>NC_071328.1:4100525-4407065 GCF_010183535.1 Caenorhabditis remanei | reverse complement strand
TTACGGCCATCTTTCACACTTCTTCGCCTTCTGATTCATTTCGTCGCAACACATACAAACCGCTCAACTAATTGAGCTTTTTTCTCCAGGGAATCGTCTGCGTCTCCTCGTTTCGCACACACTCTCTCACTCTCTCACCGGTCCAACTTTTATCGCGTCAAATAGAGAGAAAGGAATAGGATTTAAAAGTAAATTGAAACTCTCTTTGACTCTTTTGATGACGAAAAGTTAAGAGAGTGAGAAGAGAATTGATTCTTTTTCAGGGACTGCTGGAAACATTTCAAATTCTTGGGAACACTAAAGGAGAAAGAGTACCGGAAAGTGACAAATGAGACACTTGATGACAGGAAATTGGTTGGAGTGAGAACACAGAAAGAGAAGAAACCAATTCAGGAAACAACTACTGTATCCTGGATTTGAGAGGGAGATGGAATTGAAATGTTTGGAGTGGAAATTTGAAAGGGATCTACAAATGTAAAGCATTGAGGTTTTACTTTGATTAGGTAAGAGCCCGTCACGGATCCATTTGTTCTTATAAAACTTCAAGTTTATATTGGCCTAACCGTCGTGCTTCATAACTTTGCTACCTCTGAAATGGAGACGCAGAGAAGTCAGACAGTCCAGCTTCTCAGCACCCTCTTCCACTCTTCATCTCTGGTCTTCCACCGCCCATATCTCAAAAGCTGGCAAAGTTATCAAAAGTTGTTAACTGATAAAATGTGTAGAATTTTACGTTGATTGATTTTGTAGTTGACAACTTTTTTGGACAAAATCCCCACAAGCAGTTATTATTCATTAAAGTAAGACATATGGAATATGCAGACACTTTCCACGTCTTCATGTCTATTTCCTGATCTTCACGTGAAGACCTCAACCTTCCTTCTGAAATCCCGTGACCTTTCTGCTTTTCTCTCTGAAATACCATCCTCTTTTCCATCATTAATTTTTCTGTGGTTGCAACAATCAACTTGATCTTTTCGCTAGGTAACACCCTCCATCTGAATTCCTCTCTATACCTAATTTCAGTTCGCTAAAAAGGAGACATGGCGGCAGCGGTATTGCAACGAAAAGGATACGACAATGTCGAGTTGAGTTTAAGTGAAGACGATGAGCCGGTGAAGGAGAAGAAGAAGAAAAAGACGAAAGAAAAGAAGAGTAGTACAGATAGTAAGAGTAAAGAAAGTAAGGAAACGAGTAAGGAAGAGGATCCAGCAGTCGAGAAAAAGAGATTGGTAAGTGGGTGTTGAACCATGGTAGGTTTGTATGTGGGACAAAATGGAACCAACTGAGCCATCAGTGTAACGCCCAGAAATAGTTACGAAGGTTGTCATGGACGTGATGCAACCGACATCTTCCACCTATTCTGATTCCGAAACGAAATTTTATTTCAGATGACACAAAAAACGCAATCGCTCACAGAAGATGAGGTCAAAGAGAAAGAAGAAGTCAAGGAGAAAGAAGAGAAGAAAGATGCAAAGTCGAAACCCGAGAAACAAGGAAAAGTAGAAATGAGTAAGAAATTGAAGAAGGATGAATCAGTGAAAGGATCTGGAAGTAATGCAGCGACACCGGCTGGAAGTACTCCAATGGATCAGATGAAGAGTAAAATCACTCCTGCTCCACAAGCCAATCAAGCACCTGTGAAAGTGCCCGGAGAGAAAGAGAAACCACAAAAAACTACGGGATGTTGTGTGATTTCTTGAATCAGATTGAACTTTTACATGGATTTATATTAATGAAGTGTGATGTAATTAAGACATGTCTTTAGCTATGATCGAATTAATGGTGTTAAATTAAACAAACCTAGATCTTTACTTTTGTAGAACAGCAAGACTTTTTTTATAATGTTAATTTTTTTAACCAAAAAATGTTTATTACTGTGACGAGCTCTATTTAACTTCCATGAAAATCGAAACACGCACAGAAATAGAGCAATTTCAATGACTTATATCTTTCTCAGATAGTATTTTACTAGGAAGTTATCAACTACAAGAATCGCAAAAAGAACCAGACTATAACATGGGACGCAGAGAAGTCATACACTCTAGCTTCTCTGCGCTCTCTCCCACCTTTCATCTCTTCCGCATCCTCTTCTAAGTTACCGGTTTCTCAGCTCTCTTCTATTTAGAGAATGTTCCTGCAAAACTACAGTAACCTCTCCAATGACTTCCGCTTCTTTTCATCTCAAGAACTCTTCTTGCTCTTCCGATACTTCTTCCTTCCAATATATGGGCCATCTCGAAGTGCCACTTTCCGGTTTTTCGTCGATATTGCCTTTTTCGATGTGTCCGTCCTCCGAAACAAACACTTCTTCTTCTTCTCAATTTCTTTTTGTCATCTGATGTCAGATGAGGCGAGAAAAAGAAGAGGGGGCTACTGTCACATAATTATCTCTGGATGATACATTGACTCCAATGACCGTATGTTGTTTTTTCGACACAAAAGAAGTGTAAGAATAACAAGAAAATATCGCATTTCCGGGGGGAGAGATGTTATCTCATATACACGCAACACGTATTGCATCGTCTTATGGTAATTGAGTTTGAACAAGGGAAACGGTGAGAGAATGAAGAGGCGACAAGGGGGACAGGTGTGAGGGAGAAATATGGGAATTAGGGAGGGAAATTGGAAGTCAAGTTTGAGTAATCGGGGTTGTGACAGATTTCTTGATATGAAAATGGTTAGTTCAGTACTTTGGTAGAGCAGTTTTCAACAGACTTGCAACGGGCCGGGCCGGGCCGGGCCGGGCCGGGCCGGGCCGGAATGAAAATTTCCAGGGCCCGGCCCGGCCCGGCCCGGTCGGCCCGGAAGTTCAGTACTGAAAAAAATTCAAATTTTTTTTTTCGAAAATTTCCCGATTTTTTTTGAAAAATATTTTTTAAAAACAATTTTTTGTAGGCTTCGAAGGTTTTTGAAAAATATACTTGAGGAAAAATATGAAAAATTTTCAGAAAATAAATTTTTGGACAAAAAATTGTAGTGAAAAAAGTTCAAAAATTCAAATCCGGGCCGACCGGGCCGGGCCGGGCCGGAGCTTTCTCGGCCCGGCCCGGCCCGGAATCTTGCAAGTCTGGTTTTCAATCTCAGGGTCTTCAGAAATTCGAAGTTAGGTATTAGAGAATGGGAAAAACTCAAACTTCGAAACTGAGTCACGGGGTCTCAAGTTTTGATTTCTGTACTGTTTGTATTTATATAGGTTTTATAGAGTTCACAACTTTTTGATAACTCGTTTGGTTTTTGATAAATGAAGTTTCAAAGAATTAAACCACGCAAATGAAATGACTGACTACGAGTTTCGGTGTAACATCCTATCTCTATCGTTCTTTTCCGATTTCTTAATGCATGATTATAAGAGCCTGATTCTTAATTCAGTCTCACATCAACAGTTATCACATCACAGTTCTTACAAGTGCGCTACAGCGAATCTCACAGAAAAATACACATTTTTGTAGATGGAATTTCAAATGGAAGTTTAGACCGAAGATTCAATAAAGCTTGACAGATAAGACAAAGAGCCGCAATTGACGGATGTTTTCAATAGGATCTCTTGAAGGTATTCTTTTCCAAAAACTCTTTTTCAGTCATATTCCACGCGGCAAATGTGATATTGTCCTCCGTAACCATAATGGATGCCACGTGTTGATCAGTCTCTCGAACAATGTAATTTGGACTGCTAAACTTGTGAATTCCCCAAGTATGTTTCGAATTGCGATCTCTGAAAAATATTGAAGTTATGAGACTTCAACTCAACTATGGACTTACCTTTTATCAAATTGATAAACTGGCAGTTGATCAGATGAGTCCAATCGATTGATTGGAAGACTACTCATGATTTGGTTCGGACTGAGAGGATGTGTAAATGAAGAGACACCAATACTGAAACATTCCGAATTCTGATATCCTTCATTCAATCTCCACTTGTTCAGAAACTGGATGATAACGGCATCGCTTATGATTCCATCGTTAATAAACAACTGTCTACCTTCAAAATTGGATAAAATTTCTTCTGCGAAGCGATTCGTTTTAGCAATGTCTAACACTTTCGTCCTAGCAAATTCCACATTTCTTCCGAGCAAGGGGCTTTGAATCTCAAAAAGTTGGATAAAATCCTGATTAGGAGAGATTTTTAGAAAATCGTCAAAATCAGCTAGAAGGTAACTGGATAAATGTGTACTAGTGATATTCTTCAGTTTTGAAAATGGTGGCATCAGCTCGTAAACATTTAACTGATATTTGATGGATGAACCGAATAAATCGAGGAAATAATTGTGGATAGATGGAAGCAGTGTTTCTTGAATTTCCAAATCGGATAGTATCATAAGTGGGTGATTTCTGGTTGGCATACTGAAAGGAATGAATCATTAGGGAAGTTGTTCAGCGTACGGCAGATACAACAAACACTTTTTATGTCACCTATATTTGGTTTTTTTCTAAATAACTCCTAAATGAAAACAAGTGGAATTCAGGCTCGTTGCCACCAAAACACTGGCTCTGGTAATAGAAACGGAGGTACCTCGATTGATAACATTCCTTTCGTTTCATATACATTGATTAAATCTCTTATGGACCTATTCTGGGGTAGCAAAAAATAGTTTTTTGCTTATTTTTTGCTATTCAGAAAGAAGCAAAAAAAGCAAAAAACTCCTGGTTTGGAGGTATTTTTTGCTTGACCTTTTCTAGGCCAGCCCGCGGATTTCTAGGCCATGTGTAGATTTACGGGAGAATTTTTGGCGATTTTTTCAGCATTCATGTACTTTATCGCTACTTTTGAACTGAATTTGTAATTTTATTGATTTATTCCATACTTTGCAATCGTTAAATGATTTTTTTCCGAACTTTGCTGAAAAAATCCCAAAAAAAGCTCCCGTAAATCTACACCAAACACAGGTCTTGCAGCGAATGGCCTAGAAAACCGCGGGCTGGCCTCGAAAAGGTCAAGCAAAAAATACCTCCAAACCAGGAGTTTTTTGCTTTTTTTGCTTCTTTCTGAATAGCAAAAAATAAGCAAAAAACTATTTTTTGCTACCCCAGAATAGGTCCATTATATACTCACCTTACTTGTAAATCCATTCCAGTGAAATTGATTGGGATAAGTGGACGACCTCTGAATTCATATATCTCCCTGATACTCATAAATGGATTGTCTCCACTACTGGATGATGAAATATTAATGCGCGACGGCACTCTCGACTCATAGGTGATTGTGAATATCTTGTCGAAACGGTTTCTCATTAATGATTTCATATTTTGATAGAATTTCTGAGAACAAGAAGCCATCATCAACAGATCCACCAATTCCATGCTGGACAAGATTTCTTTTTGAATCAGCCATGAAAATTTTGAAATATCGATGAAGTTTCTGGGAGGCGATGCTTCTTGGAATGGTGTTTTTTGGAAAGTCTTCTGAATTCTTCCTCTCATGACCTCTTCTTCTGTCATTTTCCATGAAGCAAATTGGATTCCTCGTGTTGTGATTTCAAGTGATGCCACGTGTTGATCAGCATCTCGAACTATGAACTTTGGACTACTGAATTCTTGTATTTTCCAGAAGTATTGGCCAAAAATAGATCTGAAAACAGGAGTATTTATGTTTTCTATCTAGACTAATTAAATCTGGCTATCCAAATCATAGTAACAACACCACTCTACCTTTTGTCATAACGATAAATCGGCATCTTTTGCTTAGGATCAAACTGTTTTAAATCAATATTTCTCATTATTTTCTCTGGATTTAGATTCATTCCCCTCCAGTGATGTATACTCAAAAACTCCAAGTTTTGTTGTGTTTGACTTGATTTCCAGCTGTTCAAAAACTCAATGACATCATCATCTGTGACTATTCCATCACTTATAAACAGTTGTTTTCCTTTGAAGTTATTCACAAGTTCTCTAGCTCTACTGTCCGGGATCGATATATCGAGAACATTGGTTTGAGCCAGTTTCAGATTTCTTTCGTATTCAAAACCTCCGAATGCATACAATTGAATATATTCCTGTGAGGGTGAAACATCTAAGTACTCATCCAACAATTCTGCAGCTGCTCCTTCATTTTGAATGAAAATATCACTGTATTTGATTTTTTTCAATCTGGGTACATAGTTCCTGCCATCAGCTTTCAAATGATACTCAATAGATGATCCGAAAAATCCTCGGAAATAGTTGTGGATTGTCTGTAACATTTGCTCTCCGTCCTGCTGATTGCATAGTATAAAGAATGGGTGATTCCTAGTTGCCATGCTGAAAAATATCTGGTTTATAAATGACTTGTTTGAAGAAAAACTGACCAACAGTCCACATCTACTCCATATAAATTCATTTGAACTATCGATCGGTTTCTACCTTCTTCTCTTGGCACCAACTTCATAAATTCCTTGTCATCACTGTTAGAAGATGAAATTGTAGCGTATTCTGGCCTAGAAGAGGTGTATGTGATGGAAATGATCTTATCGAATCTCGATTTCATAGTTGATTCTATCGTTTGTTTAAACTGTTTTGAGCAAAATGACAGAAAAAGAATATCGATTAGTTCCATACTTGAGAATACTTCAGTTTGGACACGCAAGGGAAAACTAGAAAGTTTCATAGTTTTCATTCTGAAATAATGAAGAATTAAATAGAGAAAAAGGTTGGAAAAAAGAGAGATTCAAAAAAATCAATAAGCTGAACAAGGAGTGAGTCGTGTGTGTCCTCATCTCTGTCACGTCGTCACCCTTCCATTCCCACGACAATCTATCCTGTCATCGTAAGAAACACACGGTCTCATTAGAGCAAATATGGTCCATCGAAGACAATACGATACAAATCTGAGAACAAGAAGCCATCATCAACAGATCCACCAACCCCATTTTCGACATGATCTCGCTTTGAATCAGCCATGAAAATTTTGAAATTTTGATGGAGTTTTTTATAGTGTTAAGCCTTTGAGGTTGCGTAATTTTGAAGTTTCAGATCGAGTTTTTAGTAAGACCTTCAGGGATATCGTCCATATAAAATATATGGTCGAACCACTCAGATGTTGTCTTTTAAGCTGTCCATTTTTACAGTTTACTGCTTTATGATATCTTTCGGAGGTTTTGAGATACACGTCTTGAAAGATGATAAATTTATAACTGATAAATTGATGAACTCCCCAAGTACGTTTCCAGTTATTAATTCCAACTCTATTGTTGTTTTCCGATTTCTTAATGAATGATTATATGAGCCTGATTCTCATTTCCGTATCACATCAAAAGATATCAGATCACTGTAGTCACAAGATCGCTCCAGCGAAATGAAGACTCACAAAAATGTATATTTTCAAGATAATTTAAGGGAAATTTCATTAAGAATTAGTTATCCACAGTCATACCATAATTACATGAAACTACTGATCACCAAAGGCAGCTGATCACTAACTTTTGTTATAATTAAATCTGACACTATAAAGACATATTTTTTGGTGGATCCTGGTAAATCTGGAGGCGTGAAAATAGGAATTCAATGGAATTTCAAATGGAAGTTATGTCTAAAGATTCAATACAGCTTGACAGATAAAAATTCATTAAAAAGCAGTGTTTGAAACAGCTATTAAGGTGTTCATAACAATTTAAGTTTCAGAATGCTGTCGCCTTAAACATGCAATTAAGGGCAAAAACAGTAATTGACGTATTTTTTCAGTAGAATCTCTTGAAGGGGCGTTTCTCCAAAAACTCTTTTTCAGTCATATTCCACGCGGCAAAAGTGAAATTATTCTCCGTAACCATAATGGATGCCACGTGTTGGTCCGAATCTCTAACAATGTAATTTCGACTGGTGAACTTATGAATTCCCCAAGTGTGTTTTTGATGGGGATCTCTGAAAAATATTAAGGTTATGAGACATCAACTCAACTATGGACTTACTTCTTAGCGAATTGATAAACTGGCAGTTGATCAGGTAAGTCCAGGCGATTAATAGGAAAACTATTCCTTATTTGGTTTGGCTTGATAGGGTGTCCATATCGACAGACAGTAATACTGATATATTCCAAATTCTGATATCCTTCATTTGATCTCCACTTGTTCATAAATTGGATGATTGCGGTATCGCTGATAATTCCATCGTTAATAAACAACTGTCTTCCTTCGAAATTGGATAAAATGTCATCAATCGAGCGATTTGCACTACCAATATGTAACACTTTCGTCCTAGCAAATTCCAAATTTCTTCCAAGCAAAACGCTGTGAAACTCAGATAGTGCCATAAAATCCTGATTAGGAGAGATCGTGAGAAAGTTGTGGAACTCAGTTACTCTTATGTGAGAGGATAAATGTGTGCTACTGATATTCTTCAGTTTTGAAAATGGTGGCATCAGGGTGTTAACATTCAACTGATATTCGACGGATGAGCCGAATAAATCAAGGAAGTAATTGTGGATAGATGTAAGTAGTGTTTCTTGACGTTCCGAATCGTATAGTATCATAAGTGGATGATTTATGGATGGCATACTGAAAGGAATGAAATAAACGCAATAGGGAATTCGTATACTAGAAATGAACTTTATATGGTAGTGACAAAGAACACTTTTTATGTCACACGTATCAATTTATTCACTCTCTTGCTTACTCACCTTACTTGTAAATCCATTCCGACAAGTTTCATTGGGATAAGTGGACGACCTCTGAGTTCATGTCTCCACCTGAGACTCATAAATGGATCGTCTCCACTACTGGATGATGAGATATTGATGCACGATTTGTGCATCGACTCATAAGTGATCGTGAATATCTTGTCGAGACGGTTTCTACTCAGAGACTTTATAATTCTAAAAAATTTCTTAGAGCAAAAAGCCATCATCAACAGTTCCACCAAATCCATGTTCGAGAAGATCAATCTTTGAACTAGCCACGGCATTTTTGAAATTTTGATGGTGTTTCTGATAGGCTTAGTTTTTTGGGTTGGAGTTCTCTGGAAGATTTTCTGAATTTTTCCTCTCATAACCTCCTCTTCAGTCATTTTCCATGAAGCAAATTGGATTCCTTGAGTTGTGATGTTTAATGATGCCACGTGTTGATCAGCATCTCGAACTATGAAGTTTCGACTTTTAAATTCTTCTATTGTCCAGTCGCATTCATCCTCACTTCCGCTTCTGAAAACAGGAGCTCTTTTGTTTTCTATCTAGAATAACTAAGCTGTGACTACCCAAACCATAATAATAACCCTATCTCACTCTACCTTCTGTCATAACGATAAACCGGAATCTGATACGGATAAAACTGTTTGATGTCAATATTTCTCATTACGTTTTGTGGATTTAGATTGATTTTCACAAAGCTACGTATACACAAGTACTCCAAATTTTGATTTGCTTGACTTGATTTCCAGTTATTCAAAAACTGAATGACATCATCATCAGTGAGTGTTCCCTCACTCATAAACAGATGTCTTCCCTTGAAATTATTCAAAATTACTCCAGCTCTACTGTCCGGGATCGATATATCGAGAACATTGGTCTGAGCCAGTTTCAGATTACTTTCATATTCAAAACCTCCATGTGCGTCCAATCGAATATATTCCTGCGAGGGTGAAACAGCTAAGTACCCATTCAACAGTTGTGCAGCTGTTGCATTACTCCAGAAACAAAGATCACTATTCTTGATATTCCTCAGTCTTGGTATGTAGTTCGTGTAGTTCGAGGAATCATTTCTTAAATGATACTCAATAGATGATCCGAAAAATTGGCTGAAATAGTTGTGGATTTTCTGTAACATTCGCTCTCCGTTTTGCTGATTGCATAATATAAAGAATGGGTGATTTCTGGTTGCCATGCTGGAAAATATCTGGTTTATAAATGACTTGCTTCATGAAAAACTTACCAACAATCAACATCGATTCCAAACAGATTCATTCGAACGATAGGCCGGTTTCTACCTTCTTCTCTTGGTAGTAACTTCATAAACTCCTTGCTATTACTGTTAGAAGATGAAATTCTAACATTATCTGGATTTGAGGAGAAGTATGTGATTGAAATGATCTTATCAAGTCTCGATTTCATTGTTGATTCTATCATTTCTTTAATCTTTTTCGAGCAAAAAGACAGAAAAAGGATATCGATTAATTCCATACTTGAGAATATTTCAGTTTGAACACGCAAGGGAAAACGAGAAAGTTTTATAGTTTTCATTCTGAAATAATGAAGTGATATAGAATGTGATATAGAAAGGATTAGAAAGAAAAGAGAGATTCAAAAAAATCAATGAGCTGAACGAGGAGATGTAGTGAGTCTTGTGTGTCCTCATCTCTGACACGTCGTCACACGTCCATTTCTATGACTATCTATCCTTTCGTCTCATTAGAGCAAATATGGTCCATCGATGCAGTACGGTACCAGAGTTGTGCGGAATTCCGACTATCGATTTCCGGATAAGAAAAATCACTTCCGCACAACTCTTTAACACATTCTAATGAAAATCTCTAATTTCTTTATGAAAATTTCATTACACGCACCAACTTCATCAAAAAGTCTATTGAAGAAAGTGGGTGGAGTCTTGTTTGCCGAAGCCAGTCGTGTCTGGTAACATTCATTTGAAAATGAACAAAAACTTTTTCAGAATTTTCATGATTTCAAACTGTCTGGTTTCGTTCTGAAACCTTCCAAACCAAAAAAATTGTTTTAAAAATCCCAATTTTTCGCCGCGTGACATCTTCTCATTTCCTTTTTTCTTCTTCCCCCCGCCAAACTATTCTTCCGGTTTATCAAAATTCACTTCTAATTTATCCGAAATTCGAAAGTTCGACTGGAAAATGAGTGAGAAAAAACAATACATCTCAACGGATCCTGCTGACAAGGTATGCTCATAAAATCAATCAATAATTCCTAGTCTCCCTTGTAGATCAAATTCCGTGCGGACCCTCAAGAAGAGCAGAAGCAATATCTGAAGATAACGAATAAGAGTGAAATGAAACAAGCATTTAAAGTGAAATGTACTCGGAATGATTTGTTTCGTATCAAACCGTCGACGGGCATTCTCGATTACAATCAATCATTGACAATTGTTCTCATTTATAGAGGTGGACAAGAGAAACTTCCAGCGGAAGAGAGACATCACTTTGGTATTTATCATATTCCGGCACCTGAAGGATGTACTTGTGAAGGCGCATGGGCTGAACATTATGGACCTCCACAGGGAGAGCACAAGTTAAGAGTCATTTGGGAATAGTATCCATTTGTGATAAATAAATTGAGTTTTGAGATTTTTTGTTTGTGTTTAAAATTTCAGATATTCTGTTTCTGGAACACCTGGCTTTTTTGGTGATGACTTTTTACAGAGTAGTCTTTTCTCAGAAAATGAGGTTTTCTGAAAGGTGATATGAAATCCCGAGTTATGTACAGTACCGCTCAAAACGTTATCAAGTTTGGCTATTTTCGGTGGAGAATGATCAACTTTGAGAGTGTATTTCGGTGTCACCTGATTGTCCGACAAACTTTATTTTAAATGGGTTGGATAGACCAAGAATAGCACATAATTTTTGTAGTTGACCATTTTTGTAGCAACACTATCTTAAAATTTACAGGTAATCAAAGCCGTTTCTCTCTGAAACCAACCAGTGCAAATTAGCGAAAATTTGGGGCTTTTCACTTTGACAACCTGTAACTCTCATGGTAGTGTCCTACAAAAAATGATCAACTATAAAAATGGTGTGCTATTTTTGTTCTGTTCAGCCCTTTCAAAATTGAGTTTATCGAACTATTAGATCACACCGAAATACACTGTCAAGCTTAGTGATTTTCAACTGAAAACAGCCAAAGTTGATAACCTTTTGAGCGGTACTGTAGCTGTTATTAGGATGGTCATTGTGGTTTTGAATAGTTTTTTCTGGAACTAAAAACACGGAAATTGGAAATTCTGAATTGTTATATGTAACATATATCTGGAGCATATATATCTGAAGCAAAATGTTATTTTCCCCCAGTCTTACAGTCCAGAATCATTTCAAAATTAAAACCGGTTTCTAAAACTCTGCTCACCAAACTCAAAGAAGGTTTAAGTCTTTAAAATGAGGGTTGCCAAGGAAAGCGTTGTTATTATTTGATTTGCTACGAGACCCTTATGAGACTTGCATCGTTCTGTGAACAGACCGTGGAGATGGTTAATCCTGATTACTTGTAGTTAATGGACTACAGTAATTCAATCATCAAAATTGGATGATTTTCTTGAAAAGGTCCTATTTTATGTGTGTTCTTCTGAGTGTCATGGTATTCGAGTTATTTTTGATTCCGGATTTCGAGATCTGAAACCTGATTCCAAATTAGATTGTCAGATTCAAAAAGCTGAATTCAAAAAAGTTTACTTATTACAAGCATTATATAGAAATGATTGTTACTTTGAGCTTTTGAGAATAGAACACCTGGATCCGCTCTGCAAGTTTTGAAACATTATTCCAGGGTTCTGAAATTCAAGATGATATCGGAGAAATTGAAATCCTGAGCTCGAAATGTGATTTATACAAACCAGGGCCAGAAAAACTGGATTCTTCAAAAATTTCAAAGACATTTACAAATTTTCGGAAGATCGAATCTGACTCAATACAAATATCAGAAGGAAAGTGTGAATATCAAATCAGAAGTTAAAAATAAAAGCTCAAAATTATAATGTTAACTTCACTCCCGTGCGAAGTTATTAATCAAGATTCAGAATCTTCATTTCCCCGATTGTCAGTCCATAGTTCATCATCTCTCAAAAAATTATTATCTAGTACTCATTCTCCAATTTATCTGTCTGTCCGTCCCTCTGTTCATCCAGATGTCCCAACCTCTTCCCGAAATCTCATAGCTTCCCTTTTCCTTTCCAGAAAATGTTTCTTCTCTCAAAAATGCCAAACAGAAGAGTTTCTCAAGACGATAAACCACCAGGAATGGTGATAAAATTGGAAATTCTCAGGAAAAAAGAGAGAAGAGATGCACGGTGAGACAGGAGAATAAAACAAATGGAATTATAGATGCAAACTGTATATTCCTTCTTCTTTCTTTTCATTCTTTCTTCGATTTTTCTTCTTCTTCTCAAAAAGATGGCTCTCTACTTGAATTTTCGGAGGCTTCGAGCAGCAAAGGTTAGTGGAGTTTCTCTGATCCACGTTTTCATAGAAAATCGTGGATTTTCTATTTTTTTTCTTTCAATCGAAAAAATTCTTATCGTGAAACTAAGAAATCCACTTCATGAGGGCGCCAGCTAGAGTAAGTTTGGTGTCACTGGCGTGCCTTTGACGCGTTACTGTAGCTACAGTAATCCAATCAGAACAGTTTCAATGTATGCGATGACATCGTTAATCCCCCGCATACGGAAGTGTAATCTGAAACGAAAAACTGGTTGGGATCACCTTTTGAACTTTTTTTAAAATCAAATGGATTTTTTGGTTTTACTTTATTGATTCCACGCTGCCAAAAACAAAACTATTGAATTGTCATCATCGGACCGAACTCTAATGGAATTCTGCTCATTTCCAGAAAGTGAGAGTCATGTTCAACATCTTCTTCGTGATGGCTGCGATGGTTTTGGTGAGTTTTAAGCGGTTTTTGAGGTGGAGAGTGCTTGAAAAAAAAACGGAAAAAATGATGGTCAAGGAGAGGAATCGAACAAAAAACCGTGCCCGCGATAGTGCAGCGCGCTACCGGCTGCGCCACACCATCGCAAACTGATTCACTCTCTCTAGGGCCATGATAAGCGAGCTCTCGCCACCGTTTGTTTACAATATGACTCAAACGAAAGTTGTTGAGTTTCAGATGATCCACGCTGCAAATTACTGCATGAAAGAGGAGGATTTGACCGATGACAAATTTTACGATGAGCTCCAAACTAATTTGTTCAAGAATCAGCAGCATAGAGTGGTGTAAGATCCTTGAATATTCCGAAAATTACTGATTCAAAACGAGTAAATTTCAGAGAACTCGAGTGCCCAGACCTGAAAGATAATTCTACGTGCCTCTATATTGTTGATAGAATAGGATATTCTGGTGATGGGTAGGCAAACCAAATTTTGGTTTCAATTTCATCAATTTTTGAATTTCAGATCTTGGTTTGTTGCTAGATTCCTGACACCCGTCCCATCCCTCACCAAAGGATTTCTATCGGTTTCACTGCTTTCCAAGCCAGTTTTCAAGACAATGAGCACGGTGGATACTGCTGTTTGGCCAGTTGATATTGGAACCATGGATGCTCTCACCCCGAATGCTTATGAATTGAGTAGGTTATTCACATGAAAAATTATGCTGAGAAGCAGAAAATGAGAGAGGAAAAAACAAAATGCAGGAAAAATCCGCGAAGTTTTCCATCCTCCCTCTCGCCTCCAGTGTCTCCAACAACTCGCTTCTCTCTCTCTCTCTTCAAAAAACTTGGCTGCTGTCGCCATTTCACCACAAATACAACTGAGTTATTTCACCGCGTTCGTGGTGTAATCACAGGTAAACCGCTAAGTCCCAAAAGCGTGTTGTTGGCGGCTGAAAAAGCGCTAGCGGCTTAATAACGGCCCAATAACCGGTGAGCGACCGCCAAAGTCCCAACGGCGGCTTAATAACCGATGAGTGACAATGTTGCGGAACATTACAGAAGTTGTGTTAGAGATGGAATTTTGAGAAAATATTTTAGGAGGTGGGTCCAATTAGATAGATGATTCATTCTTTATTTCGTTTTTTTCATAAAAATGGATTTTATTTTTGGCGGCTTAAAAACGGCTTAATGGCGGCTGAACAGCCGCTGGTGGCTAAATCACTGGCCAGGAACGGGCTAATAACCGGTGAGTGAACCGCTGACGGCTAAACGGCGGCTTAATAACCGGTGAACGACACTGTTCCGAGAAAGAGTTTGAGTTGGAATTTCAAGAAACTATCGCACTGATGGATAAATTTGGAATCTAATTTCTATACTTTTTTCTTCCTAGATTGTTCCCCAGTGACTAATTCATCATACAAATAAGGGGCTATAACCGTGAAACCTGTAATACAGGAGCACCTATTATGAAGAGTTTGAAGCATGATACATATCTCGAATGGCATCTCAGTTACGAACTTTTTTTCAACTGATGAAATATTTCATTTGTATCAAGCTATATTTTGTCAGTTGGGAACTTTTTAGTATCTCTTCTTAGAACCAAGTTATGCTACGTTGAACTTGTACATCTGGATGCGTCTCTATCACAGAGTATACGGTAGTTCAAATTCATGTTCAAAGTTACTGAAATGTGTCTCTTTTGCAACTCGGTTTTAGTCTATTTAAAACTTTTTGGCGTTCACTACTTTTCTCAACTATCTTCCCTTTTTCGACATGCCTTCAACGTTGAAGTTTCAATCCAAGTCGCCGCTTTCAACGAAAAGCCGCAACGACACTCCGCTATTCCGGTGTTCGCAGTAAATCTTAACCAGCGTCGCTCGAATTATTTTTCAGTAAAAACGTTTATTTTTCTTCGATTTTCATGTGTTTCTTGGTAATTTTTTAGTTTGTTACATTTCGTTTAAGTAAATGATCAATCTTAATTACTATCCGCTTACTACCCGTTGAATAATTACTCCATTATTCGTTTCTAGGCTAATCGATACAACTTGTGATGGCGTCGGGCGCCTCAACGCAATATGGAGGATGTTTTCGCTATCGGAGGACAGAAAAGGTTTGTTATCTAATGAATCTGATTATAATTCTATGTTGTTTAACTATTCTTTTTCAGAATCTGACGTCTTAGCGCCTGAATAAAGCAACAGACGCCAGTCATAACTGCCAAAACGTTCTCGATGAGAAATTCAGAGACAACGACGACGTTTTTTCACATAAAATAAAGGTATTTTTGATTCTCTATAAAAGAAAATAAGCGTAGTTATTTAGGGCAAAACATCGTCAAGTGTGCTCATAATAGGGATCGAACGCCTGTCTCCCCCCAAAGGACTTGTTACACTATTCAACGAAATTCAACAAGCTAAAGAAGAAATCTATGTGAGTAACTATCGGCCTTCGAGCAAATTTTACCTATTTTATTTCAGATTTGACGAACAATCTTCACCAAAAAAGGATTCTTTCGATCGAAAATCAAAACACCGATTACACAATTTTACACTTGGAACGAGGCGATGAGAAGCGAAAGGGAACAAGTCAAATGGAGTCAAAAGCCAAGAATATTTTAATTTCTATTTTTCTTCTTTCTTCCTATTTAATTGTATTTTTGTTTTTTTTCTTTTAATAAACAATAATTATTCAACCATGTGTTCCGAAACTACCGGGGAAAGGGGCCTATCGGGAAAGTGCGCCGGGTGAAAGTTGGCCCGGTGGCGGCTAAACGTTGGTCCGTCGACTGCTAAACGTTGGTCCGTCGGCGGCTCGCAACTTCAACCACCGTATGTTCGCCGTTGGGCAACTTGCGCGCCGCCGCCGGCCCGTTTTTGGGACTTAGCGGTTTACCTGTGATGGTCAGCATGGATGCCTTCCAAGCATTCGACGGGGGTTCGATTCCCCCCGAACGCAGATTTATTTTTTAATTTTTCATTCTTCATTTCATCAATTTCAGCATCCCTCTTCACAAGTGGACACTATCCGCTGAGTACTGAAATTTCTGGAAATATTACGTTTCTTGGAGTGGCTACTGGTGGATTGATGTCGTTTTTGGGGATGCATTTTAAGAATGTTAGTCTTATAGTTTTCAGATCAACTTTTCTATTTCAAGACTGATTTTTTTTCAGCTGAATCTCACTGGAATTGATATCAACCCACAATCTGAGTACTTGGCGAAGAAATGGTTTGGATACAAGGATCGAGAAAATTCTAGAATTTTGATTGGAGACGGAGCAGAGTATATCAAGGAAATGGCTAGAAGAGGTGAAAATTCTGACGCTGTTTTGATTGATGCATGCCATAATATTGAGCCAGAGGATGGTATTTATTGTCCGGTCGAAGCATTGAGAACTCCTGAATTCTTGGATAGTCTTTCCAGAGTTATTGGGTCTAAAGGTACAGTAATCCAAATTAATTTCAGATTCTTAACATTAATTTATTCAGGAATCACCACATTCAACTTGTTTAATCTCTACAATAAATCGGGAGGATATGAGAAAATTTGGGAGAACTTCAGTCAACACTTCGTTGATTGTCATCTCACTAGAAATGATATTGGAAATGCGGTAAGTCTGAAAATATCTGAAAAGTTAGATATTTTGAAATTGCTTTTTTAGTTTTTGATGTGCTCCAACTACAAGCTTGATCGCAGTAAAGTTGATATTCCAAAGACGAGAGAATTCTTGAGGCAGTTGAGAATTCAAGGATTCATGGTGAGAATTCTTGCGTCATTCCTATAAAAATTTGTCATCACATTCCAGAAAAAGCTTCTTTGAAGGATGAAACAGCTGCTGGAGCATCACTCTCTTCGATTGATTCAAGTGCTCTCTATAAATCAAAAAACCCTTTGAACCAGCTGTCCCTTCGGTCAACCCCTTTCCCTCCCTCCCTCATTTCTTCACATTCTTTGGATGCTCCTCTATCACTTTTTCTTCTTCTAAACAAAATGATTATATTTCCTTTGTTATTTCTACTATTTTCTTTAGAATCCGGTATGTTTTCTTCACTGGTTTTCATCTTTTTTAATAAAGAACATTCATTTTCCTATTTAAAAATGTTAATTTTTGCTGCAAAAAAATCCGAAAAACTGAAATTTTTCGAGTCTCCGCAAACACTACGACGCAAACTTGCGTACTTTGGACCCAAATTTTTTTGTTTTTTTGTTTGCTTATTTGTAGCCAAGATGTCTGATTTGTGATCTGATAACGGCTGGTGTTTTAGTATTACAAAACAAAAAAGCAGGTGAAATAATTGTTAAATAAATATTCTAATTTTCAGCTATGGGTGATAAAACCTCACTGACAATTCATGGAGTCACGGATACGCTGAAAGAAGATGATAAGAAAGTTAGTTTTGCAAAACAAAATTTTGTCTATTATTCACCGAAATTCTTTGTGAATTTTTCATTAAAAACATAAAATTTCAGTACTCCGACGCTCTTAAAATCACCGGTGAAGTTTTCGCAGAAGTCGAAGCGATTTTCAACGATGAAAACTACGCGAGTCGTACCGGATGGTTTAAAGATGAATCAAATGACGACGGGGACATTGTCTATGCAAAAGATACTCGTCACGGACGAATGGTCACAATCACGACAGAACTTCCAATGCCAGCAGATTTTGTGATTAAAGAGACGTGGGAGGGGATGGAAACTCTGCCGGAATGGAATCAGAACATCAATTTTGCCGGAATAATCGCTTCGCCAACACCACAATTCGATATTGTGACGGTAAGAAAGAATATGCAAATTTCGTTTTCTTTTTCATGAGAAAACTCTTTTCAGTACGGCAACAATGACGTTTTGGTGGTGAGCGGTCGCGAGTTTGTGTCGGCGAGAATTTGGAGAAAAGTTGATGATGGTTATATTCTGGCCTCCAGAAGTGTCACTGTTCCATCGTTTAAATCAAAGCATAAGGGAAAAGTTCGGTGAGAAATTAAATTAAATTTTTGAAAAATAAAAAAGTTTTTCAATTCTGAATTCCTTGTTTCAGTGCCCATCTCCATCTTGCTGGAGCCCGATTCCGTCCGAACCCAGCTAACCCTGAGACCACTTTGACTGATGTCGTGATGCTTGCCGATTTGAAAGGATTTCTGCCGAAAATGATTGTGAATCAAGTGATCGGACGAGTCATGCTCATGGATACTGTCACAAATCGTCGTCATTTCCATGATTTGAAAGCGAAACGGGATGAGAAGAACGCTTGAATAATAAATTTAATATAATATTTTTACTGGTTTTTAGAACGATTCTTGTCTATCTATTTGTCTGTGAAGAAATCATGTGCCTTGCTTACTATAAAAATTATTGCATTTTTTTAATAATTGAAACGTGAATCTTTTCAAAGAAAATCTGAAGAAAGGTCAGTCAGACCCGAGCTTCAGTTATTACGCAATTCAGTTGTCGACGAAATGGGAAAATCAAAATCCGGCGAGGGAAATAAATGGTTGAAGTAAGTGACGAAACTTTTTCTTTTTTCAAGAAAAACTCATTCAGAGATCGCGCTGAATTCGATGAGGAAATCCTGGGATTAGCCGACGATGCGAGTATCATTTTTGAGAATACTGGAGATCTTCTCAAAAGTATGAAGAATTTCGCGGCGAGCGTCGGAGAGGCGGAGAAGAAGCATCCGTATGGAAAAGCGTCGTATGCTGCAAAGACTTACGCTGGTGGAGTGAGTTGTCGTCTGAAAACTTCGGTTCCTCAAAGTAAATTTGAATTCAGTTCAAAAACTCGGCGAGTTCATTCAGTCGTTCCGGTGATCAATTCGATAAGTTGTACGCTGCTTGTGCCACTTTCCGAGAGCACATCAGTTCGGTGATCCTCGCCAAATTGATGAGTTTCAAAGATGTTGAATGTAAGGATTGTGATCAGCAAATGACACTTTTGAAGAAGGCTCAAAAGGACTATGCGAACAAGAAGAATAAGAAGAATCCGGATCAAGTACTTGTCGATGCAGCTGAAGCAAGTTTGAAGAAATACCTTGAAGATGCGAAGGGCACATTGGCCAAGTTCAATAAGACAGGAAGCGAGCTGTTGACTCAAATCGCTGCTGATATGAAGACTGGATTCGATGCTTATTGTGAGGCTGGATCGAATGCATGAGACCCCGAAGAGCACTTACTTTGTGATTAATGAACAGTCTTTTTAAAAAAATGAGTTATAAGTGGAAATGCATAAAAATGATAATGAGGAAGATGGAGGGAGAGACAACAAAATGCAGTTGGGGTACAGTAGGACTCCTACTGTAGGAGAGAAAAAATTATGAACAGAATCATTGAAAAATATACAAAAATGATACAGGATGAGGAAAAAGAAAAAACATGTTTTAATAGTCTACAAAAGTCCAGGACTCGTCGAGCTCGTCCTTTTTGGAGCAGTCTTCCGGTCGTTGTGCTTCAATGATAGCATGTACTTCGGATAGATCACACATCGGGCGGCTCTGAAATAAAATAAAATATGAAACAGTTCTTGAAACTAAATTCTCGTGCCCCGATTCTATTGATATTGTTGTAGTCGTCGACAACAAACGGCGCCAATGCGATCAGATTATGATGTGGATCCATATATTTCAGTTTTCCCGGTGGCATTCCAATGAAAACACATAGATAAATGACTGCATCACAGAGAGTCACCCAGTCACGATTCAACGATTCCTTTGTCCATCTCTCACGGATGCACAAGTCGTGATGAGAAACTGATTCTGGCGGACGGAAATTGAAGATGACACTCAACAAATGAACCAATTGAAGAGTGTTCGTGAAGGCGGCGAATGGTGGATGAAGTTCCAATGGGAGACTGATGGTTCCGTTGGAAAGTTGATTTGCGAGTTTCGCGCGGAGTTTGTCGTTGATGTAGGAGTTTCGAATCTAAAATTAAAACTACAAGTTGTATTTCTCGCCATTTTTCTTAAGACTTACAGCAATTCTGAGTCCTTTTTGCAATTCTGAATCGTTTACCATCGCCCAGTTCTTTGAATTCGCCTTCAACGCGACACTTTCCACGTTAACATCATAAACTTGAACTGGGAATATCCGACAAGCATGGATGCAATATTGAAGTCGTATCTTGGCAACTTCATCTTCAAGTTTCGCCAATCTCGCTGCTTTCTCTTCTTTTTTAGCCGCAGCTTTTGTTAGATAATTAGTTTGAGACTGGAACACAGCTTCAAACTGAGATGGCTTTGATTGTGGAGTTGCGTCAAGTTTATTAATTTCATTTTGTTTCATCGCAATCCTCATCTTGGCATTTTCAACGAGCACTCGAAGCTTTATTAGCCTTTCCTCTTTGATTGATATCTGCTCTTTTAGGGATTCCGTCGGATCGATAAAAGCCAGAACTTCAGCTTGAAGGCGTTCCTTTTCCTCATATCGTTGTGTTAGATTCTCTCTTCGTGAGTATAATTTCAGCTTTTCTAATGTACATTTTTTACACCAACAATTGATCTTCTTGTTGCAGTTCTTACAGATCATTCTTCTTGTGCTGAAAATGTTCAATATTTAGAAAACATATTGCAGATGAATTATATAGGCCTAACTTCTAATAACTGATAGCTACCTAACCTGGATGATGTGGCGACGACGACTCCGCCACCGCTGCCGCCAATCGACGATTTCTTCGTCTGAATCGTATCGATTTTCGTCAGCACACCCGGCGGAGTGTGAGCGTGGTCTGTCGGCGAGCCGATGCCATCCGCTGTGATTCCTGACAACAACCAGGTCATTGTCATTTCCATTTTTTTTTTTGGGGAATTTATTATTTATTTTTTTGGAAGCTTTGGAAGCAGAGGTGAATAATAAATAGCTAGTCTATATCTATGGCTATAGGATGAATAAATGCATTGATTCCGAAGGATACTCACCTGGGATAGGTACACCTGTCACCGTATGAGAATGCCTGCGTATCCTATGTAAAACTACTGGAGATGACTTGCTCTCGACTGCACGCAGACTATCCATTCATTTATTGATTTGTGTGCGTTGGCCGAGAGTTGTAACCTCACTGCCAGCGTCTGCAAAAAGAGAAGAGTATTTAAATGGTTGCTAATTCTAAAATATTGCTAGTTGAATACAAACAGAACGGGTGAGGAAGAGTACTGTGCTTACTGTACTTTTCTGAAAATAGCAATAGAAAACTTAATTTCAGTGTATAAGTGAGGATACTATTCAGAATTCATTCAGAAATCATTTTGCGTATATTTTTCAATTTTGAAAAATAGTATCAGAACTAGATCACCTTCAGAATTCAATCAATCTGATACTTTTCTGTGATCACGCGCGTAATTTCGGTCGAAGCGGATGCACTTTTCCGTCGTGGTGTTTGCAGACGCAGTGAAAATTTCATGAAATAATTTCTTTTTCATATTGGAAACTTCATTCGAATTAAAGTGTCTTTTATGCATATTAAAGTGCTCTCCTGCATTTTATTAAAATGCAAAATGTAAAATTTTAATTCGGACTATTTCTTCGTGAATAGGTGCATTAAATTCTATTTAAATTGCAATTTTATTCAAGTGAGCAATGTGGACAGTATCCAAAGCAAAAAATAAATACAGGAGAAGTACAAGATTTGTTAAGGCGGTTTCAGATTAAGTAGAACAACAATAAAGCTAATATTGCTATAATATGCCTTGATTAGAGTATTTTAAGTATAATCATGACTAGCATGGAATCAAGTCGTGGATCACAGGGGACGGGGTTATGAAATCAAATCTCAATATGAGATAAATTATGGGAGTTGAGCGTTTTTCGAAGACAAGAATTCCTCGAGCATCACTTCTTCTTGTTGAGCTTTGACAGCATCTTCTGGACGAGAACGGAGGGCTGAAACTAAAAAAATTAAAATAATGATTAAAAATGAAAGAAAATAATCTTACAAGTCAAAACACTGGGAGATTCACATTCGATTTGAACAATAGTGGCAGCAGATCTCGCTTGTTGTCGAATCAAATCAACTTCTCCCTCGGTATGAGCCACCTCACAAAGAGCTTCCAAATATGTCATCGCTTGCTCTGTTTGATTACAGAATCGAGCCAATTTCGTGATCTGTGCGTTAATTTCTCGAATTTTCTTATCGAATTCTGCGGAATTTCGAAGAAATTCATCGATTTCCATCACGGCGTCAGCCTTCTCCTTGCACATTTGTTGACAACGCCCCATTCGAGTACTACAGAGATTAGCGAGTCGACCGCCTTCCGCTCCATTCTCCTCCACTTCGGTTATCAGATTTTGGAAACTGAAATAATAGAATTTGAAGTTTAAAACAATGAAATTGATAATGAAAACTCACTTTTGTAATAACTCATTTCCGGCGGAAGTGTTTAAAATTTCATTGACTGATTCGGTGGAAACTCTGAAATAAGATAATGAGTTAATAGAAAATTTCAGATAGAAAAGAAAACTTGCTCAGAGCTCCAGAATATCATTTTTAGAGCAAATTTGATAGAAAATGTGAATTTTTTGAATTCTAACCGTGGAATTTCGATAAAACTGCGTCATACAGAGAAATCGAATGGTTTTAGAGGTTTTATGCAAATTTTTGTGACTGTTTCATGCGTATTTTCGTATTTTCAGTGAACATTTCATCGAATACTCACTTTTGTTGCGCTGCCATATTCGCCGTCACATTCATTCGAAGCTTCTCGACACCGGTGCTCAATTCTGCTTGTACACTGCTAAGTGTATCTCTTAATGTATTAAGCATCTCCATCTGAAATTCGAAAATTCTACTAAAATTGTTTTTTAAAAGAACAATAAAAATATGAAAAGCGGTGATAAACCGTTCAGAATCAAATGCCATTGAAAAAAAGAAAAGAAAAACTCGTTTTATGTACAATACAAATTACAAATCTATTTGTGACTAGAATTGGGAAGCAAAACCTCGTGTTATGTAAGTGAAATGGTGGAAAATGAGAAAATAACAATAAAAATCTAGAAAAAGTCATCTGAATCTGAATCATCTTGAGATGTATCTTCGAATACTGCCAATTCAAGAAGATTCGCGGCGTACGGACGTTGAGCAACTGGGAGAAGCATCATTCTTGCCATTTTCACAAGATCCTCGTCGATTCGTTCGTTTTCGTTTTTCTGGAAATAAATTTATAAATATTTATGGAATAAAGTGACTCACCACAATTTTTGGCGGATTTTCATCTAAAATCCGTGGTACAGTAATCGGATGCTCTCCTTCAATATCCCATGGAAAAACATTCGTGTACATTTCAATGACAATGACTCCAAGACTCCAGATATCAGATCTCCTTCCGGCGATATCTCTTCCAAGTGATACTCCCGGATCGGTATATTTCGGAGTTCGCCCCTGCTGTCCGGCTCGTGTTTTCTTCAACGATGCGAATCGACTCGAACCGAAGTCTGCGATTTTTATAAGACGTTGAGATTCGTCGTTTTTCAGAAGAAGATTCGCCGGCTTTAGATCTTGATGGATGATGTTATTCGAGTGAAGAAAATCGAGTCCTTCGAGAATCTGAATTTATTTTGCAAATTATTTAATTAAATGAATACTAACCTGTTTCGTGTAAGTTTTCACTAGTTCGTGGTACATCGCTCCGAAATTTTCAAGATGTTCCTTCAACGATCCGGAATGCATATATTCCATAAGAATATGAATGTCATTCGTTCCAGAAGGTTCCACAATGAACAGATATTTCACGATTCGTTCGTGTTGCAGCATTCCTGAAATTAATCATTAAAAATTTGATTTAAAAAATTCAAAAACTCACTGAGATAATCGATATCAGCCTCCTGCGGAAGGTGTCGTCCGTGTTTTTGAATAATTTTGACTGCATAAGTTCCTCCTTTTTTCGACAGAGCAACGTAGACAGATCCGAGTGTTCCTTCTCCAAGTTTTCTGCAAGAATATTAAAATCATTTTTCGAAAAATAAATGAATTTCTTACCGTCCGAGATTATATCTTCCTGGAAAACTACGGATTTTTTCCGAGTATCTGCTTGTTGTGCTCTGAAGTCCGTACGATTTTCCAGCGAGTGATCCGGCATTGCTTGATTGACCAATCTGTAAAAAAAACTATGTTTATTTTTTTATTTTTATTTATTTGAAAATTAAATTTTAATTTTAAGTTCAAAAACTTCAAAAATAAAATAAAAAGACAAAGAGGTCTCGCCACGAAAAACAGAAATTCCACCTTGCGCCTTTAAACCTACAGTACTATAAGTATTTATTTTTTTCATTTGTTTCAGCGACTTTTTTTTCTTTTTTTCAAAGCTTTTCTTCAATTTAAACAATAATAATTTTCAAAATCTCACCGATAATTTGCCAATTTCCAGTTCTGGAACTGGTTTCATACTTCCAGAATTCACATGCGTCACCGAATTTTTCTTGCAATTTTGAAGTAAAAACTCTACGACTAGTTTTTTGCCGTTGTGCTAAAATAGAACTAATTGGGAGTGTGTTCTTCCGTTTTCTTTTGAAAATTACTTTAATTGCTTCATCCAGCTTCGTCTGTCCATCAACGACCAATTGGTACTTTCCCATGTCGTACAAAATATCGAAATCATTCAAAATCGTTGTCGTCCTCAGTTTATGCGCCAATTTGTTATAATCATGACATGCTCTCGCCAGCACTTCCACTTTCTCCTTCGATTGTTCGTGTGTTGATGGGACCGCCATTCCGATTTAATGTCGGAAACCGATGACTTTTCCTCTTTTTCGTCTTCTTCTGATTCTCCCGAATAACCATTACATTACGGGGAGTAGTGGATGGTGTGAGTGCGAGTAGCCACGAAGAAAGACGAAAAAAGAAGACAAGTTTTGAGGTGAGGGCACCTGGAAAATAGTAGAATAGCCATGTATGTGGAGGCACAAATAGAGACGAAAAAGAAGAAAGTTTTTTTGGAAAAAAAGAAAAGGGCGAGGACCAAACCAATCGAAGTGAATTCGTGTGCACGCTTCCGTCCAACAGAAGCCGCTTAACATAGCCCCCTCTCCCCGCTGGGGCTCTCCATCTAGTAAGTAAACGAACCCTACACGAGAAAAGCGTCCGTCTGTGTATGCTGGCGTGTTCAACGGGCGTTTGGTATTCCTTATGAACTAAATGGATGGTCTGTCTTATCAGCGTTATGATGACTATAACTTTCGCTGCTTAATGTCGTGTGGCGTCAATGTCTCAGACTTATCAGTGGAAATGGACGAAATAAAATCGGAAAAGAGATTATAGAGAGCAAAAGTACTCGGAAACAATGAGAGATTTTCGTGTGACGTAACATGATGGATTCAGATTTAGATTCACATCTAAAGATACGAATTCGATTGATCTGATTCGATTAGCTCTCTGGGTGGGCAACCGGATTGATGACGAATGACTATGAATGTATCAATGAACGCCTACTAGAGCAGTCAATTTGATCAAGCAATCTTGCGAACTTTCGCACATTTTGTGTTTTAGAATTAGCTCTGTCTGATTCTCAAATTTCAATTTCGCTGATCAAAGTACTGGGTGATCACTTCGCAAGTTGAGCACAAGAACCTACATTCAATAAGGTGACAGTGCTCACTATTTGAACTTGTTTGAACTTTTGTTTGATCTACAGACCGCCCAGTGTTGCACCCCATCACCGCCAACAGCTGCAACTGTTTCATCTTTTCTCCAGATGTTTGCTGCTTCCAACACTCTTCTTGCCACCGAGAGACACACTTGTTCTTTCTTTGAATGATTGACTACTTGAAATCGAATTCGTCGAGAATACACCTTATCAATCGCCCGCACCTGAGGGAAGTCTCGTCTCTCGATCCTGTGTGTCTATGAATGAAGAGGATGAGTCTCTGATTTCGAAAAAAAACACTGGATAGAGACGCAAATCATTCTCGTTTCGACATTAACTATATCCTCCCCTCCACCCTTCTCTTCATTTCTACGACGACGTAATCATTCTCCTTTTCTGAGAAATGATTGCGCCAGAAGCCATTCCCATCGTTTTGCCACAAAGTTTGTATGTCTCCGGCACTTACATCGTTGGCAATTCCGTTCGTTTGCAAATCGACTTGTTCGGTTTTTCTCTTCTTTCCAAATCTTCCTCTTCACCTTACTTTCGTTTCGTTTCGGATTCCGAGGACGTGTCGGTTCTTGGTATATGTGTACATGCCCAGTTTGGTAATCAAATGAGATTTCTTTCCTTGTGTGTGTTGGTTAGGCCTCAGCTAAAGTGCATCTGTACGACGAGACAAGGATATGTTTCGTTCCTCCGTTCGTGTCCGACCTTGGTGTCTCCCTCCACGCTTTTTGCCACGTCTTCGTGTGTCACTCAAAAACGAACGAAGATGTACAACACCATCGTTTTTCGTTTTACTTTCTGCAGTGAAATTGAAATTTCGAAGGTTTCCAAATGACCGGATTCCATAGATCTCTGGTTTTGGCATACTGTAACTCATAATTTCGAATGAGCAGAGTCTCAATCAGATTAGTATTTTACTCTCACCCATTACATTAATTGTGAAGGACATCAAAAAGAAAGAAAAAAACTTGAATGGATATACACTCTTGAAAGTACATGCCTCTGGCATTATGCCAGAACATTTTCCGATTGAAACGATGAGACACAGTTCATCAAAGATCTCATTAGTGACGTCGCTTACTACATATAGTTGAAATACTAATCGGAATTGGTGGGCATCGAAGGTTTACATAGGTTTGTTAGGGGTGCAAAAAAGTTGTTTCTACATATGCTGTTTGCACAAGCTGTTCGTTTCGAAAAGCTAACAGCACACACTTTCATAAAAACTGCTCATATTGGCTTCTGCAGATGGAAATGACTTTTGATAATTGGAAGTTCTTGATCCCAGAAGTATTCGAAGTTCGGAAGCTTCAACTTAGCGTGAAGATTTACGTAGAGCTTGTAAATCAACACGAAGAAATTAGAAGGCGTGTTTCTTTGGTTTTCAAACTTTTTCAAATATATCCGTCTCCTGAGTGCTCTGTACTCTCCTAGCTCCTTCACATCTGGCTCATTACATAAATGTCTCTCATTTCCTCTTGCTCCCCAAAAAACTTATGACTGGCACCTGCTGCAGGACTCCACACCACCATGTTCCATCTCTCTCCCTAAACCAAAATCCTCAACACTCCGCCCCCTCATCTCGTATGCGGTGTTGCGCAGAAGGTACGCACACAGATGTTGCGCAGTTCGGTGTCGCATTCTTCCGTCCTTCTCCTCTTCCTTCGTTTTCTTCTTTCTTCCTCAACGCAATCACCTCTTCTCCGGTCGACTGCGGTCAAAGGAGGTTGAGCAGTGTTGAGGTCCCTCCCACCCATCTCCTCCTCTCATCCAATTCATTTACAATACATTGTCGTCTCTTTTTCCTTTTTTCTTCTCTCCCCCTCAAACCACACCAATCATAATTTCGATTGCCGAGTGAGCCTCTAACCAGTCATACAGACAAAACGGTCATTGTCTTTTTTCCATTTCTCCAGTCGGGTCGATGCCCTTTTCATCTTGACATCGCCTTCTTTCTATTGTCTATTTGCCGGTATTCAGACCTCACCTATTTGCACTCCGACGCGTGTTGTTTCGGGTTGTTACATCTCACACCTAATCCAAAGCAATGGTGATGATAGCTATCTTCAGTTGGAAACAAGTCATTGATCTATCTATGTCTTTATGTGATAACGGTTTCGAATAGGTGTGGGAAACCAAAGAATGACTAATGTATTTTGGGTTTCTAACCCAGTTCAGTTCAACAAATCAAATAGTAGAATTTGTGTACTCACCTGGAGAACCTGGAGAACCAAAATGGCCATACCTGTTACATTCCTTCGAATGTAAAAGAAGTTGATTCTCAATTTAAATCTAGGCCAACTTCAAGTTCTCATTATCCTTCTATAGTTTCATCTTTTAATAACACCTTAGTCGGTGTTCGGATTCTTGAAAAACGCCCCCACACCTCCCGAAATAAAAAGGAAAAGGTCAACGAACGGGGAAGACTGTTTGGACACGCTGACCGCAAACACTTTTGGAACTCCGCCGCCATGGCTTAACTCTTTTTCTATTAATGTTCGCACCTTGATGTTTCAAATTTCACTACAAGTGAGATCGTTTCTCCCGTTTGGATATCTTAGAACGCTTGAAGATTACGCCTGTTGAAAAAATACAGTAAAAAATGGTTAGTCTCCAATATATTCTTTCTCCCCTACTCAATCCCACTCTGTTCATTTCCACCACTCGTGTGAATCTGTTTGAACAGTGGCGCCGCGGCTCGTTTCTTTTTCTCCTCTCTCGCCGTTTCGGACCCGTGTTGGGGATGGAATTGATGAAGATGAAGAAGAAGCGTGTCGTTTTGTCGGTAGCTATGCTGCTAGTTCATCGGCAAATAAGCATGCTTGTCCTACATTATGTTCTCATGGATGACAATCCTTTTTTGTTCGGCGTGTATATGTATAGCGTCATAATAATAATAGGCAGTTCTCCTTTCTTCTTAAAAGCGAAAGTTGTTGAAAAGAGCATTTGTTCGACATACATATATATTGTTAATCTAGATTCGAAATCCCCTATATCATTGTACAACACAAAGAAAAAAGAGAGGGTTCGCTAGTAGCATCAACCCGACCCCAACCATGATGCTTATCTCTGCCGCCTTATTCTTCTCCTCCGACCTCTATAGTAGGCAGTAGACGAATATGCGTAAAGAGAACCCGGTTTTTTTTGTCTTGTCTTTCTACCTCAACCTATTCATCTAGAAACGGATTCTTCTTCCATCGTTATCAGGCGTACGTTCCTCATTTTGTTTTGAATACCGTATCGATATCATCCAGTTCTCCTCCATCTCTCCTGATACAAAAAACATTCCATTCCGTTAAGTGCGCGTAAATGTTGCGATCACTTGCCGTCGTTTTATAGCTTTCCCTTTTCAAGTTCAGTTCAACTGATGATGGGAGAAGATACGTTTTTGCGGGTGTTTATACACAACAAATGAATGGCTTCTTCTCTATTCAAAACCACACCATATGCTTATCTGTGGAAGATCAAGGGTTAGGGAGAGTTGTAAAGACGCAGATGGAGAGACAATGATGGGGAACGAGGTCAAATTCGAGCGACCCGACCTATCATAGTGGTCCGGATTATCAGTAGATAGAAATCTAGAGAAGATTCTAGAGGAAATGAAAAGAGAAATGTAGTCAATATACGGAATTGAACCGATAGTTGAGCTGATCTACAGTAGATCATCTACTAAAGACTACTAATACACTGTTCTAATTAAATATAGTGGAAAATCTCTTTTTCGTTCTTCTTTTTTCTTCCCTAGGCTAATTAAATATAGTGGAAAATCTCTTTTTCGTTCTTCTTTTTTCTTCCCTAGATTTTCAAGAAAAAGGTTTTTCGGATTTTTTTTCCGAAATTCCGTTTTTTTCTCGAATTTCTGTCTTTTTTTTTCGGATTTTAGCCTTCTCCGGAGTCTTGTCTTTCCCAGATTTTAGGTCTTCCACAAATTTTGAAAAATTTGATACGACGATTTTTAGCACATCCGTTAATTATAAAAATTTTTTAGAATTTTCTGAATTAGCGGGAAAAAATCTGCAATAAAGGTTTGGATTTATCCAACTCTTGTGTTTTGTCTGAAACGTTCCTAATTCTATTTTTGAAACTCTAGGTTCCCGTTCTTTTTGGCACTTGTTCAAAACTTGAGTGAAGATACAGAATCATATTTTCAGCAATATGGAATTTCTCTATCTACCATTTTGACTAATAAATCCTTTTTGTCACCCACGCATCATGCTTCGAATGCGAATCGATGTGTTTATTATATAAGAATAATCACTATTATAACAGTCGATCATCTTCCTCTCCTACTCCTCGATATACCACTGGTCACCACCCAAAACCACAACCAACCACCACCAAAAGCTGAAGAAGACAGAGACGAATTGTTTACAAGTGACATGTGTGTCTAAGTCTCATTCACTTTCCATCTCTCGCTTCTTGCTCCAATCACTTTTCCTGCAGCACCACCCCCAACCACCAGCAGTCTACGTACCACTTGCCACTATTTCATTTCTTTTTTTCTTCATCTCGACCTCTGATCTGTCTGCGTCTCTCTTTCTCTTCCCCTGTCTGCTAATCATGTTTCCACAGTGCACTAGTCATTTGCTGCTTGTTGAAAGTGCAAAAAACTTCTCGTGTCTCTCTTCTAACGGTCCTGACGAAATGATTCCGTGGTAATGTGCTATAATTGCTGTTTCGATCGTTTTCACATGACTACCGTGGTGGCTCTAGATGACCTTTTCGTTCCTCTTTCTCTCCGCAATTAGTACTCATCTCGGTTGAGATAATTGCGAGTTGAGGAGGATGAATACCGAACAAAAAACATCTTCTGGGAGTGATAGATTTGAACGGTCATGGCGCGAAGATCTAAGATCTCTTGGAGGATTTGAGGAGTGTTTGCATTGGTTAGGTGCAAAATTAGTGGTTTTTCGAGCAGGATTTGAACAAGTCACGGGTTTTGAGAGAAGGACTCTTGAGAGAGCTTGTTAAAATTAGATTTTCGGTTTCTTTGTTCTTTTGATCGGCTTGTTAGCGATTTTGAACTTCTCACACTGATTGGAAGTTTTGTGAGAATGTAAAATCAGTAGGAAGCTAGAAAAGGGCTTAAAATTTTGAAAACGTACTGGAAAGTTCATAACTTCAGTTTTGTGTTATTTAGATGATTTCCATATTTGGTAGAGCCGAGCTCCCGGATTCTAGGATTGCCCGGATTCTAGGATTGCTCCGATAAAAAAAAAGAATTTTCCAATTTTTTTTTAAATCCGGGGATCAATCCCGTTCTAGTAACCTGATTAGCATTCCTCGAAACCTTATAAACTTTCCCGTCTGTCTCTCCCCTCTACATAATTTTCCGAACAGTATTCCAATCGAATCAAGCAAGACTATCATCATTCGCTCACCTACTGTCCAGTACTACTACTCTCGTATTTGAAAAACCATTTGGTCTCTTTGATTGAAAAAGGACAAATATTTGGAGTATCGTTTATTTGAACCATGTTTACCGATCTGTTTACTTTTGGTTTTCATGCTCAATTATTCGGTTTTTTTTTCAAAAGAAAAAAAATATTGATGTGAAAAATAAAAAGGTTATTATCACAAGTACTTCTTTCAAAACCGACGTGCTGCCGACAACGAGGTCACACCTGTTCTCTCTCAGCTGTCTACTCACTCATTTTATGTCTTCAATCATCTTTTCCTCGCTAAAAATAGTAGAAAAGTGACTAATTTTATTTTGCAAAGAACCTAAAATTGGTCTCCTCTCTCCTCCTTATTCACTCAACTTTTACTCTCTCAAACCGATAAATAAAAAATCGTCATACGCCTAATTAAAAAAGAGAAAGCAGCGTGTTCCTCCTACGGTTTAGAATAAGATTGGTATCTATTTTATTTCGTCTCCTGAATCACGAGTATATAGTTAAATGGTTACGGTTTTTTGAGTCATTCAGGTCAATTGCAGGTGACTTTGTTTTTTGGTTCAAAATGAGTAGAAATAGCAGAAGTTTTCATTCAGTTACCACCCATTCTTCCTCCTCCCTCAAACGAATGCTTATCACTTGTTAATGTGATGTGAAGTATTGTTAACAGTGTCGATATGTCAAGAATCAGAAGAGAAGAAGAAGACGTTGTGGTTGCCGACAACTACTTCTTGTCAATCGGTTGCAACATGTTGCTTTTCTCTGTTTGATTCGCTACTTCTCTTTTTTTCTCGATCGAGAGATGGAGGTCTGACACAATTATTCTTTACGCTCTCTCTCTCTTCTTCTTCCGATTTCTCATCGTGTCTCAGCTATCATTGATTCGTGTCCTATCTCGATTCTATTATAAGGATTCCTGAACGTTTAAAGAATAGTTTCTCTTCCCATTTCAACATAACCTACTATTCCTCCTTTCTCCGGATTTTTTTTCGTCCCGAAATCAAGTAATATCTCTCACTCAATCTCCTCCCGACACATACCTCCAATGTGTGATTTTATGGGCCGACGAGAGAAGTTTGACACATGATTTTGTGTTGTTCTGCGGTTCGAAAAGATATCTTTGGGGACTATTTTCTATATATATATTTTGTTTTCTTTGTTTTTGATAGAATCAAGAATTGATGGATAGCGCCTCACAGAGTGTCAGCAGTCTGTAGGTACATTCCTCTCCCCCATCTACCCTTGTGATCGAATTGTTCCGCCTCTCATCTTGAAGTTACTACATCGAAAAAGAGGGTATCGAACATTTTGGTACTAGAAACATTTGAAGTTTTTTCTTGTCTAATAGTTGCGCGAGACTTTTCGTCAAATTTAGAAGTTGTAACCTGTTTGAATAGAATTTCAGAGGGTTTTGAAACTTTCAAGAGGTTTCGGTCAGCAGCAAAAAAACAAACATAGTCTAACTTCCCCCAACTAATAAATTCTCGTCAAGAAAAGAAGCCGGTCACTTTGTTCATTTTTCCTCAATCGGAAATGAAATGTCGCAATCATTCATAAGGGTGAAAAGGAAAGGAAGTGAATTTTCCATTCGTTTGGAATTCCATGAATTCTCATTTTTCCCGTAACCGCATCCCTTCCCTTCCCCCAAACGCCACTTTTAATTGTCCGGTGCCTTCGTTTTTCCTTACGATCTTTCAAGTGCTAAGTCACTCTCTGTTGCCGTTACTAGCCTTATTTCCACATTGTTCCGTTGATTCTGCAAAAAGTGTCTTCTAGGTGGCTGCAATTTTTTCTTGTCTCAATGTTTTGCTCTTTGTGTCATCCTTCTTTTCTCGTTTGTTTTCCGGGGCGAATCGAGGCGTACTGTAGTTTTTTGGCGACGTTTGCTGGCGACTTGTTGGAAATATTGAGAATCGAAATTTCTGAATTATTAGCAGTTTCTAATTCAAATTACTCGTATTTCAATTGAATTTTACAATTAAATTGAAAAGTTATTCAAAAATCTCACGTCTGAAAGTGTCTTTTTAAGCTGGCTGCCCAATTCAGAATTTTCGTTTTTCTCAAAATAACTTTCTTTCTGATTTGGAAGTTTTTAAGAAATAATTGAAAAGAAAAAAAAGTCTGTCATTTTTCTTGAAAAAATGATCCAATCGTCATTAAAACTTGATTTTCCGAGATAATTTTTTTTGAAATAAGGACATATCGATAGAGAACAACGAGCGCTTTCGAATGGTATAAAAATCTCGTTGATCCGACCAAAACATATAAAGTTATGATGAAAACCATTTTGACAGATATTAGTAAGTCTGAAAATCACTTGAAACTATCTTCTTGAATTTATGTGTACGAGAATGTCTTGATTTTCTATAAAATTGCCTATTTTTCCTTTAAGAGCAGTATAAATCTCGGAAGATGAGAACATTTTCCAAGCAAGTGCACTTTCTCTCGTCATTTGTTCTTTTATTTACTTCGTTTTCGACCCGGAATCAGTTGTTTCTTTCCTCCAATCCAACGTGTATTTTTCCAGCTTTCTGCTCAAATTGTGAACACACACGAGAAACCGGGCGGCGGTGTGATACGCGACGCAAATCGATGAATCAGAGTGCCATCTGACGCGCAATTATATGTCGCCACCTGCTCATCTTCTCAGTGTTAATCATCTTCATCATCAAACCAGCGACAACGAGAAGTTCACTATCCGACGACGACGATCACTAACACACCTGACGAACACACCTAACAACCCCACAGACTTTATCAAAAGAGGAGGAAATCAAAGAAAAAGATATAACCATCACAACAAGAGCCACAATTATCAGCAGCAGTCGGTATCGGATCGGTGGAGGAGAGAAGGTGGAAGACGAGGAGACGCAGACACTCTTGCTCGACGACGAATCATCCGGTAATCGAGAGAGTATGCGAGTGGTGAGTCATTTTTGGTGATAAATCAGACAAAAAACAAAAGGAAAGGGTTCGAAACCCCCATGTGTCAACTATACATCAGTCTGGCCTTTACCACAAAAAATCTGGAGAACGCTCGTGTTTTCCATCAGAATTTTTTCGTTTCTAGAATGTTTCGTTTCCCGGCTTGAGTCATTTTGATCTACATAAACACATTTTCAATGTTGTCTCCAAATTTTCGCGGGAACATTGTGATTTTTAGATAGAAATTGATAGAATTGGTTTTTCGAAGCTGTGCTTACCGTATTGGTTGAAAATCGTTGTATTCAAAGTTTTCCAGTCTAATGGGGTTATTCAGGTCATGTAAAAATGTATTTCTTTACATGTTTTATCCCATTTTTCCCTTTTCCTACACCTTTTCATCATTTTTCTAGTTTTCCTTCATCATTTCGACAGTGAACATCAAAAGGATGCCGTCCGCGCCGAGATATCCATATTCAATAATTCGCGCCTTCAAGCTTGTTGATGTTCACTGCCGAAATTATGACGGAAAACTGTCGAAAAACGGTGAAAAAGTGTGGCAAATGGTAGAAAAATGGGAGAAAAACATGTATAAAAATACATTTTTCACCGTTCGTGAATAAGGTAAAATGTCTATTAAAATAAATTTGTACATGACCTGAATAACCCCATAAAGTTCAGATTTCCATGATTTTCTACGTTTTTTTGTTGAAAAAATGCGAAAATCCTAATTTTTACTCATCCAGCTATTTTTATCTCAATGAATTTATGTAAAATCTTTACAAAAGTTTCCAATTTAACCTTCAATCTCCTATTTTTTCAGCGAGGCGGCTGCAGGATGCCTGGCTCGAAAGCCACCTTCACCATCATACTCGGCATCCTGTTCGGTTTCACAGTCACCCACTACCTCACCGCCTTCAAATCTCTCCCCTCTCCGATAACATGTGGCACAGAAGAACAGCTCGTCGGATCCGAGGATCTTGACATTATCAGTTCGAGAGCCGACGCCGATGTCTTCACGAGATCACAAAGTCTACCGGGCCATCGACGGGGTCTGATACTTGTAGCGATTATGACAGCTGCGAAGTATGTTGACACGCGTGCCTACAACGTTTGGAAGACGTGGGCTCAACACATTCCGGGAAAAGTTTTGATTTTCGTTGCGGAAGGAACGGAATCAATTCACGAAGATATGCCACTGATTCGGTTGAAAGGAGTCGACGATACGTATCCACCGCAGAAGAAAAGCTTTGCGATGGTCAAATGGTTGGCTGAAAATATGGCAGATGAGTACGATTGGTTCTTGCGAGCCGACGACGACCTCTATATCAGAGGAGAGGAACTCGCTGCCTTCTTGAGATCTGTTGACTCATCGAAAGCTCATATCATTGGACAAGCTGGACTTGGAAATAGTGCGGAGTATGGTCTTCTTGCTCTTGGATCCACGGATAATTACTGTATGGGAGGACCTGGAATTGTGATGAGTCGAGAGACTTTATTGTAAGTTATAGAATCCGTTGCATGATTTCTATGATTTTTGCTTTTTCCAGAAAAGTATCTCCTCACCTCGAATCGTGTCTCCAACACATGCTCACTTCTCACGAAGACGTCGAGCTGGGACGGTGTATTCGGAAGCATGTCGGTGTCGCCTGCACATGGAACTACGAGATGCAGAAACTATTCCACAACAACCAGAGTGCAATAAAGGAGTCGTATGCGAAGAATATGAAGGAGTTGAAAGATGCCATCACACTTCATCCTATCAAAGATCCGGCTGTAATGAGGAAGGTTCATTTGAGGAATCGAGAGATCAAGTTGAGAGAAGAACGAGCGAAACGAAGTCTTCTCAGTGCTGAATTGAGTACTGCCAAGGCACAAACTCTCGTGAGAATGACACCGAATCGAACCATCGACTTGACTCCGTGGGATTATATTAACAACAATAAGATCCTTTTCTGTACTGATCGAGTGAACTGCCCTCGGCATACTGTAGATTTGAGTATTAGAACTGAAATGGCTGATACGATCACTCAGCTATTCGACGAGTTCAATACGAACGCTCGTCAGAGAGGACGTGTGCTCCAATTCCAAAGTCTTCAATACGGATATATGCGTGTTGAGCCCACGAAAGGTGTCGACTACGTTCTCGATATGTTGCTTTGGTTCAAAAAGTTCCGTCCGCCAAACCGAACGACCATCTCTGTTCGTCGTCACGCCTACGTTCAACAAACTTTTGGAAAATTGAGAAGTCTCGCGGAAGGATTGTTCCGATCGAATATGCGTGCGAACTCTACACTTATCGAAATTCCAACACTACATATGATCATGCCGTTGAGAGGAAGAGCTGCGATTTTCGCGAGATTTGCTCAGCATCTGAAGAGTATTTGTGCTAGAGGAGGAGACGATTTGGCGGTTTCATTGACGATCGTACTGTATTCAAGTGATGATGAAATGGAGAATAGGTAACGATTTATTTGTTATTTTGTCTCATAATTTCTTGAATGCTTTCAGAGAAACGATCGAAATGCTCCGCGCAAGCTCAATCCCAGTATCTGTCATCGAGATGGGCGACGTCGCCTTCTCACGTGGAGTCGCTTTGATGCGTGGCGCTGAAACTCTTCCAGCTAACGCTCTTCTTTTCTTCACTGATGTCGATATGCTCTTCACGTGTGACGCTTTGAAACGAATCAAGTCGAATACGATTCTCAACGCCCAAATCTATTTCCCGATCGTTTTCTCCGAGTTCTCACATGAAAGTTGGTCTGAAAACGACAAGTTGTTGGCGGACGCGTTCCATTACGGACGAGGACGTGGATATTTCAGACATTTCGGATATGGACTCGCAGCGATGTATAAAGTGAGCAAATTTCACATTGAGATTATATATGAAACATTGAATTTCAGGCTGATCTCATGGATATCGGAGGATTTGACACAAAAATCGAAGGATGGGGTAAAGAAGATGTCGATTTGTTTGAGAAAGTAAGAAATTAATTTCAAACATAGTTGTCAAGGGCCAAGCCCGAAGGCCCGGGTAAATTGGCGCCAAAGTTCAATTTTTTCGAATTTTTTGAATTTTTTTCCCGAAAAAGTCAAATTTTCGGCTATCGTTCAGAGTTAGAAGAAATTCTGAAAAATTAACAGAAATGGTTTCATTTTCGATGAAAAATTGAAATTTTTCTTTAAATTAAAAAAAGGGTCATTTTTTGAAGCCGGCCTGGCCTTCACAACTATGAGATGATTTTTTCTGTAATAAAATGATTTCCAGGCCATCAAAAACGGTCGGCTCCGAGTGATTCGTTCTCCCGAACCTGGCCTCGTTCACATCTACCATCCGATTCATTGTGACGAGAATATGCCAACTGCTCAAAAAGATATGTGCCACGGATCGAAAGCAGCGAGTCTTGCTTCAATCGATACACTTGTCGAGCAAATTGCACAGTACACATGATCATCTTTCTTCTTTTTCCCCCCAATTCTCTTTCATCCATTTTCTCATTTTCTTTCCGTTTTCTTGAATACGGTTGTTCGTCGATTTTCATCCCGGGTATTCTTGCCACTCTCACACATTGATTTTACACTTTTCCCTCACTCGCTGCTCACTTTTTTCTATTGCATCCATAATTATCTTTTCCCCCCCGGTTATTTTTCTACCCGTTTTATCATGTTTATATTATTTAATCCACGAAAATTGCCATGTTTTCATACACTAGACACCTTGAAGCTTGCCGTATTTCAGAATCTTTCTGAAATTATAAGATGAGTTTTTGAGATTATCAGTTTATTAATTAGTACCAGTTCCTGTGAAATATACTTTCAACTGTTCAGTTCAATTCCTATACTGAAAACGAGTCATGCCCCGCCTTCCCCACCCCAAAGCTCAGCCTTTCATTGTTCAAATTATCTTAAATTTTCACTTAAACCCCGCCCAAACCCCAACCATCACTGATTTTGCTTTAAAACCAATCCACTTCATACATTTTTCAGTTTTTTAATCGAATCTTTGATTGTTACCAGCTTTACACAATTCTCTCATTGTTTCTCCCCATTTTTTCGTTCATGCTGTTGCCATTTTTCTCGCCGTTTCTCACAACTACAAGCAACACGGTGTCGTGCTTTCCCGAATTAATAAAGTGAACAGAAGCTTTTTTGACAACAGCCATTTTAATGGGTAATTAATTACAAGCAGGGGGCAGAAAGGGGGAAAGGGACAACATTGGAATCAAGTTTAAAACATGTTGACAAACGCAGAAATACTTCGGCTGAGAATCAAGTACTTTGGATAACTCGGATAAAAAAATAGGAAAGTTTGGATCAATCAATGGGGGCAGAAGATGTGTGTGAATCAAGAAGAAGAAGATGGACCAGCAGAAGTAGATGGACCTGAGGAAGAAGAAGAAGAAGCCTTGGCGGCATTCTTTAAGCGATGCTTCTCAATGGTTGGCATCAGAAGGACACCCGGAGTGTCACCATTCCATGGAGCACGGCAAAGTGGGCAATTCGGTCTATCGAAACTGCTTTGGCGGGCTCCGTGCCAGCGTCGGACGCAGCTGAAATTTCGTAATTTCGAAATATTTTATTTTAAAAACTTACTCTGCACATCCAAGAAATTGCAAACATTTCTTGCATCCTTGTGGCTTCGTAGGTGTCGATGAGCACATTGTGCAATCTCCCCAAGTCGGATCTCTGAAATTCAAAGTATTCAGATGGCACATCGCAAAGTAAAACTCACGGCTCAGCTGCTTTTCCTCTGCCCTGGACAACTCTTGGCGGAGGCACCTGGTACTCATCCTCGTCGTGATACAGATCGAGCTCACGGCTGTACATGTCGCGGTCCTCCTCGAATATCGGCTGACGAATATTGTTCTCCTCGGCACGGACAGGTCCGATATCATCGAGTATCCTTATGTCATCGTCATCGTCATCTTCAACGGAACCCATCGACACGTCATCATCGTCATCGTCATAATCTCCATCGTTTGAATCTGTATCCGAAAAGTCCATGGCGGTTCGCGCGAATTCGTGGAGCGCGTTTCGACGAAGTAACGGATTCAACAAGCTACGGATGTAGCTCGCACTGATTGCCGGCGACGAAACGTGTTCATTGTCGTTATCCTCTTCGCTGTCATCGTCACTCGACGCCAGAGGCGCTCTATGGAACGGATCCATCCTGGCTACGCGTGGTCTAGGATTCGCTGTCGACGATCCTCTTCTAGCGATCCTAATCGCGGCTACTGGTCGTCTATAAGGAGGCGCATATTGCCCTCTGGCGTCCATCCTGGCTCGTCTAGGAGGCGAGGATCCTCTTCTAGCTTGCATTCGTCTAGGAGGCGTCGTTACCCTTAGCTGTCGTTCAGGAGGCGTTGGCACAATTCTCACTGAACTTCCATCACTATCTGTACTGGGACTCGGACTGGTTCTGGCTCGTCGATTCGTTCGCGAGGGACGTCCCCTTCCCCTTCCACGAACACTTCCACGTTCTCTAGCTGCCACCGTGGCTAATTGTCGTCTATGAGGAGGCGCATATTGCCCTCTGGAGTCCATCCTGGCTTGTCTAGGAGGCGAGGGTCCTCTTCTAGCTTGCATTCGTCTAGGAGGCGTCATTATCCTTAATTGTCGTCCAGGAGGCGTTGGCACAATTCTCACTGAACTTCCATCACTATCGGTACTGGGACTCGGACTGGTTCTGGCTCGTTGATTCGTTCGCGATGGACGTCCCCTTCCACGACCACGACCCCGTCCTCTTGTCGATGAAGCCGGTGAAGCTTCATCGGCTGTACCTCGATTGTTTCGACGTGTTGGTCGTGGTGGAGTTTGCCACTCCTCCTGAGCTAATCTTTCAGCCAATTCGCGGTCTTTCCTTTCCTGTTCCATGAGCATTTGTCGACGCCTGTATCATTTGAACCGTTTATTTACGTATTATTTCGAAAATGGTGTTTTCAACTCACCGTTGCTCAGCAGAAGCCATCGCGGCGTAATTTCTTGACGCAGGCACTAATTTTTGGTTAGTTCTAGTTTAAGTACCTGAAAAAAGCGACTTTTATTCGAATTCAAAATTCAAAATGAGCTCAACGAAGTGGGGAACGAAAAATAACACCTTTTGTCGAGTTGAAATCGAATTTTTCCGGACGAGACCACCCATTCACACCCGGCAGAAAAACTAGTCCGCCGCCCATGCGGCCACCATTTGAATTTTAATCGATCGACCGATTTTGTTCGAACGTTTTTTTTTTAATATATAGGAATTTCACCAAAGAAATTGTAAATTGTAAAATTATAAACACAGTTTCGCATTTCTTCATTTTGTAGGTATTGGGTACAGATATAACACAGCTACACCAGGAGGGGTTATTTCAATAGAAAGTAAGACAGGAGCCGATTATTGTTTCACTACGCAGATCTTCAATTCGTAAATTAATTTTCTTTCAAACACAAAAACTAATCGATGAACTGAACTCTTACGTAATAAAAAAATCATCGAAGCAATAGAGAAGAACTACAGAGAAGAGCGGTATATGAACTATTATGCAGGGAAAACTGGATGGAAGTGGTGATTTTTAATTTTCAAGATTTAGAATGTTGCGGTTACTCGGCTACTCAGCAGCGACAGGTACAGAACGATGTACACGTTGAGATCGACGAGAATTCTTAGTATTGCGTCGCCTAGCCACCAAATCCATACGAGAGACATCAGGCTTGCGATGCCATTTGCGACGACACAGTGGACACGACGGACATCCGGAAGATTGATACCAATTCTCGACACATCTGAAAATACACTCTGTTTCCTATTGACTTGGATGTGTATACAGACGTTTTACAACCCAAAATTTGATGACATTTATTACATCCTTGTGGTTCAATCGGACTATCGAAACACATTAAACATTCTCCCCAGGTCGTAACTGGAGTGCCAATTCGAATAGGCGAGTGGGTGATTCCACGAGATGTACTCGGTTGGCTGCTGTCACTTGGAAACTGCGGTTCAGCAACGATTTCATTGTTGTCTCCGTTCACACGATGGTCAATAATAGAAACGCTTTGGCTCGTTGAAGCCAATTGCACTCTCGATGAAATTATGTAAGGGTGAGGTTGTTGAGTAAGTCTAGTAAGTGGGGAACGTCTACTACGTGGATTTCGAATTGGTCCTGGTGGAGAATCATTGGTCAAATCGATAACGACAGAGTTTCTCTGACTACGCCGGATCTCAACTGGTGGCGGCGTTTGCACAGGCGCTGGAATCGGAGCATCAACGAGCGATTCATCGGAATCATCGACATCGACAAGGGCGTCATTTGGAACTTGAGGTGTAGCTGGAGCCGCGACGATCTCTTCGTCGTCATCTTCAGTGCCCATGAGCTCTCCTCGTTGAATACTCTCAGCTAAAGCACGATCCTTCATTTCTTGCTCATATCGTCGCATTTCTTCTCTAAAAGAATTGAAAGTACATTACAAATGTGTTTCAAACTTATTACATTTGTTCTGGAATGTCCACATTCTCAAAAATGAATATTGATCTTCGAGGTGGAGCCATCCGGTGAGTCGAGTAGTTCTAGTAATTCGAGTCGCTGAAAATATAGAATGAAAATTAATTGATTTTGAGAACGAAAAGTGATGTGAACGAGAACGAGAACAAATTATTTTATTCGATAAAACACGTGTATGTAACATCTTATGTTGAAACTAGCCATCCTCCCCCCTAAATGTGGTTTTCTAGAGATTTGTTGATTTGAACTGCAAGACAGCCTGATTTGGACAAAGTTCTACATTACAAAACTTTGAAAGTAAAAAGTCACTCTGAAAAATTACAACCGCGTGACAGCGATGGGTTAGAAAAACAAAAGAAGAATGTTTGAACGCAATTTTAACAAAAATTAGATAGAAAACGCGATAAAAACCTCTAAAACTTTGAAAAGAGAAGGAAAATCACGAGTCTGTTTCCGAAACATTCAAAATTATCACGTTGGATTACTGTAGGTGTCTCGACGCGAATCGCCAAAATCACTTATGTTCCTTTAAATTCTTTTAATAATTTACTTTTAAATTTTAGAGCACACGGCCTCCAGCGGAGGCCCTCTCAATGCACTGCGCGCAGTACTTTGAGAGGGCCTCTGCAGGAGGCCGTGAGAGCATTCAACAAGTCAAAAGGAAATATGCGGATGCTTTATTATTCAAAGAAACCTGAAAAGCATTTTCAGATTAAACAATATAAATAAAAGTATTAAAACATGAATCTCTGCTTAACACCCGGCTCGTTTGGCCATTCAAACGTTTTGAAAAGGAATAAACAGAAAACAACTGAAAACAGAGTGACTTGCGACACTAATTCTAAAGCAAGAAGAGACTTTCGTCGATTATTCACCGTCGCAAGTCTCCAGATAACATATGGTACAATATAATAACGCATTTCAAACAAGTGAGCAGGGACGAGAACTAACAAAGAAGCGAAGACAAAAAGGAATTTGTGAAACACGTGAATATTTGGGGTTGATAAAGACATAAATCTAGCGGAAAATGTATAAAGAGGAGCTAAAGTCGCTCTCATCACAGGGTTTGATAGGAATCGGCGCCAGATATAGAAAGTGAAATGACGATTGTCGGCAAGAAGATATGGATGGTCGTAGGAGAATTGATAGACAAGTACTGCAACCACTGCTTGTAGACAGAGAGCCTTCATATCCGTTAGATGACTCAAATGTGAGAGAAGATTCGGTAGAATTTGAGTCCAAGTGTGAGCAGCACAGAATAAAATCATGTAGAAGAATTGTGCAACGTGGAATTTCGGTTCATGTGCTTTGGCGTCTCCGAGAACAATTTGGAAGTTGTTGAGATATAAAAACACGAGAAATCCAGCAGCAAGTCCAACGAATGGCCATAATGAGAAAGTAGTGAAGATGAGACGTTTCAAATTTTCGAACTTCGGCTTTGAAACATCAATTTTGGAAGCGAGAACAGAGAATGCGTAAATCGCTGCCCAGACAATATTTGTCTGACGCGTGAGAATGGCTACAAGGAAGAACGCAGCTGAAACCACTGGATTTCTGAAAAAAAAACATTAAATTAGTAATTTTTTCAGTTTGTTGTCCTACCCGATAGAAAATCCCCAAATAACAGTGGTTAAAGAGAGTAGATCGGTGTAGAAGATTACGGAAGAAGCCATCAGAATAGGAAGGGATCCAACGATCGACACCGTCAACCAGACGTCTTCCTTAAGATACAAACACTTTAATTCGTTTTTTATATCAATACTCACTCTCACAAACATTCTCCGGAATCTACAAAATGCGGGAATTGCAAAAAACAATAAAATTGAGTTTGCATATCTTTCGTATCCACCGCAAAGTGGCATCGAGAGGATGTAGAGCGCCGGCGGTGTCGTAATCAGCGGGTTCCATGTGTAGTTTCCGGCACAGTAGAGTCTTGTCTGGGCTGAAATGTCGTATTTTTAAAGTTAAACCATTTTGGAACATTCAATTCTTACAAATATGAAAGAACTCATCCATATATGGGTCTGGAACATAATGATAGACGATTGTAGTCAGGAGAACGTGGATAGAAGAGAAGAACGCGCCGAGAAGAAAATCGGCTGTAAAAATATAGTTGTTTTTGTGTTTTCCAATATTAAATCTATACTTTTTCTTGATATCCCTGTGTGTGGTAGACATATTCGTGGCGGTTTGGACGTTGCCATCTGAAAATTGTCATTCTAGAAGGGGAAACTGTGTGAATTAGCATTTTTCGAGACAAAGATTTATCAATCAATCAATTTTATTAATTTATTCAGTTTTCTTTTTTCAGAATTACTTTATTTGGACGTCTTCTGGATAGATTAGAGATTCTGCCAAAAAATTGTCCAACAGATGGTCCGCAGACACCTGAAACGACGACAGATTGCGTACCCGCGGCAAAATTCACCGCCTTCAATTTTATTTTTTGTCGAGACTCTCGAGGTCAACTCATGTTTTCTCCTTTTCAACTTTTTTTCTCTTCGCGCACCATTTTTTCGTAAATTTTCGGGTGGAATGTCCCTTTGGGACGTGTCAGAAGATAGTTTTCGACATGACACTTCACAAATATTCGACATAGAAGAGTCTCAAACACTTGTCACTTCTGCAGCGAGAAGGAAAGGAAACACAAATTTATATTTAAAAAAAGAGATTCGCAATCTTATCCTCTACTTTGATTGATGGGAATGCTCCCAACAAACGATAAGAAACGAACGAAGGAGACAATTGAAATGTAATTTGTTTGGAATACCAGACAATGGGACAAGAGGCGTCACTCCATCTTCGGAAAGTGCTAATTCGCAATTGTTCATGAATAAATAGAGTGTCTTCTCTCTCTCCTTCATCCATCTATCGTCTCCGAATTAGGGGCCCCGCCACACATTGAGAAGGGCTCAAGAGACATCGGAGCACTCCATCATTCGACCAGTCCTCCTTCGAAACAACACAAAACCGATCCATCTAACACCTCGCTCCCCGTCTTCTTCTTCTTCCTCCGTCAGTCCCATCGCCTTTCTTCTTTCCTCATTGATTACTTTTTGTTCTTCTTTCTTCGTTCCGTCCCGCCCATTTCTCGTCCCTCTCGTCCCTCTTTTCGTGTTGCAAACACCCCATTCACCTTGATTTATGGCGCCGCCTCCACCCAGAGAGACTTCAAGAGAAGACAACTCTCGATAGACAGATACGTTATTGCTTTTCGCGGGTGTTTTATGTGTTTTATGGCACTCAATGTGTCTTATTTACGGCCTGTTCGTTTTTTAAAGGGTGATTAGTGGAACTTGATTGATTTATTGAGAGAATCTCAGTATTAGTTTTTCTCCTCGAATTCTACACAATGACCCAATCATATTTTCCATCTGACCGCCCACCGTCCTCATAATTTTTGCCCTTTTTCCTTCAGTTTTCGGTCAACAAGCAGGTGGGAAACATCTGGGTTCACAACCGTCTTCATTCCATCGCCATCAAATCATCACTTTTGTTGCATCGAATTGTCATTTTCGCAGTTTGTTTTTATTTCGCCTCATAAATCCACCACTTTTAGTGCCCTTCTATTGATAATTATTGTGGAGAAGGGAGGGGAAAGGATACCGTGGGAACCAATGTCTATATTTGTTCTAACGAAACAGAAATGTATGTTTCCTCAAAAACTAGAAATCATTAATATTGCTCGAACATTTTCACATTTTCACCCTCTTTCCCCCAACGCTTCTTATCACCATTTAATTTCTGCGTCTCTTCATCTCGCACAGTCTATCCGCCACCTCGTCCATTTTTCATTTCCTTTATCAATCACAAATCACTCCGTTTGCTCCATTCCTCTTCCCTCCGGTCACAAGGCTCCCAGTTGCTCTCTTTTGCAGTACTTTTTCATCGAAACGAGCGGTCTAGTGGGGTCCATTTGATTTGATTCCGGAATCGAATTTGACACCCATCTCTATGTGTGTGAAGGTCCGAGACGGGAGGCGGGGAGGTCTTGCGAAATTGAAGACGAAAGTTTATTCAGAATGTTTGAAATTCTATACTGTATTTAATTTCACAGCTTCAAAGACTTCCCGGGAACGCCTCGAACTTTTCATTTTTCTCTCTCATTTTACCCTTTCCACGTGTCATCTGCAACTTTTCAACTGGTTAGGTCATTGCTCTTATCGCCTCTACAAATCGATCGTATTTTCTTTCTCGTCGATTCCAATCTCTCTTTCCCCCACCCCATTTGTCTTCTCTCTTGTAAACGAATACCGAGAATGTTTTCAAAATGAATCATTCGATTTGAGAGCTTCTTCCTTCTTATTCTTTCCCCTTCGATTTCGCGTGTCCTATCCTCATTTGACACTTTGAAACAGAAACAGGACAGCAGGTGGTGGTGGTGGTCCCCTATTCATTTATATTGATCTACTCATTATGTCGGGCTCTTCTTCAGTAATTACACTCGAATAATGTCGTAATTATTGTCTCTTGGAGAGCATTGCGTGTCTTCATCCCTCTCATTTTTTCTCGGAAGTTACGCAACCAGAGAATCAGATTAGAGAGAGGAGACGTGCTGTACAGTAATCTCTATTCAATTTGTCTCTATTCAATGTGAAGTGGGAATTTCATGAATCATTAACTCGAAACTCTAATACAAACATTGCCTCATTGCACTGTGTGGAATGAAGGTCACTTTTTGAAAAAAGAACTATCCAGAGGCTACACTATAATCCGATTTTCTTCACTTTTTGTTATCTTTAGTTTGCAAAATAATTGTTAGCAATCGATATTAATCCGTTCAAATACCGTCTGAAATCGTTCACTTCTTATTTTAAAATTAAAATTTTTTCAGCCAAAACAAAAAATTGTGCTATGAACTAACATCGAATCTGCCCCACTCCTCTACAATGTATCACCGACTACTCATCTTCTCTTTCCTTCTCGGATGGCTGTCAGCAGATCAACGTCTTTCCTCAACATCAATTTCGTCGATGAACGGATTTTCGGCACAACGGAAATGTGAACTCATCACAATTCCAATGTGCAAGAATCTCGACTACAATCAAACTGTCTTCCCCAACCTTCTCGGGCACACAACACAATCCGAAGCGAATCCGGCGATTTCTCAGTTCAATCCGCTGATCAAAGTGAAATGCTCTGAAGACATTCGACTCTTCCTGTGCACCGTCTACGCTCCCGTCTGCACGGTTCTCGAAAAACCAATTCAACCATGTCGGGAGTTGTGTCTATCGGCGAAGAATGGATGCGAGTCTCTGATGAAAAAGTTTGGATTCCAGTGGCCAGATCAATTGGATTGCAATAAATTTCCGGTGACAGATTTGTGTGTTGGCAAGAATTCAAGCGAATCGAGCAGCTCCAAGAAGTGAGTCACTTATTTTTAGTTTTTTTTTGATAATTTTTCAAAGAAATTCAATATGAAAACTTATTGTTTTATAGTCCAAGTTACAGAAGCAGCAGTGACGTCACGTTCGGAGTCTCCACAATCGCCAATGAAGTCGTTCTGTCACCGAAGAAATGCCCTCATGTGATGCATACAACGAGCGGATCGCACTTTTCACTTCCCCTTCTTAGTGGACGTCTTCCGGAATGCTCGTTGACATGTGAAGCCGACAATCAAGTACCAATGATGTTCGATGGACGTGTGAGACGAATTCTTCGAATCTGGACCGCCGCTTGGTCGGTCGCCTGTTTCGTATGCTCCTTGTTCACACTAGTCACATTCCTCGTTGATTTGTCTCGATTCGCATATCCTGTCCGACCGATTTTATATCTGGCATTCTGTTACCTCGCGATTTCGTTAGTTTATATGATTGGCGTGGTTGGTGAAGACGGATTCGCTTGCGGAACTTATGGATCGACTCCGACAATCCTCGTTACGCAAGGAGGAGAAAACGTTGGTTGCAGTGCTCTCGCCGTGGTACACTACTTCTTCTTTATGTCTAGCTGTGCATGGTAAGCTATTCATTCTGGTTCCATAAAACTCATAAACTATTTTTCAGGTGGCTCGTACTCTGTCTCGCCTGGTTCCTAGCCGCTAATTTGAAGTGGGGAGCCGAATCGATCGCCGCATTGTCGCCATATTTTCATGCAATGTGTTGGGGAGTTCCCGCCGTCTTATCAGTCTCAGTTCTCGTCACAAACTCTGTCGATGGAGACGTTTTCACTGGAATTTGTTCAGTTGGAAATCTCAATCCCTCCGCTCTTGTCTATTTCTTCTTTACGCCAATCGTTGTCTCGTTGGGTGAGTTTACTTGTCTAGATAAGGCAGTGAATGCCAAATCGAATTGTGTTCTATCGTTATTTATGCTCGTTTTACTACTAAAGAGGAAAAAACGTTCTTTTTTGCAGCACTCGGAGCAGTTCTTCTCATCTGTGGCATTTGGTCGATGATCCGAATTCGAAGTTATATCAAGTTACAGCATGCAGACGTTGAGAGGAATATTAGCAAGTTGGAAAAGTTGATGTTAAGGTGAATATTGCCACGTGGCATGTCGATTTACGAAACGGCATTTTGCTGAAATCCCCAAATTCAAACAATCAAAACAAAACGAATATTTTTACTTTCAGAATCGGAGCATTCGCCATCATGTACTCCCTTCCAACAGCCATGAACGCCGCGATCATGTGGTATCAGGCAGTGAATATGCCAGCGTGGTTAGAAGGATGGCTCCACCATCGATGCATTCGACTGCAAGATCGAGAGCTCTTCGGCTTCACATATCCCATCGACGAGTGTCCGATGGATCCGAAAGTGGCGGCGCCAGAGATAATTGTATTTCTTTTAAAGTGAGTATTCCTTTTCCAATAATCTCACTGATTCCTTATTTTCAGATATGTATCACAACTGGTTGTTGGTATAACCTGTGCAATCTGGGTAGTCTCGTCGAAAACGTTATCGAGTTATCATAAAGCGTACCTGGCGCTTTCTTCCAGGTCACCTCCTGTTCCTAATCATGTTGATCAGGTGAATATGAGGTGATATTCCGATGCTATTTTAACATTTTTTCCTGTAATATTATGATTGTAATGTGCTTTTATTCCCTTTCTCCCCTTCCCCAACAACCCAAAACTTTTCATTCCGCTCCTCTTCTTGTAACTTTTCTCTCATCTTTTTGCTCCTCCGCGCCCATCGCCTCCTTCTTCCAACACCACCAGAATCATTCCCCAGAGCATGATCCATCTTTGTGTCTGCTCCCTCTATTGTCTACTCTTGTCTCTCTACGACGCGCTGTGCTTCCTGATTTGAGTTGCGACGAGCACATTTCTAAGAAGCAGCTCCTAAAGATGCGCTCGCCACATAACAAAAAGAGAGGCACTGCCGGACAGAGACGAGATGGCCAAAAATGATATTTAGACTGGTGGAACGAAGGGCGAAAAAGTTGAGAGAAAAGAGTCATCAAATTCAGGTTACTGTAGATCAGTTCATCTAATCATTCATCTCGCTGCCATTCTTCTCATGTATCTCGTTACTTACTCATGTTCTGTTGTCAGAAGCTCCAGCACAAGGTACACACTTTCCCACTTTGAACGCTCCAATCCAGGGTAAACCCACTTCCAATCCCAGTCCGATTCGTTTGTTTTTCAATTTTTAAACTTTGAATTGAATTCAATGTATCATTAGTCTCATTATTTATGTTGTGCGATTCTTTCTCTCGTATTTTTCTTCTTTTTCAGCGTATATCATAAATTATGCATTATTATTTCGTGGAATACGAGAAAGGGCGACACAAAAAGGAGTGAAAGAACCTAAAGATGAGAAATGGAAATGAATGAAGGAAAATAATAGAAAAAAGAGTAAAGCTATTAGAGTACTAATAATAAAAATCGTGGAAGTCCTTGAGAATTGATTTTGAAAGACAACAAGCGAAACAGACTCCGACCAATTGGATGGCTGCCAACACTGCACAAATTCCACCGACCATTGCACCGTTTTTCAGCACCCACTCTGGAAGAAATGAAACATTCGCAATCACGCTCTATTGATAAAGTGCAACAGAGCGCATCCTTTAAAAAAGAGCTACTAACGTTCGACACTATGAATGCATCCGGGCTCAAAAAGTGGAGCACTCTCTCTGGCACATCCCTCCATTTCTTCGATGCAACACGAATCGGGAATCGTTGTGAAAGTGAGCCAATCGGATGAGTTTGTCACTCCGCAGCATTCGAATAACTGGAAATGTGTCTTTTATTAGTTTCGGTGGAGCGCATTTGCTATATTTTTACAGAAGTTGTACACAAAAAGTGCTAGTACAGCACCAACTTTGAAGACGTGCTACAGTCTCGAAACATTTTCAATTCTTCCAATATTTTAGTATGTTATAAATCAAACATAGATCTTCATTTTTGCAGTTGATTACTTTTCGATATCTCTTTGCGCTATGGAGATATGAATCCTTTTAGCCTTCCCTTTTTTGCATTTTAACTGAAAAAGTCCAACTTTGAAAGCCCGTCATGCAGCCAGTTCTAGTTAGATTTTTGAGATTTTTTGATATGTTAAAGAACAAATCTAGTTGGTTTTGTTTGTAACTGACTACTACTTTTTAGTGAGAGTTCTCCTTATAGGTCAAAGAAGAAAATTGGTTGTGAGTCATTGCATAGGTGCATTGGAGTTAGTAATTTCCAGGCATTATATTTGTTTAGAGAGGGTTTGCACAGAAAAATTGTCAACTACAAAATTAAAGATCTAGATTGGAACTATAACATATCAGAAAACCAAATGAATTAAATAAAAACTGAAGTCATGACGGGATTTCAAAGTTGCGCGTTTTTCAATAAAACCTGAAAAACAAGCTAGCTAAAAAGAATCAAATCTCAAAAGCGAAAAGAGATATCAGAAAGTTGTCAACTGAAAAAATATAGAATAACGTTTGTTCTATAAAGAGAACAAAAATATGGAGCAATACGAAAATTTTTGAGACTATGACACTTTCTCAAAGTAGAGCGTTTTTCACTTAAATCGCTTTTTCTGCAATTGTTAGTTATTAGCTCGGGGCACAGTTCTTACAACCGAAATAAATGTCTCTTTTTCTCTGAGTTTCTCAATTTCGCACACAATTTTCTTCGGCTTCGCTAGAGCGCGGTTGTAATAAGCGTGCCTTGTTAATGGATGTGAAATTAAATGGAATTCGACTATAATCGTACTCTTCATATGAAGCAAAACTCAAGGAATTTCAGCTTTCCAGAAGAAACAGTATAGGGAATGAAGAGACGCAAAGTTCTCTGCTTTCTCAGATTTCGCTAGAGCGAGGTTCCCCAAATGTCTGAATTCAAAAAACTAAGATACCACCCCTCTCCAATTCTTCAATTTTTTTTTGAAAAAAGAGTTGAAGGTCACTCATTAAACTAATCCCTCCCTCCACACTCAAATAATCCCTGGATTATTTGACTGACCTGATGCGTTTTGTCCCATGCACTTTCGACTCCTCGACTCTCGTGATATCGGATCATACCCGTCTGAAATTATGAGTTAAAGACAACAAAAATCGATGTAAAATTACCTGAAGTTGATTAGAAATACCAAGTCGAAAACTGTCGTGAAGCGCGTATCCGATGATGACGGCGGCGATTTCACAGGTCTGAAAATAAAACTAGCTTTATAGGGGGATTCCAAATATGTAATTATCTTTTTCAGATCTTTTCTAGAAATTGAGAACTCACGATGAGAAGTGCCAACAGAACTGCAAACGATACAGTAAGACAGTAGTTCTCTCGAATTGCTCCACAACATCCGAGAAATCCGAGAAGAGTACACAGCGAACCGATCACCAGAAGGATTATGGGCGTGGCTAACCTGGAATTTGGAGAAAATTTACGAAAATTCCGAACCCGTCAGTTCCAGATTTGAGGAATCTTGAATCTAGATTTTAGAATAGAAATTATAGAATTCTGGTCTGGAGATCCAAACTCTAGAGTCAAAAGTCCGAAATTAGAATCCCTAATTCAGAATCCAGAATCCGAAATCTAGAGAATCAAGATAAGAGATTCTGAATCAAAGGATTCAAATTCAGGATCCGGAACTCGAAGATCGGAAATTTCGACTCGGAATCTAGAATTCAGAAATCAGAGAACTGAATCTCAGGGTTCGGATTCTCAGCCTTGCATTGTTATCACGAAAACCAAATATCAAGAATTCAAAATTCAGAATCTTGGAATTTGAATTCAGAAACCGAAATGCAAAAATCTAATTCCGGAGTTCAGGAATCTGAAAACTGAATGTCAAGTTTTGAATTTTGATTCTTTAGTTCTGAATCTAGGAGAAAAAGGATTCTGATTCTCAAACGTCAGTTTCAGATATTCTGAACTTTTTTTTCAGAATTCTGAAATTCAAATTTTGAGTCAGTAACCAAGCCCCGCCCCTTTCCGAACTCTCACCGTTCATCACCTAATATATCTAACACATTATCAAATTTCAGTTGTAAAATCGATCCGATAATGATCAAAGACAGTCCGCCGACCTGAAAAAGCTTCATTTGAATCTCAAGCCTCGCCCCCTCTCTCTACCGTACCCATAACACTAGATTAGCAAGAAAAAGTAGATATTTGACGATGGTGACGCCTCCTTCGACCATGACTTTCTTATCACGATGTCATCGGAGAAGACGAATGGAACTTTTGGTGGAGAAATAGAAAAAGAAGACGTCAGTGAAGGGGGGAAGGAAACAAGAATGAGAAGAGAAGGCGACAACACAATTGAGTCGGAGGAGAAGAAGAAGGGGCGGATGCTCCGAACTCCGCCCATTTTGGAGCGCCTCGCAGTTGATACTTCTTTTTCTTTTCCAAGACGTCTTCATGTCTCTCTCTTGATTCGAGCTTTGGGGAATATAAAGGATATATCTGAAGATATAACGGAGAGGCGAGAGATCTCTGGAGGGCGCCCGCGGCGATAAAATCCTTGTGCGTTTGTTGCTCAAATTCATCACAAAAAATTCGAGATAATGCAAGAATAAAGGGAAAGAAAACTATATTGGGATGAACAGAAACAAACAACAAGAAAAAAGATATTATATCGAATTGAATGTAGATGACTAGATTGGACGAGCATTCATCTGCCCGATGCGTCCTTTGGCGAGCTGAAACAAAATAACAAAGTTTTCAGTTAACAGTAGCTCATTCTCACCTTTCTTTTCTCCTCTACAAACATCGTCTTTTCATAAAGAAATTAGAAGTTTTCATTGGAATGTGTACTGTATCGATGGACCATATTCGCTCTAATGAGACGAAAAACCGTGTGTCGCCTGTCGTGGGAATGGAAGGATGACGACGTGGCAGAGATGAGGACACACAAGACCCACTACATCTCCTCGTTCAGCTCATTGATTTTTTCGAATTTTTCATTTTTTCCAACCCTTTCTCAATTATATTCTTCATTATTTCAGAATGAAAACTATGAAACTTTCCAGTTTTCCCTTGCGTGTCCAAACTGAAATATTCTCAAGTATGGAATTGATCGATATTCTTTTTCTGTCATTTTGTTCGAAAAAATTGAAAAAATCGATAGAATCATGTATAAAATTGAGACTTGATAAGATCATTTCAATCACATACTGCTCCTCAAAACCAAATAATGTTAGAATTTTATCTTCTAACAGTAATAACAAGGAGTTCATGAAGTTAGTGCCAAGAGAAGAAGGTAGAAATCGGCCTGTCGTTCAAATGAATCTGTTTGGAATTGACGTAGACTGTTGGTGAGTTTTTCGTTAAGCAAATTATTTATAAACCAGATATTTTCCAGCATGGCAACTAGAAATCACCCATTCTTTATACTATGCAATCAGCAAGACGGAGAGCAAATGTTACAGACCATCCACAACTATTTCAGACAATTTTTCGGGTGTTCTATTGAATATCATTTAGAAAGTCGTTGCTTGGACTATATACCAAGACTGGAGAACATCAAGAGTAGTAATATTTGTTTCTGGAATGAAGAAGCGAGTACACAATTGTGGGATGGGTACATAACTCTCTCACCCTCACAGGACTATATTCGATTGAATGGATGCGGAAGTTATGAAAACGAACAAAGTTTGAAACTGGCTCAGACCAAAGTGCTTGACCTATGGATCCCGGACAGTAAAGCCGGAGATATTTTGAAGAATTTCAAGGGAAGACATCTGTTCATAAGTGGTGGAACAGTCAAAAATGATGATGTCATTCAGTTTCTGAACAGTTGGAAATCAAATCAGACACATCAAAATTTGGAGTACTTGAGTATACATCGCGAGAGAGGACTTTATCAGGATTTAAAAAGGGATCTAAATCCTGAAAAAATAATGAGAAACCTTGACATCAAACGGTTTGACCCGAATCAGAAGATGCCGATTTATCGTTATGACAGAAGAAGGTAGAGTGATATGGGGTCATTATTATGACTTGGATATCAGAGAATATTTACTGTATATAGAGTACTAAGGTACTGTTGTTTTCAGAAGAGATTGGGGTAAATGCGAATGGAAAATCGAAGAATTCAGTAGTCCACATTTCATAGTTCGAGATGCTGATCAACACGTGGCATCACTGGAAGTCACAACTCGAGGAATCAAATTTGCTTCATGGAAAATGACAGAAGAAGAGGTTATGAGAGGAAGAATTCAGAAGACTTTCCAACGAACTCCACTCCAAAACGCTGACCCTCCCAGAAATTCCATGAAATTTTCAAAATTTTCAAGGCAGATTCAGAGAGAGATATTGTCGAGCATGGAGTTGGTGGATCTGTTGATGATGGCTTCTTGTTCTCAGATTTTCTATCAAAATATGAAATCATTGATGAGAAGCCGTTTCGACAAGATACTCACAATCACTTATGAGTGGAGACCGCCGTCGCGCCTCAATATTTCCTCATCTAGTAGTGGATACAATCCATTTATGAGTATCAAAATGAGGTATGAACTGAGAGGTCGTCCACTTATCTCAATGAATTTTCTCGGAATGGATTTACAAGTGAGGTGAGTAAGAAAGAGATTAAATCATTCGAGGTAGCTCCATTTCTACTATCACAGCCAGTGTTTTGGTGCCAGCGAGTCTGAATTCCATTTGTTCTCATTTAATTTAGAAATACACCAGATATGCTCGACATAATAAAGTGTTCGTTCTCACTACCGTACACTGAACAACTTCCCAAATTAGTTCATTTCATTCCTTTCAGTATGCCAACCAGAAATCATCCACTTATGGTACTACTCAATTTGGAACAGGAACAAACACTGCTTCCATCTATCCACAATTACTTCCTTGACTTCTTTGGTTCATCCATTAAATATCAGTTAAATGTTAAACTTCTGATGCCACCATTTTCAAAACTGAAGAATATCACTAGTACAGATGTATCCAATCACATAGGAGTAGCTGCGTTCCACGATTTCCTTGCGATATCTCCTAATCAGGATTTTATCGGACTATCTGAATTAGAAAGCCCTTTGCTTGGAAGAAATTTGGAATTTGCTAGGACGAAAGTGTTACATATTGGTGAAACGAACTGCTCGGCAGATGACATTTTATCCAATTTCGAAGGAAGACAGTTGTTTATTGACGATGGAATCATAAGCGATGGAGCTATCATTCAGTATCTGAACAAGTGGAGATCAAATGAAGGATATCAGAATTTGGAATATTTCAGTATTTATGTCTCTCCATTTAAAAATCCTCTCAGTCCGAACCAAATCATGAATAGTATTCCAATCAATCGCTTGGACTTACCTGATCAACTGCCAGTTTATCAATTTGCAAAGAAGTAAGTCGATAATTGAGTTGATGTCTTATAACGATCATATTTTTCAGAGATTGGAAACTTACTTGGCGAATTCATATGTTCAGCAGTCCAGATTATATTGTTAGAGAGACTGATCAACACGTGGCATCTATAAAAATTAAGGAGAATAATATCACTTTTGCCGCTTCGAATATGACTGAAAAGGAGTTTTTGGAGAAACGCCTCGTCAAAAGACTCTATTGAAAACAACAAATCTTTAATTGCATGTTTAAGAAGACAACATTCTGAATATTATATTGTTATGAACACCTTAATAACTCTGTTTCAAACACTGCTGTTTAATAAATTTTATTACGTCAAGCTTTATTGAATCTTCCGTCTAAACTTCCATTTGAAATATCCTTCGTCCACTTCCACAATCTCGTACTCCTCTTTGTCCTTGATGACTCCTTCCTCAATGAGGCGCATCCGTTCCCGCACATAATGTTTGGGAAGCTGCAAATCTTTGTTTAGAAATGAAGGCTTTAAAAGTAGTACCTCTTCATCATACTCTGCATTAGAACGTCCTTTGTCATTAATGAGTTTGTGAAGGCGACCAGCGTTTGGTTCAAGAGCGCCTCCGATTTCGTAGTGGTGAGCTCACCGATCTGGAAAAAAAAGATTTATCTGTGTACTAGATGATGAAATATAGATATTCAAGTTCTATTCCGATAAAACCCGTAGTAGAGGCGAGCCTAGCAGTGCGCCTATTATATCTCACTTCCCAAAAAGCTGTTGATTGACAAAATATAGCTTAATGTTCATAGAATATTTTTTCAGTTGAAAAAAAAATAATTGTGGATAGATGTAAGCATGGTTTCTCTTTGCACCCTATTGCATTGTATCTCAAGTGGGTGAATTCTGGTTGGCATGCTGAAATGAATGAAATAAGCAATCAGAATTTAGAAAAAAATAGTCCGACAGGCGACGATAAATAGACTCCATCTCATTTGAAAGCAAGTGGCAACGATTATTTTTGTTATTTTCGTTTTTACTTCTATAACTCAGAAACAATTATTAACCAAATTCCTTGGCACCAAAACGCTGGCTGTTATGAAAGTACACGGCGTCTCGAGTCTTGCTCACTCACCAAACTTGTAAATCCATTCCGCACAGATTAATCGGAACATGTGGACCAGATCTGAGACTTGTCGGTATGATTATTCTCTCGAACTTTCAAATTTTGAATACCGAACTTTTCGATTTTCCAGTCACACCCATTTCATCCGCTTCTGAAAACAGGAGTTATTTTGTAATCTATCTAGACTAACTGAACTGTGACTATCCAAATCACAGTAATCTCTTCCCACTCTACCTTCTCTCATAGCTATAAGTCAGCATCTTCTGGTTCGGATCGAACTGTTTTATGTATATCAACATTTCTCATTATTCAGAAGCATCATCCATAACTCTCTGTTCAGTTCTCTCCGGTCTAATCTTCCTGATAGTTTCCTCTCCGTCGTCAAGAACTTCACCCGCTAGCGAGATGCAGTTATCTTTGAGTTCTTCTCCATTCCTATCGTCTGTCACACCTCTCAGACACCCAGTAAGAAATCGAAGAACATTACATAATCAAATTCAGAATATCTCAAGTCACTCTGCTTACATTTTTCAAAAAGTCAAATTAAACCTTTCTATCTTATAATTAGGCCCGCCGTCTGTCTCCTACGATGACAGGATAGATTATCATCGGAATGGAAGGGTGACGACGTGACAGAGATGAGGACACACAAGACTCACTACATCTCCTCGTTCAGATCATTGATTTTTTTGAATCTCTCGTTTCTTTCTATCTCTTTCTTAATTATATTCTTCATTATTTCAGAATGAAAACTATGAAACTTTCTAGTTTTCCCTTGGTGGTCCAAACTGAAATATTCTCAAGTATGGAATTAATCGATATTCTTTTTCTGTCGTTTTGCTCGAAAAAGTTGAAAAACGTGATAGAATCAACTATAAAATTGAGACTTGATAAGATCATTTCAATCACATACTTCTCCTCGAAACCAGATAATGTTAAAATTTCATCCTCCAATAGTAATAACAAGGAGTTTATGAAGTTGGTGCCAAGAGAAGAAGGTAGAAACCGGCCAATTGTTCGAATGAATCTGTTTGGAATCAATGTTGATTGTTGGCAAGTTTTTCGTTAAGCAAGTCATTCATAAACCAGATATTTTTCAGCATGGCAACTAGGAATCACCCATTCTTAATACTGTGCAATCAGCAGAACGGAGAGCAAATGTTACAGACCATCCACAACTATTTCAGAGGGTTTTTTGGGTGTTCTATTGAATATCATTTAGAAAATGGTTCCATGGACTATATAGCAAGACTGGAGTACATCAAGTATAGTAATATTTGTTTCCGGAATGAAGGAGCAGCTGCAGAGTTGTGGGATGAGTACTTAACTCTCTCACCCTCACAGGAATATATGCGATTGAATGCACACGGAAGTTTTGAAAACGAACAAAGTCTGAAACTGGCTCAGACCAAAGTGCTCGATATATGGATCCCGAACAGTAGAGTTGGTGATATTTTGAAGAATTTCAAGGGAAGACAACTGTTTATAAGTGGTGGGATAGTCACAGATGATGATGTCATTCAGTTTCTGGACAGTTGGATGTCAAGTCAAACACATCAAAGTTTGGAGTACTTGAATATAAATCGAGGGAGAGGAACTGATCTAAATCCAGAGAAAATAATGAGAAATATTAATATAAAACGATTTGATCCAAATCAGAAGAGGCCGGTTTATCGCTATGATAGAAGAAGGTTAGGGGGAGAAGAGTTATTATTATGATTTTGTTAGCAGAGTAAATGTAGTTAGTCTAGATGGAAAAAAAATTATCCTGTTTTCAGAAGAGATTGGGGTAAATGCGACTGGAAAATAGAAGAATTCAGTAGTCCAAACTTCATAATTCGAGATGCTGATCAACACGTGGCATCATTGGGAATCACAACTAGAGGAATCCAATTCGTTTCATGGAAAATGAGAGAAGAAGAGGTTATGAGAGAAAGGATTCAGAAGAATTTCCAGAAAACTCCTATCCAAAAAGCAGACCCTCCCAGAAATTCCATCAAATTTTCGAAGTTTTCATGGCTAATTCAAAAAGAGATATTGTCGAATATGGAATTGGTGGATCTGTTGATGATGGTTTCTTGTTCTCAGAAATTATATCAAAAGATGAAATTAATAATGAGAAGCCGTTTCGACAATATACTCACAATCACTTATGAGTCGAGTCCGCTGTCGTACATCAACATTTCGTCATCTAGTAGTGGAGACGAATCATTTATGAGTCTCAATCTGAGAAATGACTTCATAGGCCGTCCACTTATCCCAATGAATCTTCTCGGAATGGATTTACAAGTGAGGTGAGTAAGAATCATCGTGTCACTACCGTACGCTGAACAACTTCCCTAATGAGTTCATTTCCTTCTTTTCAGTATGCCAACCAGAAATCATCCACTTATGGTACTACTCCATTTGGAACAGGAACAAACACTGCTTCCATCTATCCACAATTATTTCCTCGACTTCTTTGGTTTGTCCATCAAATATCACTTAAATGTTTACTACCTGTGGCGACAATATTCAAAAATGAATAATATCAGTAGTACAGATATATCCAATCACATAGGAGTAGCTGCGTTCCACGACTTCCTTAGGATCTCTCCTAATCAGGATTATATCAAACTACCTAAATTAGAAAGCAACACAGGGTTACAATTGGAGAGCCCTTTGCTTGAAAGAAAATGGAAATTTGCTAGGACGACAGTGTTAGATATTGATAGAACGAATCGGTTGGCAGAAGACATTTTATCCAATTTCGAAGGAAGACAATTGTTTATTAACAAAGGAATTATAAGCGATACAGCAATAATCCAATTTCTGAACAAGTGGAGATTGAATGAAGGATATCAGAATTTGGAGTATTTGAGTATTACTGTCTGTCCATTTACACATCCTCTCAATCCGAAGCAAATAATGAATAGTATTCCAATCAATCGATTAGATTCATCTGCTCAACTGCCAGTTTACCAATTTGCAAAGAAGTGAGTCCATAATTCTGTTGATGTCTCATAACTTCAATAATTTTCAGAGATTGGGCACGTACTTGGAGAATTCACAAATTCACCAGTCAAAATTACATTGTTAGAGATTCGGACAAACACGTGGCGTCCATAATTATTAAGGAGAACAATATCACATTTGCCGCATCGAATATGACTGAAAAGGAGTTTTTGGAGAAACGCCCCGTCAAGAGACTCTATTGAAAACATACGTTAATTGCTCTTCTTTGTTTTTAATTGCATGTTTAAGAAGACAACATTCTGAATATTATATTGTTATGAACACCTTAATAATTTTGTTTCAAATACTGCTGTTTAATAAACTTCATTCTCTCAAGCTTTTTTGAATCATCGGTCTAAACTTTCATTTAAAATTTCCCTCATCCACTTCCACAATCTCGTACTCCTCTTTGTCCTTGATGACTCCTTCCTCAATGAGACGCATCCGTTCCCGCACATAATGTTTGGGAAGCTGCAAATCTTTGTTTAGAAATGAAGGCTTTAAAAGTAGTACCTCTTCATCATACTCTGCATTAGAACGTCCTTTGTCATTAATGAGTTTGTGAAGGCGACCAGCGTTTGGTTCAAGAGCGCCTCCGATTTCGTAGTCGTGAGCTCACCGATCTGGAAAAAAAAGATTTATCTGTGTTCTAGATGATGAAATATAGATTAGCGGGGTTTCGAAACGTCTCTGAATAAAATATTCAAGTTCTATTCCGGTAAAACCCGTAGTAGAGGCGAACCTAGCAGTGCGCCTATTATATTAGCACGGCACGCTTCTTACAACCGCGCTCTATCGAAACCGAAGAAAATAGGTTGCGAAATTGAGAGACTCAGAGAAAAAGAGACATTTTTCAGAGGAATTTCGGTGGAGCGCAGTTGTAAGAACTGTGTCGAGCTAATATCTCACTTCCCAAAAAGCTGTTGATTGACAAAATATAGCTTAATGTTCATAGAATATTTCATCAGTTGAAAAAAAAATTGTGGATAGATGTAAGCATGGTTTCTCTTTGCACCCTATTGCATTGTATCTCAAGTGGGTGAATTCTGGTTGGCATGCTGAAATGAATGAAATAAGCAATCAGAATTTAGAAAAAAATAGTCCGACAGGCGACGGTAAATAGACTCCATCTCATTTGAAAGCAAGTGGCAACGATTATTTTTGTTATTTTCGTTTTTACTTCTATAACTCAGAAACAATTATTAACCGAATTCTTTGGCACCAAAACGCTGGTTGTTATGAAAGTACACGGCGTCTCGAGTCTTGCTAACTCACCAAACTTGTAAATCCATTCCGCACAGATTGATCGGGACGAGTGGACGAGTTCTGAGACTTGCCGGTATGCTTATAAATGGATCGTCTTCACTGCTAGATGATGAAATGTCGATAAAATGAGAGGTTCTCGACTCGTAAGTGATTGTGAATATCTTGTCGAAATGGCTTCTCATCAATGATTTCATATATCGATGGAATTTCTGAGAACAAGAAGCCATCATCCACAGATCCACTATTTGCCGATATCTCTTTTTGGATCAGCCATGAAAATTTTTAAATTTTGATGGAGTTTAGGATCACATCTCTCAGACACCCAGTAAAAAATCGAAGAACAGTACATAATCAAATTTAGAATATCTCAATTCACTCTGCTTCCTTTTTTCAAAAAGTCAAATTAAACCTTTCTGTCTTATAATTAGTTCCACCGTGTGTCTCCTACGATGGTAGGATAGATTATCATCGGAATGGAAGGGTGACGACGTGACAGAGATGAGGACACACAAGACTCACTACATCTCCTCGTTCAGATCATTGATTTTTTTGAATCTCTCGTTTCTTTCTATCTCTTTCTTAATTATATTCTTCATTATTTCAGAATGAAAACTATGAAACTTTCTAGTTTTCCCTTGGTGGTCCAAACTGAAATATTCTCAAGTATGGAACTAATCGATGTTCTTTTTCTGTCATTTTGCTCAAAAAAGATTAAAGAAACGATAAAATCAACTATGAAATCGAGACTTGATAAGATGATTTTCATCACATACTCCTCTACTAGCCCGGACGAGGCTAGAATTTCATCTTCTTACAATTACAAGGAGTTTATAAACTTAGTGTCAAGAAAAGAAGCAAAAGATCAATCGATCGTTCGAATGAATTTATTTGGAGTAGATGTGGACTGTTGGTGAGTTTTTCGTTATGAAAGTCATCTAAAAGCCAGCTATTTTTCAGCATGGCAACTAGGAATCACCCATTCTTTATACTATGCAATCAGCAGAACGGAGAGCAAATGTTACAGACCATCCACAACTATTTCAGAGGGTTTTTCGGATTATCTATTGAGTATCATCTGAGATGTGGTTGCTTGAACTATGTACCAAGGCTAGAGAATATCAATATTAGCCGACTTGCTTTCCTAAATAGAACAACAGGTGCACAATTGTTGGAGCAGTACTTAACTGTCTCACCCTCTCAGGAATATCTTCAATTGCTATCAGTCAATGGTTTTGAATACGAAAGGCATCTGAAACTGATGCAGACTGAGATTTTCGATACCGTAATCCCAGATAGTAAGGCTGCAGAGATTTTGAATTATTTCAAGGGAAGACATCTGTTTATAAGATATGCAATAATCACAGATGAAGAAGTCATTCAGTTTTTGAACAGTTGGAAATCAAGTCAAACACATCAAAACTTGGAGTACTTGAGTATACGTCTCGGGGGAGAAATCGATCTAAATCCAGAAAACATAATGAGAAATCTTGACATCAAACAGTTCGATCCGAGACAGAAGATGCCGATTTATCGTTATGACAGAAGGTACAGTGAGATAGGGTTATTACTATGATTTGTATTGTGAAATTTTTGTTAGTGTAGAAACAACTTGGTTTCAGATATCCTTTTCATCAATGCGGCTGGACAACAGCAGAACTCAGAAGTCCAAATTTTATAGTACGAGACACTGATCAACACGTGGCATCACTGGAAATCACAAACAGAACAATCAAATTCGCAGCATGGAAAATGACTGAAGAAGAAGTCAAGAGAGTAAAGATTCATAAGCCTTTTCAAAAAAATCGAAGGGGAGACCCTATCGTGAACTTCATCAAAATTTCAAAAATGCCATGGCTGGTTCAAAAAGAGATATTGTCGAGCATGGAGTTGGTGGATCTGTTGATGATGGCTTCTTGTTCTCAGAAATTCTACCAAAATATGAAATCCCTGATAAGAAATAAGAGATTCACAATCTCTTATAAGGCGACAGACATTCTTTCCGTCGATATCTCTTCATCTAGTAGTGGAGATAGGCCATTTATGAATATCAGTTGGTCACGATGGTTTGAAGTTCGTTCATATATGACAATTGATTTTTGCGGAATGGAATTGAAAGTAAGGTGAGTGAATAAGAGTCGATACAGTCCATTACGCAATTGCTTTACACTTTTCGATGCTTCAATTTGTCATTTCAATCTTCTTTATAGGGAAAAAAGCACATCACTTTAATTAGCATAATCAAAATATATTAGTGGTATGTTTTTGTCAATATAACGCTTTGGAAATTCTCCATTTTTTGGAAGCGAAATGTCTGGTGGCAAAACGTCAGGTGACGAAATGTCCCGTAGCCAATTGCTCTACACTTTAATGATTCCGTTGATCATATCATTCTTTTCAGTATGCCCACCGAAAATGGACCACTCATGGTACAATGCAATCCATCTCAAGAAGAAACTATTCTTCCCTCAATCCACAATTATTTCCTTGATTTATTCGGTTCATCCATCAAATATCAGTTGAATGTGAGGACGTTGACGTCCAAATTATCGAAAATGAGGAGTATTACCAACACAGATTTATCACATAGCGGTGAAATAGGAACAACAGAGTTCCAGGATTTTCTTACGGTCTCTCCTAATCAAGATTTCATCAGACTTATGTCATTTGAGAATCCTTCGCTTGGAGAAAACTCGCAATTCAAAAGGACAAAAATTTTGGATATTGGATATACGTACTGCTCGGCAGATGACATTTTATCCAATTTCGAAGGAAGACAGTTGTTTATTGAGAAAGGAATCATAAGTGATATTGCTGTCATCCAATTTCTGAAAAAGTGGAAATCGAATGAAGGATATCAGAATTTGGAGTATTTGAGCATTTCTCTTAGAACTCATCGTTGTCAGATCAATTCAAATATTATTATGAATAGTATTCTAATTAATCGATTAGATCAATCTGACAAATTGCCAGTTTACACATTTGATAAAAGGTAAGTCGACAATTCATTTCAAGTCATAAATTCCGTATTTTTCAGAGGTACTTATTTCGGACATACTTGGCGAATTAATCAGTTCAGTAGTCCAAATTACATTGTTAGAGATTCGGACCAACACGTGGCATCCATTATGGTTACGGAGAATAATTTCACTTTTGCCGCGTGGAATATGACTGAAAAAGCGTTTTTGGAAAAACATTCCTTCAAGAGATTCTATTGAAAACATACGTCAATTGATGTTCTTTGTCTTTAATTGCATGTTTAAGAGGACAGGTTTACATTCATTTTTTCATCAAACCTTTTGAATCCTCCAGACACTCATAATCATCACTTTCAGAGTCCATTTCATAGACAAATCCTGTAAGAACATTTTTAAATTCTTCCTAACTACAAGATTTCTTCACCTCTTCTTTGTCTTTTTGACCCAATTGAACTCTAGCTCATCTCATCTTTCTTTATGTTGGTTTGATATAAACAGTTATTAAAAAATGGAAAAATTACTGAAATAAAATAAGCAAAATGAATCCATGCTAAAAAAATTAATTCAGTAGAGCGCATTTTCTAAGCTTGTGCCGACTTGGTGCCCAACTCGGTCCCGCAACCAACTCTCCCGTTTGGGCCCAACCAGGGCCAAACTAGTGTCCACTGGGCCATGTGGCCCTTTTTGTGGGCAATTCACCGTATTCAATGGCCACATGGCCCATTCAACAGTTTCACTGAAAATATTGATGAGATGTCGTTTCGATAAGATACTCACAATCACTTATGAGTCGAAACATGTTCGGCAAATGAGACTCCGCCCACTTTCTTCAATACACTTTTTGATGAAAATTGGTGCGTGTAAATTATGAGTCTTCGTTAGACTGTGTATCTTACCGTATAGATGATCCATATTTGCTCTAATGAGACGAATGGATAGATAGTCTTGGGAATGGAAGGGTGACGACGTGACAGAGATGAGGACACACAAGACTCACTACATCTCCTCGTTCAGCTCATTGTTTTTTTTGAATCTCTATTTTTCTATCTCTCTTTCTTTATTATATTCTTCATTATTTCAGAATGAAAACTATGAAACTTTCTAGTTTTCCCTCGGTGGTCCAGGCTGAAATATTCTCAAGTATGGAACTAATCGATATTCTTTTTCTATCGTTTTGCTCGAAAAAGATTAAAGAAATGATTGAATCATCTATAAAATCAAGACTTGATAAGATCATTTCCATCACATACATTTCTTCTGGGCCAGAATACGCTACAATTTCATCTTCTAACACTGATGACAAGGAGTTTATGAAGTTGGTACCAAGACAAGAAGGTAGAAACCGATCGATAGTTCGAATGAATCTGTTTGGAATCGACGTGGATTGTTGGTGAGTTTTTCGTTTAGAAACTAATTTATAAGCCAGATTTTTTTAGCATGGCAACTAGGAATCACCCATTTTTTATACTGTGCAATCAGCAAAACGGAGAGCGAATGTTACAGACCATCCACAACTATTTCAGACAATTTTTCGGGTCATCTATTGAATATCACTTGAAAAATCATTGCCCGAACTACATACCAAGACTGGAGAATATCAAGAATAGTATTCTTTACTTCGGAAATGAAGAAGCAGCTGCACAATTGTTGGATGGGTACTTAACTCTCTCACCCTCACAGGAATATATCGCAGTCTTTTCAAGCGGAGGATTTGAATATGAAAGGAATCTGAAATTGGCTCAGACCAGTGTTCTTGATATATGGATCCCGGACAGTAGAGCTGGAGGGCTTTTAAAGAATTTCACTGGGCGACGACTGTTTATACGTGGAATAGTCACAGATGAAGATGTCATTCAGTTTCTGAACAGTTGGATGTCAAGTCAAACACATCAAAATTTGGAGTACTTGAAAATAAATCGAGGGAGAGGAACTGATCTAAATCCAGAGAAAATAATGAGAAATATTGAAATGAAACGATTTGATCCGAATCAGAAGATGCCGGTTTACCAGTGTGATAAGAGGTAGAGTGAGAAGAGTTATTACTGAAACTTTTAGTCAGAATTCAGTTAGTATTTATATAGAAAACAAAATAACTCCTGTTTTCAGAGAAGTTTTTGACTACTGGAAAATAGAAGAATTCAGTAGTCCAAACTTCATAATTCGAGATACTGATCAACACGTGACATCACTTGAAATCACAACACGAGGAATCCAATTTGCTTCATGGAAAATGACAGAAGAAGAGGTTATGAGAGGAAGAATTCAGAAGAATTTCCAAAGAACTCCTATCCAAGAAGCATCCCCTCCCAGAAACTGCATCTAAATTTCGAAATTTTCATGGTTAATTCAACGTGAGATCTTGTCGAATATGGAGTTGGTGGATCTGTTGATGATGGCTTCCTGTTCTCAGAAATTCTATCAAAATATGAAATCATTGATGAGAAACCGATTCGACAAGATATTCACAATCACTTATGAGTCGGGAATATCGCCGTTTATTTCATCGTCTAGTAGTGGAGACGAACCATTTATGAGTATCAATCGGATATTTGATTTCAGAGGTCGTCCACGTATTTCAATGAATCTTCTCGGAATGGATTTACAAGTAAGGTGAGTAAGAAAGAATGTAAATCAGTTTATATGAATATGAAGAAACTAAACTATTATTAGAGCCAGTGTTTTGATCAATCAGATTTTCATTTGTTTTCATTTAGGAGTTATTTAGAAGAGAACCAGTTATGCGTGACATAACAAGTGTTCGTTGTTACTACCATACACTGAACAACTTCCCTAATGAGTTCATTTCCTTCCTTTCAGTATGCCAACCAGAAATCATCCACTTATGATACTATCCGATTTGGAACATGAAGGAACACTCGTTACATCTATCCACAATTATTTCCTCGACTTCTTTGGTTCATCGATCAAATATCAGTTAAATGTTTACCTCCTCATGCCACCATTTTCAAAACTGAGTAATATCTCTAGTACTGTTTTATCGAGTGATATAGGAGTGGCTGAATTTCTTAAGACCTCTCCTAATCAGGATTTTATTGCACTATCTCGTTTTCATGACCATTTGCTTGGGGGAAATCTGGAATTTACTAAGACGAAAGTGTTAGATATCGGCAAAGCGTTTCGCTCGGTAGATGATATTTTATCCAATTTCGAAGGAAGACAGTTGTTTATTGACGATGGGATCATAAGCGATACTGCTATCATCCAATTTCTGAACAAGTGGAATTCGAATGAAGGATATCACAATTTGGAGTATATCAGTATTTCTGTCTCACACTCTCTCAATCCAAATCAAATAATGAATAGTATTCCAATCAATCAGTTAGACCCATCTGATCAACTGCCAGTTCACCAAGTTGCTAGAAAGTAAGTCCATAATTGAGTTGATGTCTCATAACTTCAATATTTTCCAGAGATCGTTATGGGAAACATTTTTGGAGAATCCTTAAGTTCAGCAGTCCAAATTACATTGTGAGAGATTCGGATCAATACGTGGCATCCATCTTGATTACGGCGGATAATATCACTTTTGCCGCGTGGAATATGGCTGAAAAGGAGTTTTTGGAGAAACGGCCCGTCAAGAGAATCTATTGAAACAACACATTTTTAATTGCATTTTTAAGAAGACAACATTCTGAAATTTGTATTGTTATGAACATTTTAATAACTTTGTTTCAAACTCTACTGTTTAATAAATTGGATTCTGTATTGAAATCATCGGTCTAAACTTTCATTTGAAATTCCATCAAATTCCAATTTTCACTCCTACAGATTTTCCAGAATTCTCCAAAACCGGTTTCTTTGTGATGTGAGATTTAACGACATGTTCACAAATAATTAGTCATCAGTTATCTTGATGACAAGCTTCTTTTTGTGTGTATTGTGTTCCATCTATTATTTTTTCAGCTTCTATTTCCGTCCAACTGTTCGTCTACAAAATTTGCTCTGTTTCCAATCACTTTTAAAGAAAACTTGTCTTTAAAAATTTGAAAAACAATAGAAAATGAGTTACGCGATTCAAACATATTTAGATGATTGAGATCTTCAGACTACGACTTTAACTTTGAATCACCACATACATAAAAAGCAGAGTAGTTGCTTCAAAAAAGTATCTACCGACGTAACAAGAAAAGTCATCTTCGGAAAATAGCTTGTTTATAATATTTTCCTTTTATCCGCGTCCATATCTAATATGGATTATACAGGATCCATAAGGGGTCCACATTTAGAACACGGATCGAATATGGACAAGACAACATTCTGAAATTTATATTGTTATGAACACCTTAATAACTCTGTTTCAAACTCTGCTGTTCAATAAATTGTATTCTGTATTGAAATTTTCGGTCAATTCACTCTGCTTACATTTTTCAAAAAGTCAAATTAACCTTTAACGATAATTAATTCTGTCTTATAATAAGGTCCACTGTCTGTCTATGTGATGACAGAATAGATTGTCATCGGAATAGTGGACGTGGCAGAGATGAGGACACACAAGACTCACTACATCTCCTCGTTCAGCTCATTGATTTTTTTGAATCTCTCTTTTTACATTGTTTTTCCATCAACATCTTCATTATTTCAGAATGAAAACTATGAAACTTTCTCGTTTTCCCTCGGTGGTTCAAACTGAAATATTCTCAAGTATGGAACTAATCGATATTCTTTTTCTCTCGTTTCGCTCGAAAAAAATGAAAAAGTCGATAGAATCAACTATGAAATCGAGACTTGATAAGATCATTTCAATCACATACTCCGCCTCGGATCCAGATAATGTTAGTATCTCATCTTCTAACAGTAATAACAAGGAATTTATGAAGTTGGTTCCAAGAGAAGAAGCAAAAAACCGGCCTGTCGTTAGAATGAATCTGTTTGGAATCGTCGTAGACTGTTGGTTAGTTTTTCTTCAAACAAGTCATTTATAAACCAGATATTTTTTAGCATGGCAACTAGGAATCACCCATTCTTTATACTATGCAATCGGCAAGACGGAGAGCAAATGTTACAGACAATCCACAACTATTTCAGACAATTTTTCGGATCATCTATTGAGTATCAATTAGAAAGTCGTGATTTGGGCTATATACCAAGACTGGCGAACATAAAGTATAGTAATATTTGTTTCCGGAATGAAGCAACAACTGCCCAATTTTGGGATGGGTACTTAACTGTCTCACCCTCACAGGAATATATTCGATTGTATGGATGCGGAATTTTTGAAAACGAACAAAGTCTGAAACTACTGGCTCAGACCAAAGTGCTCGACTTATGGATCCCGGACAGTAGAGCCGGAGATTATTTGAAGAATTTCAAAGGAAGACATATGTTTTTAATTGATGGAATAGTCACAGATGATGATGTCATTCAGTTTTTGAACAGTTGGAAATCAAGTCAAACACAACTAGATTTAGAGTTCTTGAGTATACATTACTGGCGAGGAATGAATCTAAATCCAGAGAAAATAATGAGAAATCTTGACATCAAACGGTTTGACCCGAATCAGAAGATGCCGATTTATCGTTATGACAGAAGAAGGTAGAGTTATATGGGGTCATTATTATGACTTGGATATCAGAGATTATTTACTGTATAGAAAACAAAATTGATTCTGTTTTCAGGAAAGACTGGGGTAAATGCGACTGGAAAATAGAAGAATTCAGTAGTCCACATTTCATAGTTCGAGATGCTGATCAACACGTGGCAACACTGGAAATCACAACACGAAGAATACAATTCGCAGCATGGAAAATGACAGAAGAAGAGGTTATGAAAGGAAGAATTCAGAAAACTTTCCAGAAAACTCTAATCCAAGAAGCATCCACTTCCAGAAATTTCATGAATTTTTCAAAATGTTCATTGCTGATCCAAAAAGAGATCTTGTCAAGCATGGAGTTGGTGGATCTGTTGATGATGGCTTCTTGTTCTGAGAAATTCACTCGAAATATGAAATCATTGATGAAAAGCCGTTTCGACAAGATACTCACAATCACTTATAAGTCGAATCCGCTGTCGTACATCAATATCTCATCATCTAGTAGTGGAGACGAACCATTTATGAGTATCAATCGGAGAAATGATTTCATAGGTCGTCCACTTATCTCAATGAATCTTGCCGGAATGGATTTACAAGTAAGGTGAGTAAGAATAATTGTGTCAATACCGTACGCTGAACAACTTCCCTAATGATTCATTCCTTTCAGTATGCCAACCAGAAATCACCCACTTATGATACTATCCGATTTGGAACATCAAGAAACTCTGCTTACATCTATCCACAATTATTTCCTCGACTTCTTTGGTTCATCCATCAAATATCAGTTAAATGTTTACATGCTGACGCGACCATTTTCACAACTGAGGAATATCAGTAGTACAGATGTATTCAGTTTCCTAGAAGTAGCTGCGTTCCACGATTTCCTTGCAATATCTCCTAATCAGGATTATATCAGACTACCTGCGTTAGAAAGCATCACAATGTTACGAAGCCATTTGCTTGGGGAAAATTTGAAATTTGCTAGGACGAAAGTTTTACATATTAATAGATCGAATCGCTCGGTAGATGACGTTTTATCCAATTTCGAAGGAAGACAGTTGTTTATTGATAATGGAATCATAAGCGATACAGCAATCATCCAATTTCTGAACAAGTGGAAATCGAATGAAGGATATCACAATTTGGAGTATTTCAGTATTTCTGTCTCACACTCTCTCAATCCAAATCAAATAATGAATAGTATTCCAATCAATCAGTTAGACTCATCTGATCAACTGCCAGTTCATCAAGTTGCTAGAAAGTAAGTCCACGAGGCCTCCAGAGGCTCTCTCAAAGTACTAAGCCCAGTGCGTTGAGAGGGCCTCCGCTGAGTCCAAAATTGGGTGGATGTCTTATAACGCTAATACTTTTTCAGAGATCGCTTTGGGAAACAGTTTTGGAGAATCCATAAGTTCAGTAGTCAAAATTACATTGTTCGAGATTCGGATCAACACGTGGCATCTATAACGATTACGGAGAACAATATCACTTTTGCCGCATGGAATATGACTGAAAAAGAGTTTTTGGAGAAACGCCCCGTCAAAAGATTATATTGAAAACATACGTTAATTGCTCTTCTTTGTCTTCAATTGCATGTTTAAGAAGACAACATTCTGAATATTATATTGTTATGAACATCTTAATAACTCTGTTTCAACCTCTACTGTTTAATAAATTTCATTCCATTTGAAATTCCATCGAAGATACAGTAGTCTTCGAAACTGTCGTTTCTTTGGATTTGCTCTTTTTATTATTCTTTTTAGCCTTTATTTTCATTCCATCCTTCGTAATCGTTGGCTGAATTGTCTGTTCATTTGATCGTTTCTCTTTACTTTTCAGACATTTCGCAATTGAAACTTTATTGCCTTCTGCTGCTGTTTCAGATGACTTCTTTCTCGAAACTCCTCTTGATCTTGCATCCACTTTTGTTTTACCTCTGTCCACTTTTCTACTACTTTCTTTCTTTTTCGATTTGCATTGAATGAGAGAAGGAATTGAAATCAAGAGAACCAAAACTACGAAAAGTAATACAACTTCATCCATCGACTGTCTTTATAGATTATTATTTAATTATGTTAAATGAATCTCATTAGAGCGAATATGGTTCATCTATACGGTAGAAGAAGTCAAGAGAGTAAAGATTCATAAGCTTCTTCAAAAAAATCGAAGGGGAGACCCTATCGTGAACTTCATCAAAATTTCTAAAATGCCATGGCTGGTTCAAAAAGAGATCTTGTCGAGCATGGAGTTGGTGGATCTGTTGATGATGGCTTCTTGTTCTCAGAAATTCTATCAAAATATGAAATCACTGATGAGAAGTCGTTCCGATAACAGATTCACAACCTTTAATTTTTTTTTAAATTAAATTAAATTTATTGACTAAAAAAAATAATCAATACTATACACTAGAGACCTGATCAAGCCCCTCACGAGGCGACAGACCAGGTAGGGGTGGGGGGAACAAATAAAAAATAAAAAATTGAGAATCATAATGGCAAGATAGGATTGGGGGAAGGATTATAAAACCGAACTGTGAAAGTGGTGGTGGAAGAATTTTGAGAAGGATAAATTAAATTAAAGTGACAGACCGTTAAAATGGGAGAGGCGGGTGAGTGAGCAATATAATGCATGGGGGTGGGAGAGAGAGAGAGATCAAACTTATAATCGATTAATGGATTGTTCAAGAAGGGAGATAAATTTACCGGGGGAGAGAAATTCAGGACAATTAGATGTGATGGAATTCCAGATGGGGACAGTGGAAGAGAAGAAATCATTTACTTGTGGTCTAATACAAATGAGGGTCATGGGTCGTCGGTTAGAGTTAGACAGTCTGACATAAGAGTGGATTTCAGGAAAGAAAGTGGCGCCGCAAATTATTTTATAGAGGAGCATTAATTGAGATTTAAGACGACGGTGACGGAGGGAGTATAAATCAAGAATCTCGAGACGATTTAGATAGGAAGTATAGCGAATGTTACATCTCTGAAGAACTTTCCTGGTGTAAGATCGGAGAGGTTTTTCTAGTTTATGAGAGAGAATGCTAGAGGGAGACAATTGATTTTTGCGGAATGGAATTAAAAATAAGGTGAGTGAGCAGGAGTCGAGGCACTCGATACTTTATCACATTGGTGACCACAAGCTTGGTTTCTACTCATTATTTAAGAGATTGGAAATATAACAGGAGAAAGTGTAACAAAAGTGTTACATTTCAATCATTCAATTGGTCATCTCATTCTTTTCAGTATGCCCACCGAAAATGGTCCACTTATGGTACAATGCGATCCAGCTCAGATTTCAAAAGAAACTCTGCTTACATCTATCCACAATTACTTCCTTGACTTATTCGGATCATCCATCAAATATACATTGATTGTGAACAAGCTGACATCCGAATTATCGAAAATGAGGAATTACCAGTACAGATTTAATGTATAGCGGTGAAATAGGAACAACAGAATCCCAAGATTTTCTTACGGTTTCTCCTAATCAAGATTTCATCAGACTTACTATATTTGAAAATCCATCGCTAGGAGAAAACTCGGAATTCTCTAAGACAAAAGTTTTGAATATTGGATCTACGTACTGCACGGCAGATGACATTTTATCCAATTTCGAGGGTAGACAGTTGTTTATTGAGAAAGGAATCATAAGTGACATTGCTGTCATCCAATTTCTGAACAAGTGGATATCAAGTGAAGGATATCAGAATTTGGAATATTTGAGCATTTCTCTTAGAACTCATCGTTGCCAGATCAATTCAAATATTATTATGAATAGTATTCTAATTAATCGATTAGATAAATCTGACGAGTTGCCAGTTTACACATTTGATAAAAGGTAAGTCGACAACTCATTTCAATTCATTAATTCCGTATTTTTCAAAGGAACCTATTTCGGACACACTTGGCGAATTAATCAGTTCAGTAGTCCAAATTACATTGTTAGAGATTCGAACCAACACGTGGCATCCATTATGGTTACGGAGAATAATTTCACTTTTGCCGCGTGGAATATGACTGAAAAAGCGTTTTTGGAGAAACATTCCTTCAAGAGATTCTATTGAAAACATACGTCAATTGATGTTCTTTGTCTTTAATTGCATGTTTAAGAAGACAGGTTTACATTCATTTTTTCATCAAACCTTTTGAATCGTCCAGACACTCATAATCATCACTTTCAGAGTCTATTCCATAGACAAATCCTGTAAGAACATTTTTAAATTCTTCCTAACTACAAGATTTCTTCACCTCTTCTTTGTATTTTGAACCAAATTGAACTCGAGCTCATCTCATCTTTTTTCATGTTGGTTTGACATAAAAATTTATTGAAAAGTGAGTAAATAAATGAAATAAAATAAGCAAATGCAAAAAATGGCATATTGTTCTCAGAAAATTCATCGATATATAAAATTATTGATGAGAAGCTGTTTCGACAAGATATTCACAATCACTTATGAGCCGATGCAGACGCTTTTCATTTATATCTCAGTGGGTTCCGCTGACTAACATGTTCTGCAAATGGGACTCCGCCCACTTTTTTCAATACACTTTTTGATGAAAATTGGTGCGTGTAAATTATGAGTCTTCGTTAGACTGTGTATCTTACCGTATAGATGAACCATATTCGCTCTAATGAGATTCATTTAACATAATTAAATAATAATCTATAAAGACAGTCGATGGATGAAGTTGTATTACTTTCCGTAGTTTTGGTTCTCTTGATTTCAATTCCTTCTCTCATTCAATGCAAATCGAAAAAGAAAGAAAGTAGTAGAAAAGTGGACAGAGGTAAAGCAAAAGTTGATGCAAGATCGAGAGGAGTTTCGAGAAAGAAGTCATCTGAAACAGCAGCAGAAGGCAATAAAGTTTCAATTGCGAAATGTCTGAAAAGTAAAGAGAAACGATCAAATGAACAGACAATTCAGCCAACGATTCCGAAGGATGGAATGAAAATAAAGGCTAAAAAGAATAATAAAAAGAGCAAATCCAAAGAAACGACAGTTTCGAAGACTACTGTATCAACAGAAGATTATGATCCTGTAGATGAAAAGACAGCGAAAGATTATACGGAGAAAAAGACGAGAACAGTTTCAACTGCTGAAGAGCGTATTCCTTCAAGACGGGAACAACGCACACAGTCTACATCAATTGAGACGATTGCAGATAAGCCGAAAAAGAAGCCAAAAACAGAGGAATACATGGAGTCGCAGAATGATGATGACACGTTGAGATGTGTGAAAAGTATCTGTAATTAATCTAGTTGTTGTTCCATATCAGTCTCCAATAAATTTTTAAATTTATTTTATTAATGAAAATGTCGAAATCAAAATTGGTGCGTGTAAATTATGAGTCTTCGTTATACTGTGTATCTTACCGTGTAGATGAATCATATTCGCTCTAATGAGACGAAAGGATAAATAGTCATAGGAATGGACGTGTGACGACGTGGCAGAGATGAGCACACACAAGACTCACTACATCTCCTCGTTCAGATCATTGATTTTTTTGAACCTTTCTCTTTTTCTAACTCTCTTTCTTTATTATATTCTTCATTATTTCAGAATGAAAACTATGAAATTTTCTAGTTTTCCCTCGGTGGTCCAAGCTGAAATATTCTCAAGTATGGAACTAATCGATATTCTTTTATTGTCATTTTGTTCAAAAAAGATTAAAGAAAGGATAGAATCAACTATAAAATCAAGACTTGATAAGATCATTTCCATCACATACACCTCTTCTGGGCCAGAATACGCTACAATTTCATCTTCTAACACTGATGACAAGGAGTTTATGAAGTTGGTACCAAGAGAAGAAGGTAGAAACCGGCCTGACGTTCGAATGAATCTGTTTGGAATCGACGTGGATTGTTGGTGAGTTTTTCGTTCAGAAACTAATTTATAAACCAGATTTTTTAGCATGGCAACTAGGAATCATCCATTCTTTATACTATGCAATCAGCAAAACGGAGAGCAAATGTTACAGACCATCCACAACTATTTCAGACAGTTTTTCGGGTCATCTATTGAATATAACTTGAAAAATTATTGCTCGTCTTACATACCAAGACTGGAGAACATCAAAAATACTACTCTTTATTTTGGGATTGAAGAAGCAGCTGCACAATTGTTGGATGGGTACTTAACTCTCTCACCCTCACAGGAATATATCGCAGTCTTTTCAAGCGGAGGTTTTGAATATGAAAGAAATCTGAAATTGGCTCAGACCAATGTTCTCGATATAGTGATCTCAGGCAGTAGAGCTGGAGGGCTTTTAAAGAATTTTACTGGACGACAACTGTTTATAAGTGATGGAATAGTCACAGATGACGATGTCATTCAGTTTCTGGACAGTTGGATGTCAAATCAAACACATCAAAATTTGGAGTACTTGAAAATAAATCGCGGGAGAGGAACTGATCTAAATCCAGAGAAAATAATGAGAAATATTGATATGAAACGATTTGATCCGAATCAGAAGATGCCGGTTTACCAGTGTGATAAGAGGTAGAGTGAGAAGAGTTATTACTGAAACTTTTAGTCAGAATTCAGTTAGTATTCATATAGAAAACGAAATAACTCCTGTTTTCAGAGAAGTTTTTGACTACTGGAAAATAGAAGAATTCAGTAGTCCAAACTTCATAATTCGAGATACTGATCAACACGTGACATCACTGCAAATCACAACACGAGGAATCCAATTTGCTTCATGGAAAATGACAGAAGAGGAGGTTATGAGAGAGAGAATTCAGAAGAATTTCCAGAAAACTCCACTCCAAGAAGCATCCCCTCCCAGAAACTCCATCAAAATTTCGAAATTTTCATGTCTAATTCAACGTGAGATCTTGTCGAATATGGAGTTGGTGGATCTGTTGATGATGGCTTCTTGTTCTCAGAAATTCTACCAAAATATTAAATCATTGATGAGAAGCCGATTCGACAAGATATTCACAATCACTTATGAGTCGGGAATTTCGCCGTGTATTTCATCGTCTAGTAGTGGAGACGAACCATTTATGAGTATCAATCGGATATTTGATTTCAGAGGTCGTCCACGTATTTCAATGAATCTTCTCGGAATGGATTTACAAGTAAGGTGAGTATGAAAGAATGTAAATCAGTTTATATGAATATGAAGAAACTAAACTATTATTGGAGCCAGTGTTTTGATCAATCAGATTTTCATTTGTTTTCATTTAGGAGTTATTTATAAGAGAACCAGTTATGCGTGACATAACAAGTGGTCGTTGTTACTACCATACACTGAACTACTTCCCTAATGAGTTCATTTCCTTCCTTTCAGTATGCCAACCAGAAATCATCCACTTATGATACTATCCGATTTGGAACAGGAACAAACACTGCTTCCATCTATCCACAATTATTTCCTTGACTTCTTTGGTTCATCCATTAAATATCAATTGAATGATCACGTCCTGACGCCACCATTTTCAAAACTGAAGAATATCACTAGTACTGTTTTATCGAGTGATATAGGAGTGGCTGAATTTCTTAAGATCTCTCCTAATCAGGATTTTATTGCACTATCTGATTTTCATAACCATTTGCTTGGGGGAAGTCTGGAATTTACTAAGACGAAAGTGTTAAATATCAGCAAAGCGTTTCGCTCGGTAGATGATACTTTATCCAATTTCAAAGGAAGACAGTTGTTTATTGACGATGGAATCATAAGCGATGCAGCTATCATCCAATTTCTGAACAAGTGGAAATCAAATGAAGGATATCAGAATTTGGAGTATATCAGTATTTCTGTCTCAAACCCTCTTAATCCAAATCAAATAATGAATAGTATTCCAATCAATCAGTTAGACTCATCTGTTCAAGTGCCAGTTTTCCGAGTTGCTCGAAAGTAAGTCCATAATTGAGTTGATGTCTCATAACTTCAATATTTTCCAGAGATCGTTATGGGAAACATTTTTGGAGAATCCGTAAGTTCAGCAGTCCAAATTACATTGTGAGAGATTCGGATCAATACGTGGCATCCATCTTGATTACGGCGGATAATATCACTTTTGCCGCGTGGAATATGGCTGAAAAGGAGTTTTTGGAGAAACGTCCCGTCAAGAGAATCTATTGAAACAACACATTTTTAATTGCATTTTTAAGAAGACAACATTCTGAAATTTGTATTGTTATGAACATTTTAATAACTTTGTTTCAAACTCTACTGTTTAATAAATTGGATTCTGTATTGAAATCATCGGTCTAAACTTTCATTTGAAATTCCATCAAATTCCAATTTTCACTCCTACAGATTTTCCAGAATCCTCCAAAACCGGTTTCTTTGTGATGTGAGATTTAACTACATGTTCACAAATAATTAGTCATCAGTTATCTTGATGACAAGCTTCTTTTTGTGTGTGTTGTGTTCCATCTATTATTTTTTCAGCTTCTATTTCCGTCCAACTGTTCGTCCACAAAATTTGCTCTGTTCCCAATCACTTTTAAAGAAAACTTGTCTTTAAAAGTTTGAAAAACAATAGAAAATGAGTTACTCTATTCAAACATATTTAGATGATTGAGATCTTCAGACTACGACTTTAACTTTGAATCACCACACATAAAAAGCAGTACATAAGAAGCAGAGTAGTTGCTTCAAAAAAGTATCTACCGACGTAACAAGAAAAGTCATCTTCGGAAAATAGCTTGTTTATAATATTTTCCTTTTATCCGAATGCGTCCATATCTAATATGGATTATACAGGATCCATAAGGGGTCTACATTTAGAACACGGATCGAATATGGACAAGACAACATTCTGAAATTTATATTGTTATGAACACCTTAATAATTATGTTTCAAACTCTGCTGTTCAATAAATTGTATTCTGTATTGAAATTTTCGGTCAAAACTCCTATTTGAAATTCCATCAACCTATTTTTACTCTCGCAGATTTCCCAGAACCCGCCAAAAGCGGTGTCTTTATAGTGTCAGATTTAACTATATGTTCAAAAATAATTAGTCATCAGTTGTCTGGAATTTCTAAGTTTTTTGTCTGACAAGGTACCACATTCAACGTAAAATATAATGCCTTGACTTCGAACAACAACACATCAAAAGGCATTTTTAATCCCCGAACGTTTGCAGTGGCCCTCCAGTTCCGAGAAAATCAGTTCCAAAGTTTAGGTTAATTTTAGTGCTCAAACTCAAGTTGCCACTCCGCGTGTTTCCCCAACATCTATTTATATCCATTCGGGGGATAGGAATATCAGCGGTTGAATGTTTGGGGGTAACAGGCTCCCAGACTTATTCAAAACAATAATCTTCCAGTGGGTTCCGCTGTCTAATTCGTTCGACAAACGAGACTCTGCCCACTTTCTTCAATCGACTTTTTTCAAAAGGCTAATTGGTGCGTGTTATGGAATTTTCATAAAGAAATTAGGGGTTTTAAAGTTTTCATTAGAATGTGTGTCGTACTGTATCGATGGACAATCTTCGCTCTAATGAAACAAGAAACCGTGTGTCTACTGCATTGACAGGATAGATAGTCTTGGGAATGGAAGGGTGACTACGTGACAGAGATTAGCAAACACAAGACTCACTACATCTCCTCGTTCAGATCATTGATTTTTTTGAATCTCTCTGTTTTTCCAACCTTTTTCTCTTTTATATTCTTCATTATTTCAGAATGAAAACTATGAAACTTTCTAGTTTTCCCTCGGTGGTCGAAGCTGAAATATTTGCAAGTATGGAACTAATCGATATTCTTTTACTGTCATTTTGCTCGAAAAAGTTTAAAAAAACGATAGAATTATGTATAAAATCAAGACTTGATAAAATAATTTCCATCACATACTTCTCCTCAAATCCTGATAATGTTAGAATTTCATCTTCTAACAGTAATAACAAGGATTTTATGAAGTTAGTGTCAAGAGAAGAAGGTAGAAACCGGCCTATCGTTCGAATGAATGTGTTTGGAATCGAAGTAGACTGTTGGTAAGTTTTTCTTCAAACAAATCATTTATAATCCAGATATTTTCCAGCATGGCAACTCGGAATCACCCATTCTTTATACTATGCAATCAGCAAGACGGAGAACAAATGTTACAGACAATCCACAACTATTTCAGAGGGTTTTTCGGATGCTCTATTGAGTATCATTTAGAAAATTGTTTCTCGAACTATATACCAAGACTGGAGAACATCAAGAATAGTATTCTTCATTTCCGAAATGAAGAAGAAGCTGCAGAATTATTGGATGGATACTTAACTCTCTCACCCTCACAGGAATATATTCAATTGTATGCACACGGAAGTTTTGAATACGAAAAAAATCTGAAACTGGCGCAGACTAATGTTCTCAATGTATCGATCTCAGGCAGTGGAGCTGGAGAACTTGTGAAGAATTTCAGTGGAAGACAACTGTTTATAAGTGGTGCAATAATCACAGATGATGATGTTATTCAGTTTTTGAACAACTGGAAATCAAGTCAAACACAACAAAATTTGGAGTTCTTGAGTATATATCGCGAGAGAGGAATTGATCTAAATCCAGAGAAAATAATGAAAAATGTTGATATAAAACAGTTCGATCCTAATCAGAAGATGCCGATTTATCGGTATGACAAAAGGTAGAGTGAGAGGAGTCATTACTATGATTTGGATAGTCACAGTTTAGTTAGTCTAGATAGAAAACAAAAGTACCCCTTTTTTTCAGAAGCGGATGGGATATTGAATGGAAAATAGAAGAATTCAGTAGTCCAAGCTTTATAGTACGACACGCTGATCAACTCGTGGCATCATTAAACATAAAAACTTGGGGAATCCAATTTGCTTCATGGAAAATGACAGAAGAGGAGGTTATGAGAGAAAGAATTCAGAAGACTTTCCAGAAAACTCCAATCCAAGAAGCATCCCCTCCCAGAAACTTCATGAAAATTTCAAAATTTTCATGGCTAATTCAAAAAGAGATATTGTCGAGCATGGAGTTGGTGGATCTGTTGATGGTGGCTTCTTGTTCTCAGAAATTCCATCGAAATATGAAATCATTGATGAGAAGTCGTTTTGACAAGATACTCACATTCACTTATGAGTCGAGAGTACCGTCTCGCATTAATATCTCATCATCGAATAGTGGAGACGATCCATTTATGAGTCTCAGGGGGAGACATGATTTCAAAGGCCGTCCACCTATCCCAATGAATCTATTAGGAATGGATTTACAAGTAAGGTAAGTAAGAATCATTTTGTCACTACCGCACGCTGAAAAACTTCCCTAATGATTCATTCTTTTCAGTATGCCAACCAGAAATCACCCACTTATGATACTATCCGATTTGGAACATGAGCTAACACTGCTTCCATCTATCCACAATTATTTCCTCGACTTCTTTGGTTCATCGATCAAATATCAGTTAAATGTTTACCTCCTCATGCCACCATTTTCAAAACTGAAGAATATCTCTAGTACACTTTTATCGAGTTACATAGGAGTAGCTGATTTTCACGACTTCCTTACGATTTCCCCGAATCAGGATTTAATCGCACCATCAGATTTTCGAACCCATTTGCTTGTAAGCATTTCGGAATTTTCTAGGACGAAAGTGTTAGATATTGGGACAATGTCTTGCTGGGCAGATGACATTTTATCCAATTTCGAAGGTAGACAGTTGTTTATTAACAAAGGAATTATAAGCGATACAACTATCATCCAATTTCTGAACAAGTGGAGATTGAATGAAGGATATCAGAATTTAGAGTATTTCAGTATTACTGTCTGTCCATTTAGACATCCTCTCAATCCAAATCAAATCAGGGACAGTATTCCAATCGACCGATTGTACTCGTCTGAACAACTGCCAGTTTATCAAGTTGCTAGAAAGTAAGTCCATAGTTGAGTAGATGTCTCATAACCTTAATATTTTTCAGAGATCCCTATCAAAAACACACTTGGGGAATTCATAAGTTCAGCAGTCCAAATTATATTGTTAGAGAGACTGATCAACACGTGGCATCCATTATGATTACGGAGGACAATATCACTTTTGCCGCGTGGAATATGACTGAAAAAAGAGTTTTTGGAGAAACGCCCCATCAAGAGACTCTATTGAATACAACAAATCTTTAATTGCATTTTTAAGAAGACAACATTCTGAAATTTATATTGTTATGAACATCTTAAAAACTTTGTTTCAAACTCTACTGTTTAATAAATTTCATTCCATTTGAAATTCCATCAATTTCCTATTTTCACTTCTGTAGATTTCCCAGGATCCACCAATGGCTGTTTCTTTGTGATGTTATTATAGAATTAACTACATATATTTCAAAATTATTAGTCATCAGTTGTCTTGAGTTTCCAAGTTTTTTGTCGGACAACGTACCATATTTAACGTAAAATATAATGCCTTGACTTCAAAAAGCACTCTTAATCCCCCAACTCTTTTCTGTCTTTTGCTATATTTGATTCCGTCAAGTTCCATTGAATTTTCAGTACGAATGGCTTCCTGAAAAGTGACTTTTTCTGTTTTCGATTATTCGTTTTCCATTCTGAAACATAGTTTTGCTGTTTTCGCTTCTCCGGATTCCCCCGACGAAGTTACTTCCGAAATATGTCATTCAACGCATTCTTCCGAAAGATTTAAATTCATGTAAAATGAGCTGAATTCGCCCAGATACTTAATTGATTTCGTTCTCTGCGTTTGTTTTCCGAATTTTATGTGTTTGTTTCAAAACTCATGACTGATTGAGACAGTATATAGCTATTAGAAACGAGTCAATGTGGTTCTTGACTTATTACTTATTATATACTTATTATATACTCAATAAGTGATAAGCCATAATAAGTATATAATAAGTGATAAGTCAAGAACCACATTGACTCGTTTCTAATAGCTATATACTGTCTCAATCAGTCATTTGAGTTCTAATGAGACAGAAAATCATCTAAATAGGATGTCCACAGCGATGACAAGATAGATTGTCATGGGGAATGAACGTGTGAAGACGTGGCAGAGCACACACACGACTCACTACATCTCCTCGTTCAGCTCATTGATTTTTTGAATCTCTCTTTTTTCTTCTACTTTTATAATCTCTATTTAATTCTTCATTATTTCAGAATGAAAACTATGAAACTTTCTAGTTTTCCCTCGGTGGTCCAAACTGAAATATTCTCATGTATGGAACTAATCGATATTCTTTTTCTGTCGTTTTGCTCGAAGAAATTTAAAGGAAGGATAGAATCAACTATGAAATCTAGACTTGATAAGATCATTTCAATCACATACTTCTCCTCAAAACCAAATAATGTTAGTATTTCATCTTCTAACAGTAACAACAAAGAGTTTATGAAGTTGGTGCCAAGAGAAGAAGGTAGAAATCGGCCTATCGTTCAAAGGAATCTGTTTGGAATTGACGTGAACTGTTGGTGAGATTTTCGTTAAGCAAGTCATTTATAAACCAGTTATTGTTCAGCAAGGCAACTAGGAATCACCCATTCTATATACTATGCAGTCAGCAAGAAGGAGAACAAATGTTACAGACCATCCACAACTATTTCAGACAATTTTTCGGGTCATCTATTGAGTATCATTTAGAAAATGGTAGCTTGAACTATGTACCAAGACTGGAGAACATCAAGAATAGTATTCTTTATTTCCGGAACGAAGCAACAGCTGCACAATTGTTGGATAGATACTTAACTGTCTCATCCTCACAGGATTATATTCGAGTCTCTTCAATAAGAGGTTGTGAATACGAACGAAGTCTAAAACTGGCTCAAACCAAAGTACTAGAGATAATGATCTCTGGCAGTAGAGCTGGAGGACTTTTGAAGAATTTCAAGGGAAGACAACTTTTTATAAATGAGGGAATACTCACGGATGATGATATTATTCAGTTTTTGAACAGTTGGAAATCAGATAACGGATATCATAATATTGAGTTTTTGAATGTTACTCTTGAGGAAGAAACTTTCCTGAATCGAGAGAACATAATAAAAAATATTGATATAAAACGATTTGATGTAATGAAGAAGATGCCGGTTTATCATTATGACAGAAGGTAGAGTGAGATGGGTTATTACTGAAACTTTTATAGTTTAGTTAGTGTATTTAGATAGAAAACAAATGTACTGTTTTCAGAAAAGGATGGGATAAATGCGACTGGAAAATCGAAAGCTTCTGTAGTCCGCACTTTATAGTTCGAGATGCTGATCAACACGTGGCATCACTGAAAATCACAACTCGAGGAATCCAATTTGCTTCATGGAAAATGACAGAAGAAGAGGTTATGAGAGAAAGAATTCAGAAGGCTTTCCTACGAACTCCATTCCAAAAGGCAGCCCCTTCCAAAAACTCCATCAAACTTTCAAAATTTTCAAGTTTGGTTCAGAGCGAGATCTTGTCGAGCATGGAGTTGGTGGATCTGTTGATGATGGCTTCTTGTTCTCAGAAATTCTATCAAAATATGAAATCAATGATGAGAAGCCGTTTCGACAAGATACTCACAATCACCTATGAGTCGAGAGCGTCTAATTCCATCGATATCACATCATCTAGCAGTGGAGAAAATCCATTTATGAGCATACCAGGAAGTTTGAGAGCTCGTCCACTCGTTTCGATCAATCTGTGCGGAATGGATTTACAAGTCTAGTGAGTGAACAAAAGTCAAAGTGCCTTGTACTTTTATAACAGCCATTTTGGTGACAACGAATTTGGTCAGCCTGCCACGATCTGCTCCGTCATAGTCAGTGATGTGCCAACACCCGACGGCTATGACAAAGTTGAAGGAATCCTGTGGTGTTAAATTTTCGGGAGGGCGAAGGTTAAGTCGGAACCTGAGTCCACTGCGAGCAGCTATACCTAACCAAATAGTGATGCCGGTGGAATCAACTCGGGTGATGATGTTCCCTGAGCTCGACCCTCTGCACAAACCCACCGTCTGATAAAAAAGACAGGCGAGAGACCTATCAAAATCTCTCGTCGCAGCTAGCGGACCTACCGTGAGGTAGACCCCCGCCGCTGTAAGCAGGCTCGCCATCGTTTCTGAGTTATTGCAGTAAAAACAAAAATAACAAAAATAATCGTTTCCACTCGTTTTCAAATGAGGTAATTTCATTTCTAATGTACATCTTCTCCTATTGGTGAGAGTGTCAGTTGAGATTGAGTCTCTTCGCGTCTTTTGTTAGACTATTCAGTTCACCAACTTTCTATATTATAAATGCTCATTTCATTCATTTCAGCATGCCAACCAGAAATCACCCACTTATGATACAATGCAATACGGTTCAAAGAGAAACCATGCTCACATCTATCCACAATTATTTCCTCGACTTCTTTGGTTCATCCATCAAATATCAGTTAATTGTGAGCATGCTGACGCCAACATTTTCAAAACTAAAGAATATCTCCAGTACAGATTTGTCGAGTGACAGTACTATGTTAATGGCTGAGTTCCACGATTTTCTAAAAATCTCTCCTAACCAGGATTTTATCAAATTATCTGAATTAGAATGTCCTTTGCTTGGAAGAAATTTGGAATTCGCTAAGGCGAAAGTGTTAGATATTGAGACAATGTATTGTCCGGCAGAAGACATTTTATCCAATTTCGAAGGCAGGCAGTTGTTTATTAACAATGGAGCTATAATCGATACTGTTGTCATCCAGTTTCTGAACAAGTGGAGATCAAATGAAGGATATCAGAATTTAGAGTATTTCAGTATTTTTGTCTCAAACCCTCTCAATTCAAATCAAATAATGAATAGTATTCCAATCAATCAGTTAGACCCATCTGATCAACTACCAGTTTATCAAGTTGCTAGAAAGTAAGTCTATAGTTGAGTTGAAGTCTGATAACTTTTACATACTTCAGAGATCACTATTGGAAACGTACATGGGGAATTCATAAATTCAGCAGTCCAAATTACATTGTTAGAGATTCGGATCAATACGTGGCATCCATCTTGATTACGGCGGACAATATCACTTTTGCCGCGTGGAATAACACTGAAAAAGAGTTTTTGGAGAAACGCCCCGTCAAGAGACTCTATTGAAAACAACAAATCTTTAATTGCACTTTTAAGAAGACAACATTCTGAAATTTATATTGTTATGAACATCTTAATAACTCTGTTTAAAAGACTCCTGTTTAATAAATTTCATTCTGTATTGAAATATTCGGTTTAAAGTTTCATTTGAAATCCTAACAACTTATTTTTACTCTCGCAGATTTCCCAGAATCCACCAAAAATAGTGTCTTTATGATGTTAGATATAACTAAATGTTCACAAATAATTGGTCATCAGTTGTCTCGAATTTCAATGTTGTTTGTCGGACAAGGTACCATAGTTAACGCAAAAAAATAATATGCCACGTCTTCAAACAATCCCCTAACTCTTTTCTGTCTTTTGCTATATTTGATTCCGTCAAGTTCCATTGACTTTTCAGCACGAATGGTTTCCTGAAAAGGAAACTTTTGGTCGTAGTTCTAATTTCTTGTCATCATTCTTATTCCATTCACAAAATTTCGCTGTTTTCGCTTCTCCGCATTCCTTCGAAGTAGTTGCTTCTGGAATGTGGCATTCTTCCAAAAAATTTGAAAAATATTCCCTGGGTTTGTTTTCAGTTCTTATATGCTAAAAATCTGAAAAGTTTGTCGACGAATTTCGTTAAACTACTACATTATAAAAACTAATTATAAAGAATTTCAGTTGGTGATAGGCCTATCTGGTCTCTTCATTTTATGTGATGTTATGTTTTAGTATTATTATTAGCCCAACTCTCATAACCTGATCTAAAGTTATTACACTCTGAGAGTTTACCTGGAGTTATTACTATTATTTTGGTCTTAATGCTGGCCCTGGGCGGTATGATCGTCTCAGAAATGTTTTTGATGATTAGCTCAAGATTCTACACTGACTCACCTTCCTTGGGCAGTAGATTTTTCGAAAACAAGGAAAGATGAGCAGCGCAGTTTGCACGTACGTTCAAACAAATTTGTGCTTCAGAATATGGTTCAGAATATTGACTGATACTCAAACAATAAGTGTTTGAAGTTTTGATGACAATGGTTCCAGATAAATATGAAATTTCACTCCGGAACGTTTTAGATTTCCATTCCAGAGGACCTCCTATTCGACATTTTTCGCTTCTCCGAATTCCCCCAATGACGTTACTTCCGAAATGTGTCATTCAACGCGTTCATCCGAAAGATTTAACTCGATGGCAAATGAGCTGAAAGTGAGCTGAAATGAGCTGCTGACACTTAATTGATTTGTTCTCTGAGTTTGTTTCTCGAATTTACTGTGTTTGTTTCAAAAATTGATCACAAAAAATTTAAGACAACGCAAGAATAAGGGGTGAAGGGAGGGGTGAAGGCGAAGAAAACAAAACGAAAAACAGATAGAAGTAAACTATACTGGGTTGAACAAAAACAAGCAACAGGAAAAAAGATATTATATGGAAGTGAATGAAGATGACTAGATTGGACGAGCCTTGATCTGTCCGATGCGTCCTTTGGCGAGCTGAAACGAAACAATAAAGTTTTCAGTTAACTGTTGCTCACTCTCACCTTTCGTTTCTCCTCTGCAAACATCGTCTTATTGGCCTTCTTCTCAACTCTTCTCTGCTTTCTCGCCTCTTTCACAGCTGCCTTTCGCAACTTTCTCTGTTCTGGAGTCTCTCCTTTCGGTCGGAACGTTGAAACAGTCGAGAAAACACTTTCATTGTCATCTGCATCATCTTCCATATCCTCGTCTTCATCCTCATCCTCATCTTCCTCAGCAATCTCCATGTCTTCCACAGCCTTATCGAATCGCTTCAAAGCTTTTCTTGACAATCCACGTGGCTCTTTGATCAGTGTTGGATGATTGTAGATATTTGTGTATTGAGTGGCGAAAGACTCGCAGTCCCACTTCATCTTCTTGTTGGTACCCTCATCCACTTCCACAATCTCGTACTCCTCTTTGTCCTTGATGACTCCTTCCTCAATGAGCCGCATCCGTTCCCGCACATAATGTTTGGCGAGCTGCAAATCTTTGTTTAGAAATGAAAGCTTTAAAAGTAGTACCTCTTCATCATACTCTGCATTAGAACGTCCTTTGTCATTAATCAGTTTGTGAAGACGACCAGCGTTTGGTTCAAGGGCGCCTCCGATTTCGTAGTCGTCTCCATCGAGCTCTCCGATCTGGGGAAAAAAGATTTTTAATTAAAAAAAATGGAAAGGTTTTCTACCTGATCAGTATTGTATTCTCTATTCATAAGCTCTTCAAAAGCATCGTCCATAACTCTCTGTTCAGTTCTCTCCGGTCTAATCTCTCTGACAGTTTCCTCTCCGAATAGCTCCTCGTCATCGTAATCATCGTACATTTGATCATCTTCATCGTCGTCATCCTCTTCATCAGAATCTCCACCTCTTCTCTCGTTTCTGAAGAAAGTTGTCCGTTCGTCAAGAACTCCACCCGCTAACGAGATGAAGTTATCTTCGAGTTCTCCTCCGTTCCTATCGTCTGTCACATCTTCCAACGCGTTGGCAACGTCTTCATCGAAAAATTCTGGCTTTTTCAGACCTCCGACGAGACCAAAGAGAGGAGGAGCTGGAGGGAAAGCAGGAGGAGCAGCACGGATGGTTGTTTTCTCCACTTCCTCATGTACACTTTCCAGTTTCATCGGCTGAAAACAAGTCATTTGAGGTCAAATTTTCAAAAGAACTGTCGTTTACCTCATTGATAGCTCGCATGTGCTGCAAGTAATCATAATCATCGTCGTAGTAGACTCCATACTTCTGTTGTTCCTCCAAATGAGCTTGATCTGGCTTGAATCGTTCACTCTTCTCCCTATTATCCGGCACCAATCGAAAGCTTTGACTGGCTTTCTTATCAATGAATGCCTTCTTCTTTCCCATGTTGTTCGCTTGGCGAAACTAGTTTCCAGCTACCTAATGATAGAAATCAAGTTGAAGTTCAGTTTTCGAGAAAAGAATATATCAAGTTGGATAGACACCAGAAAGAAATGGAAAACAGTAATTGAAAAATGTAGATTTCATTTTTTTAAAAGTACGGAAACCCAACAGGAATAATTAAGATATTATAAGAAACAAACGAAGTTGTAGAGAAAAGAAATAACTTAAACACTACCAACCAAAAACAAACTTATAGGGGTTTTTCAGGTTAATCACTGAACAGAAAATATGAAGGGGATAGAAAAGAAAATAGTGAAAAGAATTCAAGAACGGATCAATTCAACAAAAACAGAAACGAGTATTGGCGCCTGCAGACAACTTGAAAGTCATCTGCAGGCGCCATGAAAGGCTTATTAGCGGGTTCCACAGATGGGAGAGACGATTGAATAATGAAAATTTAGAAAGCACGTTGCTTATTTGGATGACGACGCTGTTGACCACCCTGTGATCCCCAGTTTCCTCGCTTTCCGTCTTGTCCTTGTCCTCCACGTCGTTCTCCTTGGAATCCTCCTGCTCCTTTCTGCTTGTCTCCTTGCCGCTCGTTCCTGCCTGGAAACCACGATCCAGGTCCTTGATAGCCTCCACGTCCGGTACGTGGCTCGAGAATTTGCTCATTATTCTCAGCAAGAGCTTGGAGTTTGTCGGACAAGTTGAGTGCCAGCATTTGTAGACGAGATGGTTCGACACGATGCATGATGAGACAATCGGTTGGCTCGTCGAGTGTGGCTGACAACTCCTCTTGGATAATCATTTTACTGAAAATTATTATATTGAAAATAAACGGTGAAAATAATTATGTTACCTGATAATGCTGTGAACATCTTTCTTCGAAAGGTCGAACAACGAAGCAAGCTTCTTGAGTGAAACTGTAGCATAAACAGTCGAGTATGTGAGAAGGTATGTGCGAAGGGATTCTTCTTGAATACGTCTCACAACCATTCCCTTGACTTGCTCGGCGTTGTGGAAGAGGTTCCACACCTTCTGGTTCATCTTGTCGTTGACAATGTATTCCTTACATTTTCTCCAGTCTCCATTGAGCATAGCCTTCGATGCAGCTACGACATGTTCACGAGTGTTCTCTGGTGGTCCAGTCAATGAAGCTTTCTCGCTTTGTTTTAGCTGATAGTGGAAACTGCGGCTGAGCATACGACGACGCATCTCAAACTCACAACTGGCCATGTGTGGAATCTCAAGAAGCATCGAACAGATCAAATAGACACATTCCATGAGCTCAACATTGATGTGCATGTGATAAGGAACCTGGCGGGAACGATCGATCTTCTCTTGTTCGGCTGTCTTTTCGTGTTGACGAGTTCCAACAGCTTGAGCGAGCAATTCTTTGGCACGTTGAGTGTTTTGAATCTCGGAAAGTCCTTGGTGAGCTTCACGAATGAAACCATGACGGAAAGCACATAGTCCGAGTTGACAAATGGTTCTATTGTAGAGAATTTGAGTGTCAATATCCGAATGATCAACGATGGCTTGCATATGACTCATGAGAAGAAGGTCTCTGGCACGATGCCACTGATCGTGAACGGCGAGGAAGTAAACGTGGCAGAGCATAGCACGCTGTCTCAAACGCTTCTCATCATCCAAGCTGTAGATCTTCTTACACAAATAATCCATCGTCTGTCCGGCGTCTCCCTCATTTTGGTCTTGGTATTTGTAGTAGGTATGCTCGATTCTCATCATGTAAACCTTGCAGACTTCGTGCTTGTCGAAGATTTTGAGATGGCTGCGAAGTTCAACGTAGCGCTCGGCTTTTTCGATAAGCAAGCACATGTCTTTCTCAGCCCTCAGCTTCTCGATGTAGTCATTCGAGTGACAATCCGCATTCTGAAGTATCTTCGCCAATTCGCCATCCAATCTTTGGACAGCGATGAGAATACTTCCTTGAATACGATAATCCTCGTTCTCATCCTGTAAAAATACAAATTATTGAACTACTTGAACACGTTTATAATATCTTACCTTGAGATTCTCATCTTCTTCGGCATAAGTCACAGACAACTTGACGCGGTCGGTTCCAATAAGAAGATCGAGAAGCTTGTCGACAGTAGCCAACGTGTTCATGAACGTCTCGTACTCCATATAGTCGCTGATTTTGGCGTTAAGTTCGAAGAGAGCCGAGATGATGCAGAAACTGATCTTGACATGAATTCCGAGACCAAGATCCTTCTCACCAGAAACTTCCAAAAGTTTTTGAAGATTGGCGACGTGTTGGTTGCGATCAGTTGTTCTCTTTCCACGTGCAGACATAACTTCGTTGAGTTTCTTGATCATAACATCATGAGTGACTTCTTCTTTCGGATCGAAGTGAACAACAGACTTCTCTTTGCTAACTGGAGTCCAGTCAGCATCATCGTCGTCTTCAACAACTTCCTTAACCTTGATTTCTCTTTTTCTTTTGACCCTCTTGTCATCCTTGCTCTCCTCACGGAACTCTTTTTTCAAGAAATAGCGACGAAGTTGTTCCATCTTTGTGACACTGTCTTCGTCATCAGACTCATCTGTGTCTGGCTCAGTCGTCCAGCTAGACGAATCATCATCACTGTCGCTGTCGCTTTCACTGTCAGCAGCCTTGCCGACTGGCTTTCCAGGTGATTTCTCAACCTTGGCTTCTGACACCTCCTCAATGTCATCATCGTCCTCATCTTCTGGAGTTTCGTAACCATCCTCATCTGGGTTGGCACGGTAATCGGTCACCAAGTCTTGGAAACTTTGTTCTTTGATGTACCGCTTCAGCTTCTGACGAAGAGGTGGGAGAGCTTTAGCGTTGTTCTTCGAGAGAGATGCTTTTGCATCCTTGTCTTCCCAGAGCTTGTTCACGTAATCCTCGATTTCCACAAGTGATCTGCAAAAAGAAAATGTTCGAGATGAATTGATGAAACTTTTGAATACCTAATGTAGAAACGCGGAATAGTGACATTCTGGCGTTGGAAAATAGTTTTTGATTTGTCATATGCCTTCACTAGAGAATCAAATCCCGTCAGAAGCCTATTCAAATCCTTATTGCTCTTAGCATCACGATTTTGTTTGATGATTCCTTTGAGTTCGTCGAACTTCTTGTCCTTTTGAGCTCGGACGACACGTTTTTCGTCATCCTCAGGACCAGCCATGAAGTCGAGGTCATCACTGAAAAATAATTTGTTAAAATTTTCCTTTCCAAGTAAAAATGTAAAATATACCGGAATTTGGCGCTTTTGTTCACTTTTTGCTCCTCAACCTCATCCTCGCTGGATTCGGTGTCGGAGTCGGAGTCTCCTTTGGCGTGGAAGAAGCGGGACATTTCTGAAAGTGAAGATATTATGAAATCACAGACACGCGAGAAAAAGACAATAAGAAGAAGTATAATGAATGGGGAGTAAATCAGATTCCAAAGGAGAAACGAACAAAACAACGAAAATACAATTGTTGGCGTGTGAAGTTATTTATAGCTTTTATAGGATTTGTAGTGTAAAATACATTGCTAATGCTTAACTATGTATTGCGAAATCGTCAAAATAAGATAGCATCGATATTGGGCGTGGTATTGCGAAATTCTATTCATTTTAATAATTCAAAAACGAACAGCAAAACATGGATATGGGTTAAAGTTTAGATGAAGCATCTGTGTAAAAATGGTGTTGAAATTCCAAATCGCTTCAAGACCGTTGACGCATTTCTCGAGCACGACTTTTGCGTCAGTAAGCAGTTGGCGCATAAATGTGTTATTTGCGCGGTAGTTTAAATAATGTTTTTTGTAGAACAGAATGATTTTTAAAAGTATTTTCAAGATTTTGAACAAATTGCAGGCATATCGATAATTACATCAATTTTTAAGTCAGAATTTCTCCAAATACATAGGGAATTCAGTTCCGATATACTGAGACACCGTCCAAATTGGATCAAATTCGTCATGCAAGCTAGAAATCAAAAAATAAATAACTTTTGTTTTATGTTTCAAGATAAAGCATGAAAAATAATATTTTAACATGAAAACATAGTGGTTAATTTAAAATTAGAATAATTATGCTTACATAGACAAAAAAAGTGAAACCGAGTGCTACTGGATAAAAAGTGCTATAAAATGAGATAAATCAGATCATTCAAAACGGAGGAGACTCTAATTGTATTCAAAACGTGAGTGGAAAGCGTGGAGACCGGTTGCAGTTTAGAGAGAAAAGAAACAATACTGAAACAAACTATGTACAAGCTACATGAAGGGCAGAACATTTCAACTAGATGAATCGATGGCATGTGAACGGGGGACAAAACAGTTTTCTTTTTATCCGAGATCCGTAATATGATGATTTTGAAGAAGTCCATCATCCATTTGTGCATCCATTATTGGTAATTTTCGTAGCAATGAACTTACTGCTTGCTCTAAAAGTAAAACATTACACTCAAAATAGTTTTTTTCATCAACCTACCAATATCTGGATTTGAATGATTCTCCAGCATTCTTAAAGTTCCTCTATACGTTGCCCAACTATCCGCCAGCAGTGGACAATGTTGCAGAATTTTGTCAGATACTCGTAATACATTCAGAATGAACAGCGGTTTTATTTGATTACTTTTCAGCAGACTCAGCGGACAAGAGATGGAATACAGGCCATGTGCCACTTGCTCTTCTTCACATTGCTCCATTAATCGAATCAATAAACTGAATACTCGTTCTATCAACTGATTCTTCGTATCCTGAGTTCTCTCATTCGTTTGTTGTCCGTAAGCCCAACAGAATGCAATGCAAATGTGTCCGACTAGATTCCTTTTTCGCAAATCATCAGTAACTCGTAATAATGACTCTTTCGGAATGGATGGTGTCCTTAAAACGAGCAAAAAGAATCGGAGAATTGTACTTCGAAGTTCCAGAAGGGGCGCTACATCAAATGCTTCTATCGATAGGCACGTCATCAGTCGTTTGAGGAAATCCTGCAAAAAAATGGTTGTTTAGAGAGAAATTTTCTACTATTAGCACAACACAGTTATTACAACTGCGCTCTACTGGAACCGAAGAAAATTGTATGCGAAATTGAGAGACTCAGAGAAAAAGACATTTCTCAAGGGGTTTCGGTGGAGCGCAGTTGTATTAACTGTATTGTCTTAATAGCTGGAAAGTTTAAATGTGAGAAAATTGGTGACAAAAAAACTAGACAAATTTTGAAAACAGATTTAGTTGTTCTTTTCCAATTTTCTTCTAGAATCTCTCACTTCAACAAAAACTTACATCCTCAATAAATTTGCAGACCTGCTGCTGCTCAACCTGTCCCATCTCCATCCTTTGTCCGTTTTGCATCGGAATCCACATCATCAAAAAGTTGTTCAGTGCTCGGAGACTATTACTAATTATTCCACACGCCAACTTCTTCTTGTATCCCTCATTAAAATCGCTCAGCGGTGTGTATTTCACAATTGTCTTGTGTAGAAGACCTATCGCATTGTTGCCAATCGCCAACTCTTTCACAGGTTGCTTGTGTGCCACCACATTACTCAAAAATCCGGTGCCACTGTAGACGACGTCGTCCTCTTCGTGCCTTTCCAAACTGTCACCGATTCGAGCGATTATCTGGAATAAAATGCATTCTCTTAAAAGAATTCAAATAAAACCAAACTTACGAAAGGTAGAGTTTCCCTGAGATTTATTAAACAAAGAGACTTCGCATCGGAAACTTGTAGCAACAATTTGAATCCAGCGCGTGCCAGTTCGGTATTCTGATAGTTAATAACAGTGCATATCATTTTTACGCCATCTGCCTTCACAAATCCATCGATTGCATTTGAATCATGCATCAGAAGATTCAAAAGATCAAATGCTCGTGTCACCACTTGTATCAGACGTTTTCTGGAAGAGAAGAAACTAAGATTTCGAGAACTTTCTCTTCAAAAACTTACAAATCTGGATTCTGAAGAACAGTCATTGGGTCATGAAAACTCATTTGTTGATGACATCTCAACACAACTCCTTTCAGTGCAATTAGCACACTCTCAGGTGGCACTCGATCTCTTTGTTGCTCTTTGTTCCATATCATACCATCTTTTATTTGAGTATCCTTGCTGATAAGAAACCGGAGAAGAAGTAAAACAGTGGGATTTAGCAAGGGGAGAGGTAGCGTTGGATCGAGATATCTCAGTAGAGTTTGGAATAATCGCATGTATTTTATATTCCTCGCGAAGTCGGCTCTCAACTTCTCATTCTTCGGATTATTAAGATATTGCAACAAATTCTCGAATATATGAAATGTCTGTTTCGCACAATACGACATATGCTCATCATTCAGGTTTTCTGGCTGTATTACATTACAAATCAGATCACGAAAGTCATGGGGTCCGTTCTCTCTTGGCATGAATAGTTGAACGACTAGATGAATATAAGGGGCAGTTGTTCGATATTGTGTTAATCGGAATAGAATATCGAGGAGATAACAGTAGAGTTGCGCCTGAAACTGGGTAAAGATACATATGAAATCAGAAAAGTGACATACGTAATAAGCACCCGGAAGTTGAACTGGTTGTGGTTTCAAGCCATCATGGATGATGTTGAGGAGGTGGAGAATGCAGTTCTGGAATTAGAAATGAGTGAATTCCGAACAAACTTTGAGAGAGAAGTTGATGGAATATAGAAGGAATTGAGAGATTTCTCACAAATTTTAATATTTTCGCTGGGTGATATTGTCAATTTTCCATAGGTTTCAGTAAGAAAATAGGGACTGGTCTTTAAAATTTCTACTAAACAGGGCCTTGTAAAGTTTCAGTTTCTCGGTGGTACGCCGTTCTAGCACAATATTAACACGGTACGCTTCTTACAACCGCGCTCTACCGAAAACAAAGAAAATAGTGCGCGAAATTGAGCGACTGAGAGAAAAAGAGACATTTATCAAGGGGCATTTCGGTGGAGCGCAGTTGTAAGAACTGTGCCGAGTTAATACCTTCTCTATTAAAAGAAAATCAAACCCTTACCGGTAAATTTGCTTGATCAATGTTCGCCAGCTTGTCTCTTCTCACCCATTCTCGTAAACTCATTGCCATATGAAACCTCCTTTGTGGATCCGGGGTGCTGAACCATTCCTGCAAAACAAATACTACATTATAGTTATGAAATTCCGTTCTTACTCTCATCGCCTGTTCGGCTGCATGTGCGAAATTATGCTGCTGCATCATTTCGGGATTCACATTCTCACACGTAGATCCATTTGAAGAGAAGCATCGTTGCGAATCGGGATATTGATTGGTGATTGTTGTATTCACACTCAACATTGACATCCGATCGTCGCCTTGATGATAAGACATTACGGAGGGAGTGACGGAGGGAGCAGGCGACTGAGCATACGGCCATGATTGAACCCATTGTTCCGTTCGAAGCTTCTGGTTTTGGACAGGAGCTGATGGTGCTCGGGTTGGGGATGGAGAGGAGTATGCTGACCTGAAAATAGGAGAAATTGAGTTTTTGGTAAATGAAATTTTAAAGTGGTTTTAGAATTTATGTGGCAAAAAATCACTGATTGACTAGGGAATGTTCCAGAACGCTCCACTGAACTGAGATATAAACATTTCAGGTCATTTCCAGTCAAAAATTGCATGTTTCGAGAGACCAACCAATTTTATACCCGATTTATTTCAAAGTTTTCGAAAAAACATGTAGATACAGGATGAAAAAGCACATTAGCAATGTTTTCTAATAAAGAAAATTCAGAAAATGTTTATTTCCAACTGTTTATCTGTAAAAAATGAAAGTGATTCAATTGGTTTTCTGGGAAATTTTTTATCAGAAAACGTTGCTAATGTGCTTTTTTCTCTTTTACCTACACGAATTACACAGAAAAAATCGGAAAATAGGGTCCAAAACTAATTTTGAGTCTCTAGAAAAATGTAATTTATGCTCTTGAAATGACTTAAAACGCATATATCTCGGTTCAGTGAAGTGTTCTGCAAAATTGGATTCCATATTCGGAATCAGCGTGTTGAGAAGTATTTAATAGAATATGAGCCAAATTAAATGAGCTAGTTACATCTGAAACATTCCCTAGTTAGTTTATTATAAACAAGATGAAAAATACTGAAATAGATTGAAATACTATTCAAAAAAGCCACATTTTAAGCTTAACCAAATAGGTTTTTCTTCTATTTAACTCACCAATATGTTCATGTTCAAAAAAAAACTGACTTTTACAGGTGATTGGCGCAAAACGTTGAAATCAGAGCAGGAAAATTTATACACGAAATTTCTTCAAATTGCCAAAAAATTATTAGTCGGAAAATTTTTCGATTTCTCTAAAAGCCAGAGATTCATAAGCTCATCCGGATAAATCATGGCAATAAAGATCGTACGGGCGGAACATTTGGCATTGACGAACAATCGTTTTTTGCACTACCTCCCATCAAGAAAATGCGCTCGTTACCCCTGTTTTTCAATGTCTTTTTCTTATTTCCCCTCCTCCCATTTCCGCCGTTTCTTCAACTTTTCAACCGCCTGTCACACCAGAGGGCGCAGCAGCATCGACACCAATCAATATGAGGCGTGGTGACTTCTTCAGATAATCATCTCACTTATATAACTCTTACCTCTGCTGTTGTTGTTGAACCTGCTGCTGCTGTTGTTGCGTCAACAGTGCTTGTGGAGTCATCTGTGAATGCTGTGGTGGAGGCTGTTGAGGAGGCATCGGAGGATAATTGGGATGTTGTTGGGCTTGTTGAGGGGGATACGGATGATACGGAGGTGTTGGAAGTCCAGGATAGGAAGCGGTGTGCCAGGAAGGATGCGATGTCGTTGGGACCTGATTTTGAGCAAATTTTTTGTTTTAATACGTTTAAAAACCCACAAACCTGCTCGCCATGATAAGGCATTTGGCTCGGAGGCATCAGTTGATGATAATGGCCAGTCGGCCCTATAGAAGTTTTCCCAGATGGATGCATATAAGTTCAACGAATTCAGCTTTCCGGATTGCGCTCGCTTGGCGCGCTTTTCTGAAAAGAGAAGAATTGATTATTAAAATGAAAAAGAATAAATCAATAAAAAGAAAAAAAAAGATTCTGGGAAGAGGTTATTTATCAATAACGGAAGTGAGCAGAAGGTGCGAATAATCATACGGTTAAGCGGAGAGAAACGTGACAAAGAGAGGTCGTATTCGTGCAAAGACACTCGCTTCCACATTTGAATTCTTGTGTTACCCACCATTTTCCCCATTCTCACTCTGCGCTCTCTTCTGTCGGCACACTCTCTAGTGGTGTAACCTCTCTCGTTGTCTAACCGGAGAGTGTACGCGCATGTGTACGGGGTGTGGGACACGAGAGAAAGGGTGGACAACGGAATACAGACTGTATGGGGGACACTTGTCGAGGGTCAGACGGAAGGAAAATAGTGTAGAGGATGAAGAGAGTGCAAAATAGTGGGTGATTTGTGGAGACGCAGAGTGGATTGTGATGGAGATTGGTGAAAAATGGTGAATGAGAGCTACTGACCTAGCGACCTATTTTCTGTTTTATTGCTGCAAGATTAACATTATGGATGCATTTTGAACAGGGTAAAGCGTATTTAACTTAGTGTGCCTTTGCTTTGACTTTGAGCACAAAAAAGACAACGTTAGCACTTGAAGTAGTTAAAATAATTTAAAATTGGACAATGAGAAATCATGAAAACAAAATAAAATTAATTACAGAACGCCCGTAAATCGACACTGAAGGCGCACACTCGAAAACTTTCTCTGAGTCTCACCACGATTACAGTATCTTTTAAGTTTTTTTTATTGAATTGCAATTGCATTTTTAAACCATTTTCGAAGAAAAATACTAAAAACAACTGTATTGCTTCACTACCAAATACTTTGCAGGTTAATTAGGCGATAATTGTTCCCGAAGAGTCCATGTGGAAACATTTATCTCACGGTTGTCACCAACTAATGACAAGTTTCCATCGAAAAATATATTTAGATGGTATCTATTTGATTGAGTGTGTTTGAAATGAACGGATAATTATTTCTGAGTAAACATTCAGAAAGTTCTTTTATGGAAAAAGGGAGTTTTCCAGCCGGCGATCACGAAAACTAACACGAAAATGTGTTTTTCGATTCCTCTCATTTATTTATACGTCAACAAAAAAATCATTGAGTATATTCGCTCAGAGAAGAACAAATAGAAGACTTGACCAAACAGTGTGTGACATAAGGGACCATAAGGTACTACTAGAATTACAAGTGGGTTATCAAATAGTACACCTGGGATAGAAAATTTTTTTCTCTTTTTAGAAAATAGTCGCGATTTGTTTGCAAAAAATCGGAAAAATGTCAGCTCAAAATACTAAATCTAGATAAAAATCTTTTCCAATTTTACATTTTCCCGAAAAAAGACATAAAACATATCAAAAACTAAATTGGTTCTCAATAAATCACTCGTATCTTTCCAATTTTCCTTCTCTTCGCAGTTCTTTTTTCTTTTGAATTCAAATTCCCTCCTCTCCTCTCATCCAGTAATTACTGTGTTACCTCTAGTGTCCTTATGAGCACTTGGAGCATGAACAGATGGGTCGAATGGTAAAAGATTCATTGTTTCCACTCCTCTCTTTTACGGAGAGAAAGGGTATTGTTTTGTAGTGTTGAGCTCAAAATAAAAAATCCAACTGAAGTCATTTCAACACTCTTTCGAGGCTTCTTTTCGAAATTGGTCCATAAATCTTGAGTGAGAGGGAAAAAAGTGAATTTGGTTCGAAGAATTATGGGTTTTTTTCTCTGAATGGCAACCCCAATGATTGAGGTTTTTCACGCGATTCTTTGTTGTTTTCAAGAATAAACAATCTATACATCTCATGAAATGAATCATTGGAGATGAGATAACTACAGAAGAACATTCTAGAATGCTCGAAAATGATGTGAGGGAAATATTGAAAAATGATGGGAATAGTCATACCTGCAAAGAAAAAAAGAAGAAAAAGGGAGAGGAAATTGAGAGATGGGAATGGGAAATTTTTGAAATGATAGAAAGGGAAAGTTGTACTTTTGAAAGAAAAGAAAGTGAATGATATCATCGGAAAGGGAGTCCACTTTTTCTCATTATAACATGATCGTTAATTAGGTATAACTTAATTGCATCCTGAAATCTTTTTAAAACGACAATCTACAGTATCGGCCAAAAATATATCATACTTTGCCTTTTTTTCAATTGAAAACGCCCAACTTTGAGAGTGTGTCATGGTAAAACTAACAGTCCCACAAAATAACTTTTTATGGGACCAAACAGACCAAGAATAGAACTCAATTTTTGTAGTTGTCAACTTTTTTGTACGGGCACTCCCTAAACAGTTATTGTGGTTCAAATATGACAGCTCAAAAATCACACTGTTTTGCACTGCAATCGACCAATTTCAGTGCAAAATAGTGCGATTTTTGAGCTTTCCACTTGAAATTACTACAACTCTTTTGGAAGTGTCCGTACAAAAAAGTTGTCAACTACACAAATGAAGTTATATTCTTGGTCTGTTTGATCCCAAAAAAAGTTATCTTGCGCCACAGTTAATTTACTACGACACACTCTCAAAGTTGGGCATTTTCAACTAAAAAAGACAAAACTTAACACACTTTTGGGCGGTGCTGTAGGGATACTTTAATTGCATCTTGAAATCTTTTCAAAACGACAAACTAATTTATTCAAGTAAAACTATTTATACATATTTCCTAATCCTGCTTCTCTCTTTTTTTCACTTCTTTCAGCTCAAAATCCACAGTTCTCCACCTCAAAAAATCCATTAAATGTTGGCAACTACTTCGAATATATCCGATAATCGAATGATCTCCAGGAGTGAATGATAGAGATTTCATTGCAATTGTAGGAATTTCAGACTGTTGTTCTGATGGAAGAGAGTGATATGAATTCGATGTTTTTGGGAATTCGTCTTCCTCGACAACTTCGAATTCGGCTAATCTGTAGGGAGTCTGAAAATGATATAGTGTGAAAGCGCGCTCTACCGAAATCCACAAACCTTCAACACATATTTCCTAGTTTCATCTGAATCCACCGTTTTCTGTGATATATTCGAATTCAGTGAAGCCATGGACGAAGAAGAAGACACCGATGAAACTGGTGTGGCATACGAGGTATTCACAATTGCAAGTCTGTATCGAGATGCTCCATTCCGAGATTTCGGTACTCCGTATTCCGCCGACTCAAACATTTCCCAAGTCGGTTTCTCCTCTGTCAGAATCACTCTCATCAACTCCAGAATCCGACTTCGACTGTATCTTTGAGACGAGGGTCTCCTGCCACAAGCCAAGTCGACGAGTGCTCCGATCACACGGTAGCCGCACGAGAAGTTATCGGTCTGTGATGGAAATTATATGGCTGGAAAGCTGAGGATTCTGAATCTGTTTTTAACTTTTTTGTAGAAGTGAGTTAGATGGAAAAACAAAATTTAAACTATCGTATCTCTCTTCATTTCAGTGCTAGAAAAATTTCGAATACAGATTCAGAATCCTCATAACTTCAGCTTTTTCCCCAACCTGCTCCTCATAATCTCCATCTATAATGCATGTGATATGAGTGGTGAAAAGGTGCCCGAATAGATGACAGATATGAGTCTCGATCTCGTCGAGCAGCTGAAAATATAGAAAGTATGCTCTAATGACTTTTGACCTACAAATGGATATCCATTCTTTTTGAACTGCTGCAAACTGTCATAAATCTCGACTCTTTCTTTTCGAGCGTTGTAGCTGAAATTACATATTTCATTTTTGTGAAGAATGTAAACGCGCTCTACCGCAACGAGGAAGATTTCGGTGGAGCGCGGTTACAAAACTCACTGAACAAGAATATAATGTGATCTTTTCTGATCGTAGATCACTTGCATCGCAGAATTTTTTCCTGTCACAAATTTCCGAATGTTTTCTGCGTCTGTCTGTAAATAAATTTTCTCAAAATCACCCGTTTCTCTCTAAAGAATTCCCTACAACCATCAAGAATTGGATAGCAAGAAGAGCTTCCAACTTGCGAGGACAAACCGCTTGAAGCTTATCACAAAACGAGTTAATCAAGTCGTCATGGAGTTGCTCACCGAATTTTATCTGTAAATTTTTAAAATAGAAGTTTGAGGTCTTAGCTCCGCACAGTTCTTACAACTGCGCTCCACCGAAATGCCCTAGAAAAACGTCTCTTTTTCTCTGAGCCTCTCAATTTCGCACACAATTTTTATCGATTTCGGTAGAGCGCGGTTGTAAAAAGCGTGCCGTGCCAATAGCTGGCCAAGCTCCGCCTCTCAGAACAGATTCTCACCTCCTCCTCCAAATCAACATTTCCCCCAGTCGCCGTCCGCTCATCCTCCAGAATATCCACGTCTTCTTGTCCCTCTTCTTCTATAAATTCTTCCACCAACACTTGTTTCTCTTTCTGTTTTTTCTTTTCTCTTCTTTTTTCATAATCGTCAAATTCGTCCGATGAGATTTCTCTATATTGATTACGTCTCATATTACTTTTTGGAAAATCAGAAATACACAAAACGTTTTGATTTTTCAGAAAATGGAAAGCTTGACCTTGGCGTGAGAAAGTGGAGAATCGGGGAATTGCACGTGGTAAATTTCAACAGTCTGGGGGGGCCTTCGTCGCGTTTTGTGATCCACCATGACTCTACAGTACTTCTACAGTAATCCGACAGTCTGAAAGCAGGCAAAAATACACTCATGACTGAATATAATCTGTTACGAAAGCGTGGTTCGCTGACTAGGGAATGTTCCAGATGTAACTCGCTCATTTAATTTGGCTCATATTCTATTAAATACTTCTCAACACGCTGATTCCCATACTTGCAAATTTACGGCCCGGCCCGGCCCGGCTTCAAAAAAAGGTACCTATTTTTTACCAAATTTTTTGAATTTTTTTGAAAATTTACATTAAAAATTTCAATTTTTTGATGAATAACTATCTTTTGATTGAATTCTGAAGTATAGTAAAAAATTCGACATTTTTGGGAAAAAATTCAAAAAAATTCAAATTTTCGTTCAAAATTTCAGTTCAAATTTTTCAGCCGGGCCTTCGGGCCGGGCCGGGCCTTGGAAATTCTCGTCACGGCCCGGCCCGGCCCGGCCCGTTGCAAGTATGCTGATTCCGAATATGGAATCCAGTTTTGCAGAACGCTTCACTAAATCGTGATATATGCGTTTTAAGTCATTTTTAGGGCAAAAATTGCATTTTTCGAGAGACTCAAAATCAACTTTAGATCCTATCATGACCTACAGAACCGAGCAAAAAATACGAACTTTGGCCATTTTTAGTTGATAATGAACAACTTTGAGAGTGTTTTACGGTATTGCTGATAGATCCACCAAATAAAATTTTTAATGAATCATACAGGTCAAACCTTGATCTCCATTTTTGTAGTTGACAACTTTTTTGTACGGACACTCTCTAGAGAGTTGTGGTCATTTTAAGACGACAGCTCAAATATCGCATTTTTTGCACTTGAGAGAGAAAATACTTTGTCGATATGTAACTTGCTAGGGAGTGTCCGTACAAAAAAGTTGTCAACTACAAAAATGAAGTTCTACTTTTGATCTGTTTGATCCCATAAAGAGTTATTTTGTGGGACTGTTAGCTTTGGCATGACACACTCTCAAAGTTGGGCATTTTCAATTGAAAAAAGGCAAAATATGATATATTTTTGGCCGGTACTGTAGGTGACCGTTCAAATATCAAAACCACAGAGAAAACCATTCATTCCATTTATTCAAAAAACGACGCGAAATTCACTTTTTCTTCTCACTTTTCGTCTTCTCTCCATCCTTCTTCTCCCCTCCTCCTCCATCCTCTTTCTTCTCACTCGGTTTCTCGTCATTATTATTGAAAATGCCCTTATCAACCTCATTCAATGTCTCATACTGTGGATCCTTTGCATCTGCCTTCACAACTTTCTCTGGTGGCTTGAACTCCTTCTTTTTGCCGTCTTCATCCTTTTTTTCTTCTTTGAATAAATCCTCTCCGAGACCATTCAAAGTCTCGTATTGAGGATCCTTCACATCCGCTTTCTCCACTTTTGTCGGTGCTTTGAACTGCTTTTTCGGGTTTTTATCAGGACCGAACAGGTCGTTATTGAGGCCACAAAGAGTCTGAATAATTATTTAATTATTTAATTTCTTAATTGCTAAATTGGGTTACTGTACCTGATAATTGGGATCCTTCTTCGCTGCGACAGCACTCTCATCCTCTGGTTTTTTGAATGTATCCTTCCCCTTAACCTCTTCTTTTTTCTTCTTTTCCTCTCCTTTTTCTTCCTCTTTTTTCGATTTTTTCGATTTTTTACCTTCAGATTTCTTCGATTTCTCCTTATTCGACTTCTTACTTCCTCCTTCTGTTGTCTTTTTCGATTTCTCTTTCTCACTTTTCTTTGATTTCTTCTCTGCTTCATCCGGCTTCTTCTCTTCTTCTTTCTTCTCTTCAACCGGAGGAGCAGGGGGCGGAGCATCAGAAGCTTTTGGAGGCGGTGGTCTGATCTCTTTTCTCGGCACAATCGTCGAAGCCTCGGCAGAATCCGCAGATTGAGATCCAGACGACGTCTTTGAAGCCTTTTTCGACTTTTTACACATGAACAATGTCGTTGTGAGACATACAATTCCAGTTAGACACCACATGTTCAATACGATGTGGTTCCAATCGACCTGAGATCATTGAGCTCAAAAAGAAAAGAGTGTGGGAGAAAACTTACAATTTGCCAAAATGGTGAGGCCATTCTATTTCCGAGACAATCGGAATTCCGAAATAATTATCGAATTGAACTCTGAATTTTGGTAAAATAATTGGTTGAGTTTTGCCAGATCTAATCAGTACAATCACGTTGGAAATGGGAATTGGGGAAGGAGGATGTCACGGGAAAATGGAGAATTTGGGAAATGGAGATTCACAAAGAAATACTGAACAGATTAGAGCCCCCGCTTCGTAGAATGCCTGGAGCAGAGCTGTGCGGAAGGGAAATTTTCGAAAAAAAAAGAAGTCGGAAGAAGGAAGAAGGAAGTCGGAAATAAATTTTGAAAATCACAAATTTCAGGTTATCCAGTCATCACTGAAAACGAATTTTGGCGTTGTTTTCATACAAATTTTCATCCAAAACCACTGAAAGTCAGCCGATATTTCCGTCGCAAATTCAATATTTTTCTGAACAATTTACACGAAAGTCGGAAGTGGCAAAACATTTTCAGGGGAAGAAGGAAGTCGGAAGTGAAAAAAAGCCCGGCAGTCGGAAGAAGGAGTTCCGCACAACTCTGGCCTTCAGGATTCTATGTTTCTGTGGAAGGGAACAATCTTTTCTTCTGAAGAAATTGAGATTCTGTGATACCTGTTTCAGAACATACCTTTCCAAGTTAAAATGATTTTTTAGTGTCATTACGTCAAAATGGAATCATAGCGGATTGATTAGTGTCACAGTCAGCTTCTTTTATATGATGGTCAGATACACTACCGGACAAAAAGATATCATATTTTGCCTTTTTTCAATTGAAAATGCATAACTTTGAGAGTGCGTCATCGTAATTCTGATTGTCACACCCAGTAGGTTTTTTATGAATCATACAGATCAAAAGTAGAGCTTCATTTTAGTAGTTGAAAACTTTTTTTTACGGACACTCCCTAGCAAGTTACATATCGTCAAAGTAATTTCTCCCTCAAATCGACCAAGTGTAAAGTAGTGCTGTCGTCTTAAAATGGCCATAATCTTTAGGGAGTGTTTGTACAAAAAAGTTGTCAACTACAAAAATGGAGCTCTACTTTTATTCTATAGAATTGATTAAAAACCTACTAGGTGTGACAGCCAGAATTACCAGGAGACCATCTCAAAGTTGGTCATTTTCAACTGAAAACGGTCAACGTTCACAACCTTTTCACCGGTACTGTATCTGGTGGGTTAGCAGTGCAAATTTTAGATTTCGATGCATCGGAAGAAATAACTTTTATTTGAAAATAAACAGAAAGAAGAACAATTGACATACCTAACTAAACTATGAAATTAATAGATAATTCGTACATATTTCTCTCACATCACAAAGTTCCCACACCGTCCCAAAGTCGATGGATATGCGGTATTCATCTCATTGACATATCGATTGTATGCTCTGTAACCAGTTTCCAGTTTCTAGACACACTTTCATCTTAGACTCACTTCTTTCTCCCGTATTTTTTTGAATGAGCAATCACACCTCTTGAGTAATCTGTATCATTCAATTTGATGCCTTCGTGAACATCAAACACGTGGGAAAGAAGGTTGAATGAGTAGTTAGCACGACATAAATTGTAGATCTGAATTTTTTTTTAAACTTTTAAAGAAGATATGCTAAATACAACAAACCAATGACTGCATAACTCTGACTCTTGCAGGAAAATAATCTGCATTGTAGGGATCCTTACGGTGGAGAATCACTTGAACTTCCCATCCACTGTTTCTGAAAGTTTTCATTTGAAATTTCAAATTTTGAAGAAAAGAAACAAACTCATATGGAATTTTCCATGCACTAATTGTATCGGATTCGTTGGAGACTGCGAACCAATGCGAAATATTTGGAATTCGGTGTCCAGAGAAGAAGAATTTGTGGTGGAATTCAAACGTTCTGGAATGCTTTTTTAAAAAGAAATTGATCTCCTTGTTTTTTTTATCTCACTTCTTGTTATTGACATCACTAAACAATTGTTTGTGATCCGTTGGAATAGCGGTTTGGTTGCTTTCGAATCGTCTGAAAAATCTTTTTTCCAAAAAGTATATTTTGATGTTACATACCGAACAACTAGGACTTTCTTACTCTTTCCATCAACCATTGCATTCGAAATCTGTTTCACTTTCGTCGCGAATCCTCCACTCATTATCATATCGATATCCGCAATAAAATGAATATCTGATTTGGCTCCTCGTCTCGCAATGTTTCTCATCAGATTACTAGGATACAACTCGAATGATCCAACTGTCTCGTTTCGATATTCGACACCTGGAAGATCTTTTAAATTCGTTCCATTTTCGAAAGTAGTTGTGGCCTACGATTTTTGAGAAATTTTTCGCAATCATGGCTATTGGATGTAATTTTTATCAGTGGACACTTGTTTTGAAAAGGGGAGAGACGGAAAGCGAAATGGACAGTTACCTGAAAACATTTAAGTTGGAAATAGGAGGATATCATAGCTTTTCAGGCGTTCAGACAGAAAACATGCCAAAATTTTCAGGATTCAGTGCCACCGATAGTAATACAGTACCAATCAAGAGATTGTAAACTTTGTTGAAATTGTCTAACTTTGAAAGGATGTTACGGTATCACTGATTGTGTTTAATGGATCATACAGATCAAGCGTAGAGCTTCATTTTTGTAGTTGACAACTTGTTTGTACGGACACTCCCTAGAGAGTTACATATCGATAAAGTGATTCCTCCCACAAATTTTAATGCAAAATAGTGCGATTTTTGAGCTGTCCTCTTCAAACAACTATAACTCTTGAGGGAGAGTCCGTACAAAAAAGTTGTCAACTACAAAAATGAAGCTCTACGCTTGATCTCTATGATCAATGAAACATTTTACTTGGTGGGACAATCAGTGATACCGTAACACCCTTTCAAAGTTAGACAATTTCAACTGAAAAAGTCAAAATAAGATACCATTTTGGCCAGTACTTTATATCTCTAAAAAACCAGCAGAGTTATCGAAAAGTTGTTTACTACAAAAACAAACATTTAGTATCGAGTAATATCAAAATTTTGAGAAAGTGAGACAACACGTAGGACTGTGACACTCAGTCAGAGTTTACTGGTCACATATGTTGTTTGCGTCTGTTGAGAACTACTGAACTTTGAGAACATGCTACAGCGTAATCAACTTTCTGATTCTTACGAAACTTAACTTTTTGAAAAGCTTAGATATCAATCTTTATTTCTGCAGTTAAAAACTTTTTTTTGACTTTTCTGGTTCATAAGATACAAGCGCTCAAAGTCCGCTACTCACTTTCAGCTACACATCTTCAAAGACTTAGTATATCTCAAAAACTAGGAGAGTTATCAAAAAGCTGCCAACTACAAAAATTTAGTGCTATGCATGTTCTACATAAAATATAAACAGTTTTAAGAATCCGACTAGTTTTAACATTGCTACACAAACGCAAAGTTGACTATTTTTTCCACAAAAAGACCTTTCTCCTAAATTCTTGATCACATCGATGCACATCTGATAAATATTCTAAAGCTCCTTGTGAATGATAATCAATAAATAATGCCAAAGATATGGGACCATCCCAATTCGACGGTTTTCTCTCAATCATTTCCATCATCTCTGAAGTACCATGAACTGCAAGAGTGATCGGTTCGAGACCATCTTCTCGGAATCTGTTCAAAACATTATCAATAATTTCTCAGCCTGTATCCAACTCACGATTCAGATGCTTCTAGGAAATTATACCCGATACAATACTCCTCATTGTGCATTTCAGTTTGAATAATACTATCAATATCCAAACTCTCTCTGAACAATTTCAAACCACTCTGAATCGAATATAGTAACAACTGAATTGAATATTTACTCACTTTTCTGAAAGAGATGTATAGAAAGAATCCAAGAAAACACAGAAAATACCAAGACCTAGGACGATTTGGTAGTCGTGACACCTGAGAAAATGTGATTTCTTACAAATTATGAAACAAATCGTCATTTTCAGTTTCCAGTTTATTTTCGAAGCTCTGAAATAACTCACAATTCGCCGAAACTGTGATGCCATCTAAACTTTTTTCGAAGAAATTTTCGATTCGAATTGAAAAGAATCTTGCGGAAGAACCAAACGTTTCATTGATGTGGATTTAGTTTTTTATCTAGAAAAACTCGAAACGTGAAATTCCACGAGAACTTGTCTCAACTTGCAAAGAGTTGAAACGTCTTTCATGACAATGCACCAGCAACCCATTTTTATTTTTCTAGTTACTATTCTTTTGGATTCAAGATATCCACTGAAGGGAAGTCACTTGAAAATAGCTTATCAACTGGTATGTTAATAATGTAATTTCCTTTTGAATATCTCCTCCAATATCCTTTTTACTACCCGTGTGAATAACATTGAGGTGCTGGTAAGTCTTTCTTAATTGCGTTGCAGCTATCCGACAAGATTTAATTCCCTTCTTGTTCGATTTCTTGACTGCATTCTCCCAGCATCGGATTCTCGAAGCATTGGAAAGTAATCTGAAAGCAATGGTGAAGAAATAAAAAGAAAATAAAACAGTGTCTTTATTCAATAGTGAGTTTGGATTATTGAGATTTGTGGCCCTAAAGAGGGCCGTTGGGTTCGGTATTTGTTTTGGAAAACGAAGGGATAATAAAATTATCCTCCGAATCCGTAGAGGGTTCTTCCTTGACGCTTCAAAGCGTAGACGACGTCCATGGCGGTAACGGTCTTTCTCTTGGCGTGCTCGCAGTAGGTGACGGCATCACGGATGACGTTCTCAAGGAAAACCTTGAGAACTCCACGGGTCTCTTCGTAGATGAGTCCAGAGATTCTCTTGACTCCTCCTCTTCTAGCGAGACGGCGGATAGCTGGCTTGGTGATTCCTTGGATGTTGTCACGAAGGACCTTGCGATGGCGCTTGGCACCTCCTTTTCCGAGGCCTTTTCCTCCCTTTCCACGTCCGGACATTGTTGAGCGATTGATGAAGACTCACAAGTGAGATAGAGAATAACGAGCGTAACGAACGAGCTTTAAAGAGGCTGCGGTGGCGGGGCGGAGTCAAATTGCGCCACCCTGTGAGGACACATCTTTTTCTCTGCGCCTCTCACTAACCCCTCTTCTTTTCTTCGCTCCGCCCCGCCACCACAGCCGGTATAAAAAGAGGAGAGGAGATGGCGCTCCTCACTGTCCAATCGGATACCACTCAACGCAATGGCTCGTACCAAGCAAACCGCCCGTAAATCGACCGGAGGAAAGGCCCCAAGAAAGCAATTGGCCACCAAAGCTGCCCGCAAATCGGCCCCAGCTGCTGGAGGAGTCAAGAAGCCACATCGTTATCGTCCAGGAACCGTCGCTCTCCGTGAGATCAGACGTTACCAAAAGTCCACCGAGCTCCTCATCCGCAAGTTGCCATTCCAGCGACTTGTTCGTGAGATCGCCCAGGACTTCAAGACCGATCTTCGATTCCAATCTTCCGCTGTCATGGCTCTTCAAGAGGCCGCTGAGGCTTACCTCGTCGGACTCTTCGAGGACACCAACTTGTGCGCCATCCATGCTAAGCGAGTCACCATCATGCCAAAGGATATCCAGCTTGCCAGACGTATCCGAGGAGAACGTGCTTAAGCGCGTTTCGCTTCAATCTTACCGAACCCAACGGCCCTCTTTAGGGCCACAAACATCCAAAATCCAACCTTTTCTATTGTTGAATAAAGTTTCTGTCTTGTTTTCTTTGCAGGTGTTTTCAGGTTCATACTCTGACGCCAAATGAAAGGAATAATTTGTTCTCAATTCCATTCGAAACGATTCCACTGCCGGTTCAAACGCATTCTTAAATAACGTCATTTCCCATGTAATTCAGCCTACCAAAGGTAAGAAATTGTCCTTTTGGAATGAAATTAGAAGTTCATCAACACTAGGTTATGGCTGCATTCATCGCTGTTGCCTTTGGAATACCTTGCTTCATTTCAATTCAAATAACTTGCAATAAAAAAAACAAAGAGATCGAAGAACCCACTCCATCATTCGCAATTTCTCACTCAAAATCGGCGTTTTCCGAAGTTGACCTCGAAATGGATACAACGCAAAGAGATGACGAAACCGATAGAGAAAAAAGAGAGAAATTTGAAAAAAGAAATGAGAAGAAGTAGTGATAAAGAAGACAAATCTAACTCTAAAAATGAAATTTTGAAATCGAAAACGGTAAAAAGTGAGAAATCGAGTGGAAAAGAAGACAGAGAAACTTCTGCTGAAATGAAACTAAACTCAAGCAAAATAATGAGAAAATGATATGAAACTGTAACTTTTGATTTTTTGATGAGCTTAGTGTCGGATTCTTTCAAAATTGTTTTCCCAGATCTTCATGACCGACGTTTCCTCGTATTCCCAGTGTACCATCTGCGTATTAATTGTGTGGTGTCTTGACGCATACACAGAATTCTGAGTTATCGATCCGTATTGTCCGCTCTTTGCCATTCTTCACATTTATTCTGTATGATTGAGGAAACATTTTCTTGTTTTTCAGGTCTTGTGAGACACAATGAAACTATTCAGTCTCCCTTATCTTGCATACTCTCGAATCATCACTTCAATGAATCCGATAGAAGTGCTTTTTCTCTCATTTTGTTCTAAAAAATCAAGAGAACGAATCAAACAGATACGTTTTCACGCGTATTATGCGGTGATTTCCACAGAAATTGTCGAACCGAAATCACCGACTCTTCAATTACAATGTTCGCTTTCAAGTCGATATATATTGATTCCATTCCAGCTTGCTCCTCGTTGGGCTCGGTGTGAGGGGAGAAGATTTACAGGGACTATAGATGGAGTCAGACATTATTTTAGGTATGTCTCAATGTTTCAAAGTGACAAAAAGAATCAAATTATTCAGATCCATGGATGACGAGGATGACGGTACCATTTTGTACAGTGATATCAAGAAAAGTGGATTTCAAATAAGCAATTACACTTTGGATTTAGTACAAGGAAAATTAGAAAAGCTAAGGATGGACTTAAATTTAATTGATGATTGGAAAGGATTCATAGCTGAACCATGTCTCAAATCAGTTTCCAGAATAGAAATTCTTTCTGAGACTATTACTTCTGAAAAATTGTCCGCTTTATTCAACAATATTGAAAATCCTTGGCATGTTCACATTCACTCTAAAGTTGAGGGGCGAGTAAACCCAAATTCGATTATTTTCCGATCCTACATACTAATCATATACGAGACTAATTGGATTACAAGAGAACATTTACTTGGATTCAATGGAAAATACTTGTGTTTCATCAATCCTACTTTCGGTATTGAATCAATTATAGAATTCATAAAACAATGGAAAAATGGGAATAATACGAAATTTGCAATACTCAAAATGGCAGAGGTATCTCAAGAATTTATGAACAGAGACCGATTTATTTCCGAGTTCAACACAAAACCATGGGATCCAACGAAAAGAGAAAAATGCTATATTTATGATAAAGAGTAAGTCAACTCCTTTTTAAACCTTGTTGAATAAAGCTCATTTCTTGTTTCCTCGAAGATTTTCCTTGTTCAAAAACTGCAATTTTCTGTTATCTCGATCTCGAGTCAAGCTGTTCACCAATAGAACGGGAAAGTTCAGCATGTATTTCCGTTCTATTGTTATGCATCTTCACTCTGGATCCTTCCCAAGTGTGAAGAACAATTTCCTCTCAAATGATACGATATCCAGCAGAACTGGAAGTGTAGCTGCCCTATTTCCATCACGGGATTACCGAATTCTGAAGAATCTCTATGGAAGTTTCACTACCGCCAATAAAACTCTACATACGTGATAGGAGATTTCATGGGAAATAAATGGCAGTTCTGAAAATCTAAAATGTAAAAAATACGATTATGACAGTGAAATAGTTTCGTTTTTTTCATTTCCATGGAAGGCCTGAAAAACCTGCAAATAAAACAAGAAAGTAACTTTATTCAAACAATTAAAAATAGGATTATGGATATTTGTGGCCCTAAAGAGGGCCGTTGGGTTCGGTGGGGTTTTTGGAAGAAGGTTCTTATTCCTTGTCTCCTCCAGTCTTCTTTGGCAGAAGAACGGCTTGGATGTTTGGAAGAACTCCTCCCTGGGCGATGGTCACTCCAGCCAACAGCTTGTTGAGTTCTTCGTCGTTGCGGACAGCAAGTTGAAGATGTCTTGGGGCGATACGGGTCTTCTTGTTGTCACGGGCAGCGTTTCCAGCCAACTCGAGGACTTCAGCAGCGAGATACTCGAGAACAGCGGCGAGGTAGACTGGGGCTCCAGCTCCAACACGTTGAGCGTAGTTTCCTTTGCGAAGGATGCGGTGAAGACGACCGACTGGGAATTGGAGTCCGGCTCTTGACGAGCGAGACTTGGCCTTTCCACCGGTCTTGGCTTTTCCTCCCTTTCCGCGTCCAGACATGGTTGATGAGTTGATGGGTAGTAGTGAAGTACTATCGTGAGGAAACTGAGCGGAAGCAGCGCTTTTATACTCTGTGTGCGGTGGGTGGGCGGGGCTATCACCGCGGAGGTGTTGAAAAGGACATTCGGCGACGCGTGTGACATGAGGTGTGTCCCCACAGGGTGGTGGCGGCAGACTCCGCCCCACCACCGCGCGTTTCAAATAAATAGTTCCCAGAGTCACTCGCCGCTTCATACTAGTCTATCGACCAGTCCGTCAATCGAAATGGCACCACCAAAGCCGTCCGCCAAGGGAGCAAAGAAAGCCGCCAAGACCGTCACCAAGCCAAAGGATGGAAAGAAGAGAAAGGCCCACCGCAAGGAGTCCTACTCTGTCTACATCTACCGTGTGTTGAAGCAAGTTCACCCAGACACTGGAGTCTCCTCGAAGGCCATGTCCATCATGAACTCCTTCGTCAACGACGTTTTCGAACGCATCGCTGCCGAGGCTTCTCGTCTTGCCCACTACAACAAGCGCTCAACCATCTCTTCCCGCGAAATTCAAACGGCCGTCCGTTTGATCCTTCCAGGAGAGTTGGCCAAGCACGCCGTTTCTGAAGGAACCAAGGCTGTGACCAAGTACACCTCCAGCAAGTAAGCTCTCGAGCTGAAAGCTACCCCACCGAACCCAACGGCCCTCTTTAGGGCCACAAATCGCAATAATCCACATTTTTGATTGAATAAATAATTTATTATATTGCTTTATAACTTTTCTGTTTTATTGAATGGAGAAATCACCAATTAAAGTTTTTGCAAAGCTTTCTCTCGGTAATCAGGCAATAAGAGCCAAAAGAAGAAAACTGAGGAAAATGTGTGCTGAAATCGGCGTTTATTGATGAATTCCGAGAAATCAACGCATAATACTTTCATGAATTCTGAAATTAAAATTCTAGGGGATGGAAGACCAATGGCTGCTGTCGGCCATTTATGATGATGACTTGGTCGAGAGAATACGAGAAAGTACTAGAGGAAGTTGCTCGAGGCATACTTCAATCAATTTGCCGACTTTCGAAAATGAGGTTAAACTTTGAGGTTTAAGGAGAATACTACATCATTGTTTCAGATTCTAAGCTCTTCTTCTGGGTCGAGAACATTCGACGAATACTATCTCCCGGCTATTGAAGAGCCAAGGTAGATTTTAGCTGACAGAGAACATTCGCTGAAAATTAGATTTGCAGAGAGAAGTTCCAGCTAGTTCGAAAACCAGCACCAAGTTTCGCCGGAAGATATCTCTCACTTCTCGCGAATCATTTTCAAATCACTTGCAAAGGATCGATTGTCTATCAGTATTACATCGGAATCAATCCGAGTATTCCATCGAAAAAGCTGAACAGGAAAATTCTAAGTTTACTGGAGAAGCAAGTTCCGGAACTTCTCGAATTAAACCTCGCGTATGATGGAATGCACACTATTTATAGTTCGAAATATATTGATACAAGAAGAATTAATCAAATTTCGATAGATTTAAAAGGAACTGTGAAAGAGTCGCCGAATCAATTCACAATTTTCTTCACCTATGTCGACAACTTTCGTTTGGATACAAGAATGTGAGTGTTATTCGGTTTTTGAATAATATTATTGTGAAATATCTTTCAGTCCACCTGAAAACCAAACTGCCATTGAAAAGCAGCGAATGAAACATGCAATCGATACGATTTTCCGACAAACATCAGTCGGACGCTTCCACGTAGTTCAACAATCGTTCTTCTCGATTACACCTCATCTACAAATCGGCCCAGCTCATGGCCTCGGATGGGGAACTGTTAATCTAGGACTCGGAAGAGAAGTTTGTTATGGATTTTATCAGAATGTCGTCGAAACTTTCGATATGTTGACAATGAACATCGATGTTGCGACGACAACTTTCTATCGTCCAATTGCTCTTGTTGAATTTCTCGCGGAAGTTCTTGAAGTTCCGCTTGCAACTGTTATCGATGGACGATCGTTGAGTGAAGCACAAAAGAAGAAATTCAACAGAGAAGTTGCCGGTTTGAAAGTCGAAACGAGACATTGTGCTTCTCCGAGACGATTCCGAGTTGCTAGATGTACATGGAAACCAATGGAAAACATTACACTGCATATCTCAAATGGAACGGATGCTTCTTTATCGATTTCAATGGTGGATTACTTCAAATCTCGTTACAATATCGACCTACAATACAGACATCTGCCTTGTGTCGAATTAGGTCGCAGTCGAGAATGCATTCTCCCTCTCGAACTTTGCTACATTGTCGGCGGACAACGATGTATAAAGAAGCTAAACGAGCAGCAAATCGCGAATCTAATCCGAGCGACGAGTCGAAATGCAACAGAACGAAAAAGTGCTATTATGAATATACACGAAAGAGTTGATGTTCGAAACGATCCATGTGGTTCGGAAAACGGACTTCGGGTCGAAAATCAGATGATGAAGTTAGACGGTCGAGTGCTTCCATCTCCTCGTCTTGTGTATTGTTATCCAAATTCTAAACTCCAAAACTGTGTGACGACTCCGAATAATGGAACATGGGATATGAGAGGAAAGAACTTTTATACTGGAGTAAAAATCAAAGTAAGTTATTCGAGATAATCGTTCAAAGAAATGTTTCAAAAAATGTATTTTTCAGAAATGGGCAGCCGTTTGTTATGCCGATTCAGCTATTGTATCCCCAAATAATCTCGAATCATTCATCGGAAATCTTCAGCGCGTTGCCAAAGAAATCGGAATGCCTTTTGTCGAAGAATACTGCTTTTATAGGTAAAAATCATCAGTTATTTATTATATAAAACAAACATTTTATTTCCAGCTACATTCCACCCGATGATGCAGCAACTTCACTTGAAATCCTGCATCGAACTTACCCAGATCTCCAAATAGCAATTTGCGTCGTTCCTGGAAAGTCGACAGTTTATGGTGATTTGAAACGAAAAGGAGATCTTCTTGGATTGACAACCCAATGCGTTCGCACCCACAATGTCACCCGAGTATCTCCACACACTCTTTCTAATCTTTGTATGAAAATCAACTCAAAACTCGGCGGTGTAAATGTCGCGTTATCCGCTCCACCACCAGCTATGACATCAGATCCAACTCTATTCATTGGATGTCATTTAGCACGAAACGCAGTTCCACTAGTATCCGATTCATCGTCTTCCGATAGCAACATGGACACTTCGATTGCTTGTCTCGTCGGCTCTCTCGACGGACATCCCACTCGTTTTTCTCCAATGTTTCGCGTACAATCGCGAAATTCCAGTACAATTATCGATCTAACTGATATGATGTGTGAAGCGATTGCCAATTTTCGTCAAGCCACCGGTTTTAAACCGCATAAAATTGTCATCTATCGCTCTGGAATTGGCGAAGAAACTATCGAAGAGATTTTGCAAACGGAGCTACGTGCTATCCGAGAAGCTTGCAAGCTCATCGAACCCAATTTTCAACCTGGAATCACCTTTATCGGATTAGATGTTACTCATCACACAAGATTCTTCGCTGCTAATGATAGAGTGAGTTGAAAACTCTGTTGTCCTTAATTTAAGCATTAAAAAATTACAGGACAAGATTGGAAGCAGTCAGAATGTACCAGCCGGAACACTGGTTGAAACGGGAATCACTGTCAACAACGCTTTCGAATTCTATCTCGTCTCACACGCTGGAATCCAAGGAACATCTCGTCCAACGAAGTACGTCGTCATGTGGGATGACAACCAGTTTCCGCCGTATGAAGTTCATGAAATGACTTACCAGGTACATAATTCAGTTGATTATAAAACCTAAAAATGTCTTTCAGCTCTGCCACACGCAATCCCGTTGCACAAGAAGCGTCTCCATTCCGTCGCCAGTTTATTATGCAAAGCTCGTGGCGCAACGGGCGAAAATACTGTTAGCTGATGAAAAGTTCGATTCCCAGCTATTCCATGTAAGTTTTCTAAACAAATTTATTGACAATTCGTTAGAATTTGCAATTAATTTGACGAGTTTTGAGATTAAGAGCCGTTTTGTTGTAGATTTACGGTGACGACGCGCAGTCAAGAGCCGTTTTGGTGTAGATTTACGGGGTGATTTTGTGTTACTTTATCGACCGATTTCTATTATCAAATGAGAATCGGGATTCGCTCAGCATCTCCAAAATGAATAATACTGAAATCGAGTTCAAATGTTTTTAAATTTCAGGAGAAATCACGATCAGATGGAATGATGTTCGTCTGATGTCTCTTCTCCATTCCACCACACAGTTTAATCTGCACTCACCCACTTAAACCAGGTTTAAAGCAATATTTAATTACAATTTCTTCTACTATACTTGACTCATATTTTTCGATTTTTTAAATCGAAACTTTTACCACTAGTCTCACTTTTAGAATAGTCTTACACCCACCACTTTATTGTTGTAGTCGTTGTCATTTTGTTATCAAATTGTTCGAATTTTTATGTTTCCCATACACCTATACGGTTTCAAACCTGTTCTCGTTGTCATTTTCATTCTTGTTATCCCCCCTCGTTACATTTTTTTCAGCAGAAACTCATAAAATTGTGAGATTTTTTCTGAAATTCAGTCATAGAGCATTTCAGATGTGAAAAATCGGATGGAAGGGAAGAAGAAAATCGATAGAATAGAAACTGGAGTTGGTTGGAGTGGAAAACACTTCTTCTGAAAACAAACTGAAATCAAAAAGCAAGAACGAGAAAATTACACGAAATTGTGTATTTAGCTTTTTGTTTTTTCTTGGATTCATTAAGAAAGCATCTCTTGAAATATTCTGACGAGTTTCCCGAAGTTTAGGCAGCTTTTTCAAATGAAAACCTGACAATAAAAATGAAAATAACTAAAGAGGAAGAATGAAACAAATCCATTTTGACACTGATTATGCTTATATTTTCACACGATTTTTTTTTGAACTATTCACCGGTTTTCCATATACGATGTAGCTGACATTGAACAGTGTCTTTGAGTTACAAACAACATCTCGACTGAAGATAAAATCTAATTTTGAACATAAGTGTACAGAAAAATGCATAAATCACATGCCACCATAACCGCACAGGGCTTTTTCTTTTTCCCAATCGAAAAAAAAGAGAAATAGAAGTCTACAGTATTCGCCTATAAGCCCCGCCTGTTTCCCATAGTAATTATAGTGAATGGCGGGAACCCGTGACATGTCGAATAGGTGGGTATATATATATTACCTGTCGATTCATATATAAATGTGTAGGTGTACACGAGACGGGATGTTCAGCGATGAGCATCCGGTCACATCAGTAATGGTCATCCATTCGCCAGATATTCAGTAGTGATTGTCTGTAGCCTAGAATTTGAGGAGTAGTCCAAAAGGAGCCCAAAACTTGTAGAGGTGTCCACGAGGAGCCCAGAACTTGAGGAGCATCCCATGAGTCCAGGAGGAGCCCAGAAGTCCACCGGGTGCCCAGAAGTTGAGGAGGAGTCCTGAATGGAAGGAGGAGTCCACGAGGAGCCCGGAATCGGAGAAGCAGTCCATGAGGAGCCTACAACCGGAGGAGGAGCCGAGAATCAAAGGAGCCCAGAAATTGAGGAGGAGCCGACGAGAAGCCCTGAATGGAAGGAGGAGTCCACGAGCAGTCCAGAATCGGAGGAGGAGGTCACGACTCGTGATTCACGAGGAGGAGCCCAGAAGTCCACGAGGAGGATTCCACGGAGGATTCCACGTGGAGCCCAGAACTTAAGGAGCCAAAAAGCCAAGGAGGAGTTCACGAAGAACAACGAGAGGTTCTACAACCGGATGAGGAGTCCACGAGGAGCCCAGAACTTGAGGAGGAGTCCACGAGAAGCCCTGAATCAGAGGAGCCCAGAAGTCCACAAGGAGCCCACAACCGGATGAGAAATCCACATTATTGAATTGAATTGAACAGATTAAGGCTAGAACTACATTTTTGTAGTTGATTACTTTGTTGTGAAAGCTCTCCGGAGAGAGATATATGTTGTGGAAATTGACAATGATAGGTCACAATGAAAACGTGCACCATTTTCAAAGCGCTATAACTTTTTATGGAGCCCGTTTACAAAAAAGTTGTCAATTGCAAAATTATAGATCCAGGCTTGTTCTATAAAAAACATATAATTTCAAAACTATTAAACATCATTTCGCTTTTTTCACACACTCTAAGTTAACTGAAACTTGCTAACTTCTACTGTGTGCCACAGCGCCAGAAACTACCAAACGTTTTTAAACTTCCGATTTATAACAGTCTAGATTTTTATTTTTGAAGTTTGCAATTTTGTTGAAGAAGAAAAAGATATTAACCTCTAGGCAGTCTTGGTAACTTTGACAGACGTAACCGACGTTTCCTCGTCTTCCCCAGTGTAACATCTGTGTATTCACTATGTGTTGTCGTCTTGACGCATACACAGAATTCTGAGTTATCGATCCATACTGTCCGCTCTCCGCCCTTCTTCGCCATTATTCTGTCTGATTAAGGAAACATTTTCTTGTTTTTCAGCTCTTTTCGGACACAATGAAACTACTATCATTCCCTTACCTCGCATTCTTTCGAATTATTATTTCAATGAATCCGATAGAAGTGTTTTGTCTCTCATTTTGTTCAAAAAAATCAAGAGAAAGAATCAAACAGATACGTTTTCATGAGTATTTTGCGATGATTTCCACAAGACTTGTCGAACCGAAATCACCATCTCTTCGATTAGGATTTTCGCGTTCAACGCGATATATAACGATTCCATTCCAGCTTGCTCCTCGTTGGGCTCGATGTGAGGGGAGAAGGTTTACAGGGACTATAGATGGAGTCAAACACTATTTCAGGTATGTCTCAATGTCACAAAGTGACAAAAATAATCAAATTATACAGATCCATGGATGACGACTACGGTACCGTTTTGTACAGTGATATCAAGAAAAGTGGATTTCAAATAACCAGTTACATTTTGGATTTATTACAAAAACCACTGGAAAACCTAGAGTTGGACTTAAATTTGATTGATGATTGGAAAGGATTCATAGCTGAACCATGTCTCAAATCAGTTTCCAGAATAGAAATTTTTTCCAAAACTATTACTTCTGAAAAACTGTCCGCCTTATTCAACAATATTGAAAATCCTTGGCATGTTCATATTCACTCTAAAGTTGAAGGACGAGTAGACCCGAATTTTATTATTTTCCGATCCGAAATGCTAATCATTTACGAGACTAGTTGGATTACAAGAGAACACTTACTTGGATTCAATGGAAAATACTTGTGTTTCGATAAGCCCACTTTTAATATTGAACTTATTATTGAATTCATAAGACAATGGAAAAACGGGAATAATACAAAATTCGTAGCACTTAAAATGAGTAGAGTACCTGAAGAAGTAATGAACAGAGACCGATATATTTCCGAGTTTGATGCAAAACCATGGGATCCGACGAAAAGAGAAAAATGCTATATTTATGAGAAAGAGTAAGTTAACTCCTTTAAAACTGGAAACGAAATAAAAGTTATCTTCTCTGCAGAATCACTGACGCACAAGACATTGTTGCCGACTTATCAGAAGGATTAGATTTCGAGAGAGATGATGGATTACTGGCAACTATTAGACTCAGAATCAAACCACGTCGTAATCTATTTCAGTTTTTTGTGTGGCACAAACGATTCACTACTTCTTATTGAAGTTTATTATCTTATCTTGAAATCAAAATTTATCATTTAGTTATACTGTTTTGTTGTTTCACTGTTTTCCATCAGAAACTCATAAAATTGTGAGATTTTTATTGTGCGTGCTAAGCAGGCGGGAGGGTGTTTTTTCAGAATAATTATGATACAGAACGGGAAGAAAAAGGAAGGGAAAGGTAACGGCGTTATGAAATTAAATTAAAAAAAGAAAAGTATTTCACCATGAAATAAGCTCACAACTAGAGATTTTTGGGTTTTTAAGGTTTCAGGGTTTCGGGCGGAACAAAAAAGGATTCTAGATGATTCAGATGGGAAATTGTGGGGGTAATCGAGAGAAGAGAAAGGGGGGAAAGCTCGTTTTGTCTTTTGTCATAAAAGCTCGCGAATCGTTGAAAAAGAAGAAAATGCGCTCCAAAGAATGATCGGTGGAGCGACTTTGTATTATTAGAGAAAACAAATATTAAAGATAAAAATACACATTTAAGACTCGGAGACAGTGGTTCCGTCTTGAGCGAATAATACTCCTTGGTATGTGATTCCGTTGATCTCCATTGACACTGACATTGAGTTTTTGGAATTTTCTGAAATTTGAAAAAAAGGAGAATTTGAAGAAAATAAAGTTTCTAAATACCTGATTGTTTTGTACTAATTCGTAAACTGGAGGCTCCATTCGATTTGTGATCATTCTCCAGTTTCGCTCGTTTCACTGAAAATGATATTTGGTGAAAACTCATTAGCAGGTCTCACAGAGCCATAAACTTTCAGAATAACTCAATTTTTGTAGAGTATACAGATTAAGACTAGAACTACATTTTTGTAGTTGATCACTTTTTTGTACAAGTTTTCCGGAGAGAGATATATGTTGTGGAAGTTGACAATGATAGGTCACAATCGGAACATGCACCATTTTCAAAGCGCTATAACTTTTTATGGAGCACGTTTACAAAAAAGTTGTTAACTGCAAAAATGGAGATCTAGACTTGTTCTATAAGAAACATGTAATTTTAAACTTGTTGAATATTATTTTGCTTTGTTTAACACGCTCAAAGTTAACTGAAAGTTGCTAAATTCTGCTATGTGAGAAATTGTTGAACATTTTAAATTTACAATAGTTCCAATCTAGATTTTTATTTTGTAGATAGTAATTCCGTTGTATTAAGTTTTCAGAAAAAGATATAAACCTTGAAAGTTTACAATTTTTCATACCTACAGTGCCGGTCAAAAGGTTGTAAAAGATGTAGTTTTCAGTTGAAATCGTCCCACTTTGAGAGAGTGTCATGATAATACTGATTGTTCCATCAAATAGATTGAAAATGAATTATACATATCAGAAATATAACTTTATTTTTGTAGTTGACAACTTTTTTGTACGGAATCTCCCTAGAGAGTTGTGAACATTTTAAGACGAATCGCACTATTTCGCACTGAAATTGGTCGATTCTTTGACAATACTTCTTAGGATGATGGGACCGTACAAAATAGTTGTCAACTACAAAAATGAAGCTCCATTTGTGATCTTTATAATCCATAAACAATCAATATTGTGAGACTATCAGGGAGGCCGTGTCACACTCACAAAGTGGACCATTTTAGACTAAAAACTGCAAGTGTCACGTTCTTTATGGCCATATCTCACTAGGGAAAGCTTTTACAAGGAAGTGATGTATTACAAAATTGAAGATCTAGACTTGTTCTATCTTCATTATAAGAATTGAACCTATCCGGCAATTTTCGGAACCGTGGCACCTCTTAATCATATCCAACTCACCAGGAATATCCGAATCATTGCTCGACGTGGATTCCCTTCCAGAACTATGATGATGTCCTCCGTTTCCATTGGATAACGATGCGAGTCCGAGACTTTGTCTGGCAACTTGTTCGGCTGCTCGTTGTGCTCTTTCCAGATTCCGTTGATGAGCTTCAAGAATTGCCATCTGCTCAGCACCGTAACCCGCACCGAATAAGCCGCTGGCTTGGAGGTTCAGCGTGTTTTCATCATCTAGGAGGTCTGAAATTTCAGGGAATTGTTTTCAGGGAATTATTATTTAAATTCAAAAAAAAACCAACCATTTCTCATTCCTAATCCATTTAACTGCTTATTAAGCATACTCGCCGCTGCATTCGCTGCATGTGGAAGTTGAAATGGAAGTGGAAACGGAGGAGCCGTCCGTCTACCCGGAGCTTCTCGACGATTCCCATCAATTGCTTGTTGTAAATCCGATTGATTCGATAATTTCTCTTTTTCACACTCATAATCATACAAATATTTCTGATATTGTGTTCGAAGAGTGAACGCTGCGGAGGTGATTGACGACGGGAGATTCAGTCCTTTCGTGATTTCTCTCCATAACTTTTTATTGATTATTTCAACGAGACCACCGTGTTGGACGACGAGTCGGTATAATTCATAGAGATCGAGTACTTGTTTTGCCATTATTGGGATACGTGTCACCGGTTTTCCTGGAAATTAGTCCTGTGAAAAACTCAAAACTTCAAAAATGTGCAAAAATGGCAAAGATATTCCCATAAACTTGAATTTTTGATATATTACAGATTAAGCTTAGATTTACAACTTTGTAGTTTACAACTTTGTTGTGAAAGCTCTCCGGATAGAGATATTTTTCAGAAAAGTTGAACAGTTCTACCCAAAATTGAAATTATCTTCTTTCTCTGCATTGTACTGTTTCTACAAAAAAGTTGTCAAATACAAAAGTGTAGATCTATTCTTGTTCGTTTTAAAAATTAAAAATTGTATTTTTTGGAACAATTTATTGCTCTGAAGCATATTCTTGAAGTTGCCAGTTTTTAGCAAAAATAATCAGTAAATTCTTGAAAACCGGCAAACTTCAGAAGTGTAGAACAGTGTCAAAAATGATTCCGGTATTTTGAAGTTTTGGCAAGTAGTAGTTTAAGACAAGTTCAATGTTTTTGTAGTGCACAACTTTTTTCAACAATTCCTCCAAAATGAGTTGTAGCACCTAGAAGGTGGTAATTGTTGAAATTAAAGTTACCAACTTTCAAGAGTTATATCTTCCTCTGGTAAAAACGGACAAGAAAGTTGACAACTACAAAATCATAGATCTAGATTTTTTTCTATTTGTATAACAAAATTTCAAAGCTCTAGCTCTATTTTTATCCCCGTGGCACAATTTCAAAGTTGACCGCTATCAGAGGTACAGTACCTTTTCAGTTGAAATTCTCCAACTTTGAGAGTGTGTAATAGTAATACTGATTGTTCCATCAAGTAGATTTCTAATGAATCTCATAGATTAAAAGTAGAGCTTCTTTTTTGTAGTTGACAACCTTTTTTGCACGAGCACTCCCTAGGAAGTTACGTATCGATAAAGTGATTTCTCCCTCTAATCGACCAATTTCAGTGAAAAATAGTGCGGTTTTTGAGCTGTCCCCTTAAAATGTCCATAACTCTCTAGGGAGTGTTCGTACAAAAAAGTCGTCAACTACAAAAATGAAGATCTACTTTTGATCTATGAGATTCATAAAAAATCTACTTGATGGGACAATCAGTATTACCATGACACACTCTCAAAGTTGGACCTTTTCAACTGAAAAAGCCAAAATGTAATATCTTTTTGGCCGGTACTGTAAAAGATATTTCTGTCAATTTATCAAATTAAAATCTGTTTTATCCTCTTCAATTAGTTTTTCAATTCAAACTTTTCTCATATATTTCTCCAGAATCTCTCACCTATTCTATGCATGAAATTGAGCCAATCATCCAACCATTCCTTCCTTTTCACATCGTCTGACAACTCGTACAACTGCAAAAAACTTAATTTATTTTCCAAACTTTTTCTCCCCATCAAAACATGCTCATTTTGTTCTTTTTCTTCTTGAGTAATAAGTATAATATACTCAAATGAGACACCACTCCGCCTGTTTCCTTTCCTTTCTCATAATTAAATATTCGTTTTGACTCGCAAAAGAAACCACTCAATTAGTTTTCTTAAAAAGGAAGGACGAGAAAGAAGGGTAATTGATGGAAAATTGTAATAGTTAATGGCTCAATATGAGGGGGAGTGAGAGAGTGAGAGAGACACAGAGACGAAGAGAGAAATGGGGTTACTGTAGTTGAGTTCATGGCGCTCCACCCATCTTAAAGCTGGACGACTAAAACAAAAAATCCAAAAAAGTCAGATTTTGCGCCAAAGACGCCCCAGATTAGAATGTTCTGAATTCGAGTTACGGCAAGGTTTCTGTAGTTCTGGGGTACTGTAACTTTCTATCTTGAAAAGTACAAAAGCTCGGAAAATTACTTCGAGAGCAGAACCAATATCTCGAGAAATTCTCTCTTTTTTCAGATTTCTAACGCGCCAAAGTCACCCCAGACTTGAACTTTCTAAGGCTAAAACACACAGTTTTTTTTCGGATTCATCCGCGCTAAAGGCGCACCAGCCCAATAGATCTTTAAAATAGCTTCGACTACTGTATCCATACCCCTGCTCCAACTACTCTCAATTCGAAAACGCGCCAACGTCACGCCAGTCTCTCTCTTCATAAATCAAACCATAAATTGTTCTCCTCCGGATGGCAACCAATTCCATCTCTTCCTCTTCCACTCAATTTCTATTATTACATGTTGTAAAAATTGCCCATTATATTCCACTCCGTCTCTCCCTCCTCCAAAATCATTATTATTATTATTAGTTTTAGTTTATTTTATGTCTCTCAAGAGACCATTTTCGAAAAAAAAAGATTGAGTTTTAGTAGTCATCGTGTGTGAGGATAGAGCAAAAGCACGTAAAGCAGAAAACCAAAACAAAAAAATCATTCGATTATTGTTTTTTTTTCTCTTTCTCACACAATGATGACCACAAACCTCAGAAAGTTTATCGATGCTTCCAAACTTTTCCCAGAATTCTTCCAAGTTCGACGGGGATATTGAGCGATTCTGTAATTTGAAAAGAAAAGGGGTAAGTCGGGTGGAATTTCTACTGGGTGGTTGCAAAATTTTTATAACCGAAAACCGAAATTGAAATACAGAATACTGTAGGATTACTGTAGTCGCGGTTGCCTTCAGAAAAGGAGAAAAGCGTCAAAGGCACGCCCGTTAGAGTTAATGTTTCATGGCCTAGGTTTACATGTACACGTTTTCTAGTCCGTTGAAATACCACATTGTTCGGAGAGTTATGCGCCTTTAGAGGTAGGCACCTGGGAGGAGAGACGCAGACAGTCAGGCGCTCTCGTTTCTCTGCGCCTCTCCTCCCAGGTGCCTAACTTTAATGGCGCATATCTCAAAAACCAAAAGAGATATCAAAAAGTTGTCAACTACAAAAATGTAAATCTAGGTTTGCTCCATAACATACCAAAAAATGAATATGTGGAACAATTTTTTCTCAGTTTATCGCGGGCTAGAACCTTGCTTATCTTTTCTCTTGTAGTTGAAACCGCTCAACTTTGAACCTTTGTATCTCAAAAACGTGATCAGTTATCAAAAAATTGTAAATTGCAAAAATTTTGCTTAAGACTTGTTCTATAAGATATTAAAAACTCAATTGTAGGAAACATAATTTCGCGCCATGCGACCTCTTTGAAAGTTTAGTTAGCTCTCTTGTCAGCCTATCAAACTTCAGAGCCCCGTATCTCCAAACCTAGAAAAACTATCAAAACGTGGCACTTTTTGCTTTATTCGCTCTCCTGTTCGTTCTTCCTACCCCAATCAGCTGATAATAGTGTCAAAAAGTTGTTGAAACGAACATAAATACAAAAGACTTAATTCTTCTCTTTTCTTCTTTTCTTACATTATTAATCCGTCCGATTGGAAGCCAATCGGCTCGGTAAACAATCACTCATGCCTCCGGGGCACTTCTCGACAAGATTTAGGCGGAAGTGAGAGAGAGAAAACGAATCAAATCAATATCGAATCGGAGAGAAAAAGAGAGAGAGAAAATGGAGCGAGAGGGGAGGATTGTTTGATATAGAAATACTACTGTATCAACCTATCAGGAGGAGGGAATCGGGAATTTCAAAAAGGACAGAAATCTGAGAAATCTGAAGTTTTGAGAAATTCGATTAGATGTAATATATTTTCAGTTTTAGTTTAGAATCGAAATTCCAGCATTTGGGATCCGATATTCGGGAATCTGAAACATAAAACTCTAGAATCACGAGTTATGACTCTGGGGATCACATTTCTGAGCCTAGAATCAGAAATCCGAAGTAGAATCCTGGATTCCTAGATTCTGCGAACTTCGTTTCAACTGAAAAATCAAAAAATCACGGATTCTGGATTTCGATCGTTAGATTCCGAATTTTCTATTCAGGGACACTTGAATCAGATGTCTAGATTCTGAAACTCAAATTCAGAAGCCTGGAATCAGTCAACTCGATTGTGACGGTCAGATTCAGGAATCGTAACTTCGAATAAAAGATTCTGGATTCTGGATTCTGGATCCAACATTCTAAATCTAGGATTCCGGTCAAAAATGGTCAAAAACTAGCTCTTTCGATCATTCGAAAATACAAAAATGTCTAAATTGAAAACTGAGAAAAACCGAAATTCAAGAAAAATTCGGATTCGTTATGGCAATTCCAGATTTCTGAAATCACAACATCTTGAAAACTGGAATGCTAGGATTCTGGAATTCAAAAAATCCCAACTTTCAAAATCATAGATTCTCAAAAATGCACTTAAACTTTAAAATCTTGAAATTCTGAAATTATGTTATTCAAAATTTCTTCTAATCCCGAGTTACGGACTCCCAATTTCCTAAAATTCACGCTTCACACCATCCCAAAATAGTTTGTATATCCAACTCATAATTGATTAGTTCTCTCTCTTCAGGTAGCTCTTCTCATTCATTCGAAAACCTACTAATTATTGAGTTATTCTCTGGAGAAGAGACGAAGAAGAAGTTCTCTCTAACAACACGAGTTAATTAGTGATTCGAAGAGAGTGTGAACAATAGATTTGTAAAGCGTGTCAACACAATATGTCTTCATCTTTAATTCTGAAAAGAAGAGAAGAGATGGAGAGGGATTACTGTAGTTCACGTAGGGGGGACATAATTAACAAAGTTCTCGTATCTATGGAAATTTGAGAGATGAATATGAGAATGGAGGATTTTAAACGAATTCTGACGGACTGGAAACTACAAAAATCCGATTCTTTGTGACCGAGAAAATGCAAAAGTTCGGTCATTTCACAAAGTGCAATTGTGCTCTACCGAAACTTCGGTGGAGAGGGGTGATACGGTAGGGCACATTTGCATTATTAGCACGGCACGCTTCTTACAACCGCGCTCTACTGAAACCGATGAAAATTGTGTGCGAAACTGAGAGACATTTTTCAAGGGCATTTCAGTGGAGCGCAATTGTAAGAACTGTGCAGAGATAATAAGTAAAATTTCATCATTTCCATACAAAAATTCACGGAAAACACAAAAACCACACTTTTTAGTGTTGGTGGCCGAACTTTCGCACCTCTTGGTTTTCTAGGCCACCAGATCTACTGGAACTCTGATAAGTGGGTCTCAAAACAGCTGTAATATTGCAAACGCGCTCTACCGAACTACCGAAACCCAACTCTCGGTAGAGCACGTTTTCTAGGCCACCAGCTTTCAAAAGTACGTTCTACTGGAACTTTGAGAAATAGGTGTCATGTCAATCAAAAGCGCTGTGATATCGCAAACACGCTCTACCGAAACTGAAATTTCGATGGAGCGCGTTTCCTTCCAACTCGATTTGACTAACCTGTTTAAACTGTTCCTCATACGACCATGCTGGACCGGATGGGTTGACTCCAGACTCTGACGGTTCTTCTGATTTCACGGACGTCTCCTTCCTGAATCCGCCTAACGTCAAGTCCTCCGGCTCAATTCCATTCGTATTCTCCTCATCATAATCATCTAAACCCGGCGACATAGCTGTCAATCCAGACGCCAAACCGAGTAGCTGTTGCTGAAATGCATCGATTGAAGAATGGAATTGATGCCATTTCCTTGGTACCTGAATACTGAATGGTCCTTGAAGTGCTTGAAATATTGGTGGAAGATTGAGAGGCGTCCGCAGATTTGAGAGGTTCAATTGAGAATTTAATAGACGCTGAACCACTTTTTGGCGGGACTCCAGATCGAATACATTCAGATTTGCAGCCAAATCTGGGGATGCCGGAGGAGTGCATTTCTGCTGAAAGAATGAGATGAGATGGGAATCCAGGGAGGTCTCCTGAAATATCGGGGTCAGTTTTGATATTCAAAATTTAAATTTGAGAATTGAAGTTTTAAAAAGAAACTAAGATTTAAGATTCCTAGTTCAGCTGAGTTTGAAAAATCAATCCTCAAAGTACTGCTCGAAAATTCTCGTTAGCAGTTCATTTTTCACTCTTCTCTAAAATAATTTTTCATTCTAAATCAAGTTTAGCTCCATATTTTTGTAGTTGACAACTTTTTGATCTCTCTAGTGAATACGCAGAGAAACGAGAGCACCTCACTGTCTGCGCCCTCTCTCCCTCCGTTCCTTTACTTCAAGGTATTATAACTCATTCGGGACAGTTTTTACAAAAAAGTTGTAAACTACAAAAATAGAGATCTAAACATTTCTAACAATTTGATAGTTAAATTTTAAAATTTGAACAAAAATGAAATATGTTACAAGAGGTCAAAGCTTGACACATTTCGGTTAGAAATTGGCATCGACCTCACTCATATCTTAGAATCACTCATATCTCAAAAATCAAAAAAGTTACGAAAAACTTGTCAACTACAAAAATAAAGATCACAACTTGCCCTAAAATATAAATATAAAATTGAGTGCAATGGACCTACTGGAGACATCGTTACACTATCTTAAGGTTGATGTTTTTTCAAAAGAACTAAAACTGTTCAATGTAAAAACGCTTATATCTCCAAAGTCTGTAGAGTTAGAAAAAAGTTGTTAACTACAAAAACTGAGTACTAATCTCAATCTGGAACATATCAAAAATTCGAAATTCTAGAGCAGTCCGCGGCTTTCTAGCACATTGGTAAATAGGCATCACTTTAAAGACGCATATCTCAAAATTTTGAATAGCTAGAAAAAAGGTGTCAACTGCAAAAATGAAGATCTAAGCTTTTTTCTACATTATATCAAAAACTGAAACTCCTGACATCACACAAAAGACCAAAAAAAAGTACAAACCTCATCAGCCTGATCATCTTGTCTCTCATCACAATTACTACTAGTCTCATCATTTCCAGATCCAGCACCTCCATTCACAATATCTTGAGCCTCTTTTGACATACTAACAAACAGTTGCGGTTCGTCGATCCGCATCTGCCTTCCTGCAAAAGAATTCGTTTCAATTATCATTCATCGTCATCACGGTCATCAAAAAAGAAAGAGTTCCCCTCTGGCCACACCAGAAATCTAATGGGTAACACATGTTTTGTTCGTGTTATTTGAGAGAGAAAGAGATCTCAAATGAACTCTTTTCGCCCGTTTTTTTCATCGCTTCTCGGGCGGGAAAAAATGAAAAAATGGGCGGCCATTATAGTTTCATATCGCATCAATTAGTGGGGAGAAGCGGGGAAGGAATTCAGATAGAGAACAACTGTTTAGAGACGTTTTTTGTTGTGTGAGAGATTTACATCATATTGAAAAAAACTGGGGAGATTCTGGAGAGTTCTCTCTGTCAGAAGAAGAGAAGGAGAAGAAGATCCAAGTGCAATTTTATGGGGGTCTAATCGAGAATGACACGATTTTCGTGGGGGGAATGAGCAGAGAGATAACGAAAGATGAGGAATTCAGGGTGAGAAAAAAAAGTACATCGGCTACATTTGAATCTCGGAAATGGTGAATGCGCTCTACTGAAAACTGACAAATTCTAAACAATGTAAACTTGATGAGCCGAAGAATCCGAAAAACCTTTTTTCTTCCCCGAATTTTGAAAATCTGGGGAAGAAAAAAAGAAGAAGAAATGATAGTTCGAATGAAGAAATGACAGTTCGGTAGAACGAGATTGCAGGAATCGAAAAGTTGGCGCAACTGAATGATAAGTTCTATCTGAAATTGGAGAATCTAGAATCTAGTAGCTCGAAAACTTTTGAATTCGATGGCTTTATGCAAGAATATATGTTTTAAAATTAAAAGTTAGGTAATTCCGGTTTTGAGATATAGGGCCTAATTTTTCAAAAATCAAACATGAAACTGAAAAATGACTTTTTGAGTTTTCTAGATTATCGACAATTCCAGTGAGAGATTGCACAAATTTTCCGATGAGACTGTTTTCAGAATCAAATTCTTTTTCAAGTTCCGTTTGAAAAATGTACTAAAAGCTGAAACTCGAGTACTAAAACTTGACCTACTTATGGTTGTTTATTTGATTCTTAATTTCGTAATTATTTAATTACTTAATTACTGAAAGCCAAAGAGTAAACCTGATTCAAAATCATTATGAGCCGTGACTTAATCGTCCCCCAAGAATTATATTACAACTAACTACGGATTGAAAAACTCAAAACCTCACATTCTCAAAAACGTAGAAACGAATGCCATAAAAGGTAACATCGCTCTACCGGTAACCATGAAAAAAGCGATATCAATAGAGCGAGCTTGCATAGAAAGTGCAGTTACAAGTGGCCTACGTGGAATCTTTGAAAAGACTCCTTGTTTGTCTAGATAGAAAAAGGGGAAAAGCCAAATAAAAGTGATGAATCGAATAAAAATATTCAATCAAAATTTGCATATCATATCATCAATTGAAAACTCGTGTTCGCGTTTTTATCAACATCCAAATAGAAAAAAAACGGGAAGAAGAATTGAAAAACGAAACAATTTCTGTGTTAAACAAGTGAGTGAGCACAAGACCAGATTACATCGATTACCGTAATCCGTTCTGAACTTTGCGCTATATCAATTAGACAAACTGTCAGTGTCAGAAATAGTGTGTGAGATGTGGAGAGTGTCATCACAGTCAATTTTTCTTCTTGTTTCAAACAGTGTCTTTCTCGGTTGTCAATTGAGAGCACAGCGAGAACAAGATGCGCAATATTGAGGCGCAAACATTTGGGGCAGGAGGGATGATATTTTGCGCCCACTTGGATGCTCTCTCTCTCTTGTTAAGCAATACGGTAATCAGTCGTCAATGGATTGTATCTCGACACACTTGACAAACAATCACTCTTCTAATACAATAGTATTTCAAATTGAAATGAAAGAGAAGAAGAATGAAGAGTACAAGTGGGGGAAGATAGATAAGGACGAAGAAATTAAAATGAAATGCAAAAAGTTGAAGAGTAGGAGTAGAAAGACTCTCTCTGACCAATCAAGCCGCATATTAAGGCCACGCCTACTTTTTTGGAGCGTGGAGAAGGGGGAGGGGGGCTTCTCTTCTAAAAATGGGAGGAGGGCGCAGAGAAATTGAAGGAGAAGACGGGCGGCCGACGACGATTACGATAGAATTGGAAGGAGGCGGGGCTTCGATGAAGACGTTGGGGAAATTGAACTACCTCTAATAGATCGGCATCCTTCTTATGAGGTCACGCCCTACTGCACTAACAGATTTGTTGTAAACACGCTCCATTAGGAAGGGACAAAAATAATTATCAGTTCAGCACAGTTCTTACAACTGCGCTCCACCGAAATGCCCTTAAAAATGTGTATTTTTCTCTGATTCTCTCAATTTCGTACACAATTTTCTTAGGTTTCGGTAGAGCGTAATAATCGCGCGATAGTTTTGATAAAATTCAAAGTGAATCCTTAACATTTTGAAAATTTTTCGCAAAATTTTCCAAGATTTCTTCACATTCTCTAGAAGATGTCATGAAGGTCAATTAACTCCGAATTTTAATTTTTATAGTCAAACAAACCTAGAACTTCGTTTTTGTAGTTGACAACTTTTTAATATCTCTTCTTTTTCTATATGAAAAACGTTTACATTAGAGCGCACTTCAAAAAATCTGTTCAGTTTTTTTTTCAAAAATTGAAAAAAAGTTGTTTTTTTTTCAAAAATTGAAAAAAAGTTGTTTTTTTTTTAAGGTTTTGTTTTTAAAGGCTCATATCTCGAAACCTAGAAGAGCTATCAAAAAAGGGTCAACTAACAAAATGTAGCCCTACACTTGAGCTACAACACGGCATAACATAAAAAGGGATGAGAATACGCGCAGAGAAGTCAGACTGTCTCGCTTCTCTGCACCCTCTCCCTCTCTCTCTCTCTTCTTGGGTATCTTTAAAAGCGCATATCTCAAAAACTAGAATAGCTATCAAAAAGTTGTCAACTACCAAAATGAAGCGCTAGGTTTTTTCTATAAAACTATATAAATTTGAAAGTAATGGGATAAATGCAAACATTGCTACATAATAGCAAAGTTAGGCGATTTCAAACTGGACAATTGGATGTGCTCTACAAACTACAGAGGTCATGATTCATTCTCGAGTCAACACTAAAAACTTTGAACCTCATATAACAAAAGTTTACTCAGCATAGAATAAAACCAATCTAGGCTACCGTACCCCCTCACACCTCCACATCAAAAAATGAGAGATTGAATGTGTTTCCGCAAAAGAATCCACTTCGGTTGGGCTATCATTACCCTCTGCCTCTCCTTTATCTTCTCATTTCACTCCCCTTTTCTCATTTTCATTCATTCCATTTTTTTCTTCTCTCAGAGCTCGTTCATCGTCTTCCTTCGGCCCGCCACCGTCAAGAGATCCGACCTGACACGAGATATGTGTCCGAACACTCTCTGGCTCACCCTCTTTTCTCTCTTTATATCATTTATCACTTATCTTTTTTCGATTCAGTTGAGACTGACTGAGAGCATCCCACCGGAGCAAGGACATGATGTGATGGGAGAGCATTGAGAAAAAAGATGACTCGCTTCGATAAATATATATAAACGATCGGATTCTGTATAGATGGGAACAAGATTGATTGACATTCGATTGAGAGATGACTGAAGACTTTTTAATGAATCAGAATCTTCGCGGATCCTACTGGAAGGATCTTCTCAAAGCTCATCTCATCTCGGAATTCCCAAATTTGTCTACGTCTTTCTGCCTTTATCAGAAATCGTCCCGGTGGCCGCGGCTGGTCTACTCTCTTGCCTCCCACGCAACTTATCCCAGTTCGGTTTTGCTATTTTTTGGTTCCCGTTATTTTTTGGTAACCAGAAAGTGCAAGGTAACACCTCTGAAGTGTGTGTGGTCGTGACAGGAGCCAAGAAAAGAAGAAAAATGAGAGTGGTGTCAAAGAAAGATCGAAGTGAGAGAGAGAGGTCCAGTGGCAAGAATTTTGTGGTGAAAAGAATAGGAAATCCGAAGAAGAAAAAGAGAAAGAGACTGGAGACCATGTTGTTGTTTTTGTTTGATGGAGGATCGACAGGTGCTGATGGACATAATTGGCGACACGGAGTTAATAGGAGGAGGAGGAGAGGAGACGCTGGTTTACAACTGTTGAATGTGAATTAGGGAATGAATTATTAGGGGGTTACGGTAGATTTGATTTAGAGATGTTTAGAGATGTCGATTTAACCCGTAAATCTACACTGGGTTACTGTAGAGTTAAATGATTTTATACCTGTCAAGGCCCGGCTTCAAAAAACAAACCATTTGTTTTAAAAACTTTTTCTGCAATTTTTACAATTTTTCATCGAAAATGTGAACATTTTTGATGATTTTTCAGAATTTCTTCTAAAATGAATGATAGAATGATCGAGAATTTGACTTTTTCGAGGAAAAAATTCGAAAAAATTTGAATATTGAATTTGGCGCCAATTTGCAGACTCTCAGAACTTTTTCTACGTTTTTTTGTCTAAAACTCTAAGGAAATATGAAAATGAGCTCTATTGTGAGGCTCACCAGATTTCCAAAACTCTAAAATTTTAAGATTTTTTTCAGATTCGCATAAAATATTTTGAACCGAGAGGCTATTAGCACGGTACGCTTTTTACAACCGCGCTCTACCGAAACCACAGAATTTCGGTAGAGCGCGGTTGTAAGTACTGTGCCGAGCCAATATGTAATTGCGCTCCAGTGCAATTTTTTCTCGAAATTTCAATGTTTTAATATTTAGATTTCCCGCAAGTATCCAAAGTTTCTGGAATAGAAGTCTAGCTGCAAATTCAATGGAGCGCGTTCGCAATCTATCGTACTCCCTTATCATGCCACGTTTCGTCTCTTCTCATGATACCAAACCCCCTACCACGTGTTCTTTCCCAACTACAAATCTATTCTCTCTCTCATTTTCTCAAAAATCTCATTAAAAATGCGAAAGAACAATTTGAAAGTCATAAGTGCAAGTCTCCTCTTCTCAACTTTCTCTCTTTCCATCTTCTTCCCATGATTCTTCAGAATACACTCATCATTCTAAACCTACCGTACTCCCTCCTCTCAATCGGATTCCTTCTTTCCAAAAGATAATTGAGTGGGTGACTCCTCTCTTCGGGGGAGCACCAGAGCACCACTTCATAAATTAATCAATAAAACAAAATATTGTTTCCTCTCTCTACGAGAAAATGAATACAATTGAAAAGAAGAAGAGGGGACACGGGTAATTAGTATGTTGTTATAGAGCATAAGTCAGCTGCCCCCCTCCTCCGTATTCCGTATTGTTCAATTCAGAAGAAGAAGATGAGCATCCAAAAAGAGAGAGACTCCAATTAGGTTCCCCGCCAATGAGCAAAAGGCAACACGGGGGGAAATAGGAAATTAGAAGAGAAAAAAGTGGGGATATTGAAATTGAAATTGACGTGGAGATGGGATTACCACGGTATGGCTCTTGCAACTCCGCTCTACCGAAACTGAGGGAGTGTGGGAAATCGAGAGACGCAGAGAAAGCAGAAACTTGTAAAACCGTCTTGTAATTGTATAAAACCTAAAACGCAAGGAATCACTAATTTTTCTATATCTGAAATTTCTTGAAACATCTCAAAACATTAGGTCCGCGCCAACTTTAAGCCCTTGTAACTTATCTCATTTTTGTTCGAATTCTAAATTTTAACTACCAAATTGTTGTAAATGTTCAGATCTCTATTTTTGTAGTTGACAACTTTTTTGTAAAAACTGTCCCGAATGAGTTATAATGCCTTGAAGTTAGGAACGGAGAGAGAGATTGCGCAGACAGTGAGGCGCTCTCGTTTCTCTGCGTCTCTCCATCTCCAATCTTTAGAGATATCAAAAAGTTGTCAACTACAAAAATGAAGATCTAGGTTTGAGTAACATCAAAATTTAGATTTGGGAATGTTTTGACTTTCTGGGAAGTAGTGGAAAATCTTTAAACCTCACCGAAATTTTCTAAATTTTATTTTTAAAATTTTGCATTTTTTAGAAATTTGGGATCAATGTAATTATCGCTGTTGATTAGCTGCGTTTTTGGGTAATAATTATGCTAGAAACCAAGCCATAGAATCCAAGTTCCGAAATTCAAGAAATTTAGGAAAATATGATTCTACCACAGGTACATACTATAGGTGCACATTTTGAGATCACAGTGTAATTCAGTGTCTTATGAGTGTAAGTCTTATGGTAATTCTACAGTAATCCTACCAAACTACACAGTTATAAATTGTACATAACTAGATATTCAAAACTATCCAAGCTAGGAACTCCGGACAAACAGACACACAGAGAAATCGAAAATCCGCTAGCCATTGAAGACCCTGAGACGAAATGACCTCAATCAAACCTCCTCTCTTCCATTTTTAATCATTGATACTAAAAATTCAAGAATCTATGTCATGTTCCTCTCAAAATCATAAAACGAGTGACTAATCGAGACACGGTTCCAGTCCCTCTTCAACTTACAATTAACACCTCTCCGTGTCATATATAAATCAAAATGGCTCTGTCATCATCTCTTCTCCTCATTTCTTCCTCTCTAATCACCCATCACTCATCAATATTTCTCTGCCAAACACTCTTTTTCAATCTTCATAACCTCTGCAAAGAATTCAGAAAGCTCATCATAAATACCCCTCTTCTTATTACACCACTTGACAAAATAATGGAAGATTTTGCGGGAAAAAAAGAAGAAATTAGAGGGGAGAAGGAGGGAAGGAAGAAGACTACTGTACTGACATATTAATCGGTGTTCGACACGGAAAAACTTCAAAAGAAAAAGAAGAAAGAACTGGTATATACATAGTCATGTAATGGATTACCTATAACCATTTAAAAAGTAAAGAAAACTTATTAAATTCTGTGTTGTGTTGTGTCTTTTCTCTCCGTTGTCATGTCTATAATTGTTCTTTTTCCAACTAACTACAAAGAGTGACAGAATCCCCTTCTCTCAATGATGAAATCATCATTTTGACCCGTTTTGTAAGGAGAGAGACAGGGGCGCATTAATTGTTTTATTATTAGGGGGAATTGGAAAAGAAAGAAGGAGAGAAGAGGTTCAACGAATTAAATGGAGGAAAAAGTTATGATAACGGTCATCAATTGGTTTTTCGAGAGGAATGAGTACGGAGGTGATGACAAATTTGGGAATGAGGTATGGAGGATAGAGGGGGAACATTGTTGAAGAATTTGAGTTAACTTATAGAAAATATTGAAAATTTAGATGGAGGAAACGAATTCTGACGGACTGGAAACTACAAAAATCGGATTCTTTGTGACGGAGAAAATGCAAAAGTTCGGCCACTTCACAAAGTGCAATTGTGCTCTACCGAAACTTCGGTGGAGCGCGGTTGTGAAGGCTTTGAGAAGAATCCGGTAGGGCCATACTTGCATTATATGAAATATTTCGCTCTATTAGCACTGCACTCTTCTTAAAACCGCGCTCTACCGAAGCCGAAGAAAATTGTGTGCGAAATTGAGAGACTCAGAGAAGAAGAGACGCTTTTCAAGGAAATTTCGGTGGAGCGCAGTTGTAAGAACAGTGCTGCGCTAATAAGTAAAATTTCAACTAGTCAAGCTGTCAGACTACAGAAAGGATTCACCAACCCGGACACTTCACAGCTTATTATTCTTCCAAAATCTAACTTTTAACATTTTTTACTGTATTCATCTTATAGAACATTTTGAGAGCTTCATTTTGCAGTATTTATCGAAATTTAACTCTTTTTTGAGATTTTGAGATTATGATTTGAAAAACCGCAGACGCCGAATCGCTACCAACAAAAACAATGCTAATTTTAAGAGCATGCAACATAGCTCAACAGTGCTCAATTTTCACAAAAAATTTATCTAGTTGAAGCATCAATCCTGATCTACATTTTTGCAGTTAACAACTTTTCTGTGGAGTCCCTCTTATTGTAAAAACCGTGCGGCAGTACATATACCTCCCTAAGTTTTTAATAAGGGACCGTACAAAAAAGTTTTCAACTGTGAAAATGGAGATTTAGGTTTGTTTAGTTTGAAAAACATAAATTTGTTTAATTGGGGCTAAAACCGAGATTCTTGAGATGGAACTGAAATGTTTTTACAAAAAAACTACTTATATGTTGAATTTTTTTATTAAACTCAAATTCCTTTTCTAATACAAATACCGTTTCCACCCCAATTTTTTTCAAACCACTCGTTCCGTCTCTCCCAATGAATCATCACCCCAATAAACCCTTAGATAATTTGCAGAATCATTCTAAAAACCAGTCTCTAAAATTTCAATTTGTTCTGATTTTCAGTTTTTCCAGCAGTCGGTACGAATCAAAGGGAATTATCTAATTTGGTAATTAACAGTAATTACCATCACAAAACGAGGAATGACCAATAAAAGAGAGACCAATTGTGATAGTAAGTTTTAACGATTATTGTTAAAAAGGGGGTAAAAGAAGATGAAATCAAATAAATGGAAGCCAAGAAGGGGGTCTCATCAATATAAATCTGGTCTCTTGTAAACCCTCCTACTACATATTTCCCCCCTCTCTCCCCTGGTGCACTATTTATTGACGATGTTCTTCTCGGCTGTTGATTATAACTGAGAGCAAATACAAAGTTAGGGGATGGTAAGACGATCTCGAGGTTGCGCACAAATCAACAATTACTTCTTGTTCACTCCTCTCAACTACCATATTGCCTTCTTCGAATAGAAGAGATTTAGCAAAATGTATCAAACGAGGAGGTGGAGATTGAGAGACAGGGGATCAGATTTCAATGTGTTCGAATGGAAAGATCATCTCAGTCAAAAAGAAGCCGGAGTTGAGTCATAAATAGGATCTAAAACAGAAAAATCAGATATTCTACAGTTATGGCCAAAAATATATCATATTTTGCTGGAAATGCCAAACTTTGAGAGTGCGTTTCGGTATTACTGATTGCCCCTCAAAATAACTTTTTACGGAATCAAATAGGCAAAGAATAGAACTTCATTTTTGTAGTTGACAACTTTTTTGTACGGACACTCCCTAGCAAGCTGTCGACAAACGAATCGACCAATTTCAGTGCAGAATAATGCGATTTTTGAGCTGTCGTCTTAATATCACTATAACTCTCTATAAAGTGCCCTTACAGAAAAGTTGTCAATTACAAAAACGAAGCTCTACTCTTGATCTGTATGATCCATAAAAATTTACTATGTGGGGGAAATTATTTTACTATGATACACTCTCAAAGTTGGGCATTTTCAACTGATAGAGGCAAAATTTGATCTTATTTAGGCAGGAACTGTAACTAACTAGGGAAGGTTATTCAGCTCATTTGAAAGCTGAGAACACGTTTATTCCAAATATATTATTTTCATTTTTGTCTAGAGGGACTGGTATTCGAGAAAAACGGAGTCAAAGTTTTAAAGTCACCAAACCAAATCTCTCTAGACTTTCTGTTGATACAGTGACCTTTAAAATATAAAAATTTGGGTATGTAAAGCAAAAAAACGCTTAATCGAGTTTTAGTCGTTAATTATATAAAGCTCGTTACAAAAAATCTTTCAATCAGTAATTTCAGAGGTACAGACTTTTTTTCTTTTTTTTCGAGGAAATCGCTCAACTTTGAGATTGCGATATTTTTTATTTATTTATTTATTTATTTACGATTTCGTGAATCGTGAAGAGATATGTGTTACATGCTTATCATGACTAGCCACTAATGGTCAAAATTTTGGCTAGCTTGTACATATGATATCTCTGAAACCAAAAGGGCTATCAAAAAGTTGTCAACTACCGGTTTCTCAGATATGACCGTTTTTGGTAGAGTTTCAAAATTCAAAACTCTTTTTTCAGCCTATTCTTATATCGTTATCTCACTCTTAAAAATCCGGATTCATCTAATTTTAATCTACAGTAACCCCTCCCACTTCAGGATTCCCTTCTTCAGAAAACCTCAATTTCCCGCACTTTCCTCTCCTTCCCTTCCCCAGTAATTAATCACCATCAAAAACACGGAAAAAAGGTGTAGAAAAATGGAATGAAAGTAATAAATCAAAATGAGTTGTCCCATCTCTTCTTCTCTCCGTTTTATTTTTCATTTCGAAAATCTCAAAGTGTCGATCACCTCTCCCTTCCTGTCACCTTTTCATCAACTCTTTTGCGATCAGATATTATATAAATTCGAGAGATTTTCGAGAGAGAATGAAATCGGATAAGCAATTAAGAGAAATCAAATGGAAACATTTTCTTCTCCAGTTATTTCTTTCATTCGGAAGGGCATTTTGATCTTATCTCGCCTCTCTCAGTCTTCTTTTAGGTATTGAACCGTCTATTGGTAATTTAAATTCTCCATTTCTTTTCCTATTCTCTCTCTCTCTTTGGAAAATAAAAATAAATATTTTGTGTTGCCAACATCATCAAAATAATCCCGAAGGCATTGTTGAGACTCTTGTCGGGTCCAACTCTAAGAAAGATTCATTTATAAACATTTTAATTTCGACCTACATTTATAAATACTCGCACCACAAAAGGGGGAAGGGAAAAGAGGGGGCGAGTTGGGAGTTGGGAAAGGATTCGGAATGATGAATTGAAAAAATATTTGAATGGTGGAAGATGGGAAGGCGATGGGAAGGAAGAACACGATTTTGGGGAGGAGAGTTTTCCAGAGATGGAATGAAAAATGGACAAGTTTCAGATTTTTGTCAGTTTGAAGTAAAATTTGAATATTTACGATCATCTAGAGCCACGTTACCAACCTGGAGACTCTATTAACCTATTATTACAGATAACGTTTTAAGCACGGCTCCGTTTTTACAACCGCGCTCTACCGAAACAGAGGGAGACTGTGTGGGAAATCGAGAGACGCAGAGAAAGGAGAGACAAAGGATTTTGGTAGAGATTGCAAACCCGTCTTGTAATTGTATATTAGCACGGCACGCTTCTTACAATCGCGCTCTACCAAAACCAAAAAAAAATGTGTGCGAAATTGAGAGACTCAAAGAAAAAAAGAGACATTTTTCGGAGGAATTTCGGTGGAGCGCAGTTGTAAGAACAGTGCCGAGTTTATAAATTTCTCTGTGTTTTTTTTAGAATCAAGATCGACATTGATGGTTTGATGGCTAAAATTTTCTGAATGCTCATTCCTCAACGTCTACAGTAATACCACGTATATTCAAAATTTTGAACGTTTTGAAAATTAAAACTCTTAGGAGCTTTCAAGGAAAAACGTTTATTTTGATTATTTACATTTTCCAAAACCAAGAGAAGGAGCCACTGAAATATTCGTGATAAACTTCTATCTTCGACAGTTCCCAACACTGTCAAATCTCATCCAATCACTACCAAATTACATTCAAAATATAGATCAACTCTAGACCTACATTTTTGTAGCTGACATCTTTTTTGTACGTTATAACCCTGAAGAGTTAGGCCTGGCACAACGACCTGAAGCCGCGAGCCACTGGTCCCCGGCTATTCCAACAGTGCATAACTTTCTAGGGAGACATTCTAGCAAAAAGTGATCAACTGCGAAAATAAAGATCTAGATGTGTTCTACATGAATCATAAATATTTGAAATTCAGGAGTGGGTTGGTAGTTTGTTACACACTTGAAAATTGGCCAAATTTTATTGAAAAATTCCTTAAATGGCAGGTACTAGCCATGGTAATCCGACCATTCCAATTTTGACAGAGTATATATTTTCTAATTTTGAAAACCTTAAAGTTTAATGTGAATTCAAGCCATCCTTCCGCCTAGGCGACAAACCTCAAGAGTAACCCTAACCGTTCCAGGCCCAGCAAGTTGGCCTAAACAAAAAATCTCGTGACAAATTTTATATGATCTGAAAGCTGAGTTCCAGAGGATTCTGAATCTATACTCAGCTCTTTTCTATCACAAAAACCAAGAGAGTTACACGCTAATTAGTGTTACCCACTCCCAGTCTACAGTAATCCCAACTCAAAACCAATTGGAGTCAATTCCAACTAGGAGAAGAAAAGAAGAAATAGGAATCCCCTAACTAAACCATAGAAAAAATATAAAAGTGATAAAGAATGGGGTGGCTCCGAAGGGGGGGCTTCGGTGTCAGAGGGTCCACCGGGGGCCGACAAGACGAATCTTTTGGAAAAGAGAGAGAGAGAGAGGAAGAGAGAATGTGTCCGAAAAAGAAGTTAAAATTTCTGCCGGGAAGAAAGAGAGAGGACCCCCCTATACCACCAACACACCACAAATATGCGACTCTAGATGTAATTTATCATATGAGGCTCAAATCTGCTGAATTTGCTTTTCTTTCCGCCCTCCTGCCCCTTTTCTCTTTTTGTTTCTAACCCGTTTCGACTCTCGTTCCATTTCTCAAACAACTATATATTTGTGGTGTTGGGCCACAGACAGAAGACAATCGTCGATGGAAACCAAAAAACGGACGGAGAAGGAATTGAAAAAGATGATGCATTCGTTTCAAACTCAACCTTCTTTTTTATTTTCTCTGACAATTCGGGTGGTGGAATACTCGGGTAAACAAGGGAATTCAGAAGGAGAGAGTTACGGTAGAAGACAAGTGTCAACTGGAGTTTTTACGTTGTTGGCGGTGGACCTCTTCCCTAGAAGAGCCCATCAAAGTGCTCCCGTTGATGCTCTAGACTTACTATTTAAAAAGTTTTGGAGCATTATCATATACAGGGAACTGAATCAGCCAATTACTCTTAAAAGTTCTATTGGCAGCAAGTAAATCTTACAAGGGAAACCCTCGAAGTGTCCTCTTTCAAACGACTCAAGGATTTTGCCCCTGATACTTTGCAGATTTCGAATCTGAAATAAAATTCTGCGGGGCGAATTCTTGAGTCGTTTGAAAGAGGGCACTTCGAGGACTTCCAATGTTAGAAAATTCAAAACCTGATTTCGAGGAGAATGAGCAATTCCTACAGGTTTTACGGTGTTTGGTGCTCCAGTGTCACCTCACTTTATCCTGTTTTTGGAAACGATGTCCGAGTCCATCTGGGTGTGATTATACATAGTTTAATCAATTTCAGAGCAATTGTAGTGAAGAGCAATTCGGTAGAATTCCTTTCTTTGGGATTATGATTTAAGAGAACATCTCTCTAAATATCGTAAGGAAAAGCGCGCCGATGAGCGGAGCTTGTCTAGATTCCTGAAGCTCGGAGAGATGATTTGTTTTATCTGAAGTGTTATTTCAAGATGAGTCATATTGGTGTCAGACATAGAAATTAAGGTTCCTCAATACCTTTCAGTAATGCTCATCATCATCCTATGTCAAATTCTCTATTATAATTCTTTCTATTAGCTCGGCACAAGTTACTAGGGCTTAAAGTTGGCGCCGACCTAATGTTTTGAGATGTTTCAAGAAATTTCAGATATAGAAAATTAGTATTTTTTTTGGGTTTTTTTGGTTTTATTAGCTTGGCCCAGTTCTCACAATTGCGCTCCACCGTAATGCCCTTGAAAAGTGACTCTTTTTCTCTGTGTCTCTCAATTTCGCACACAATTTTCTTCGGTTTCGGTAGAGCGCGGTTGAATTTGAGAAAAAAGTTTTCAGAACAGATCAGATTTCTTGTTTGATTGTAGAGGGTACTGCATGTCGATTAGAAGTTATCAAGTCTTTCAATATAAAAAATTCTGACAGTAGTCTTTAGGATTCGATTATCTTTAAATTCTAGATTGTGTTTCTTGATTTCTTCTTCTAGTTAGCAAAGTTTGAAATCAGATTCAGAATCCTGCAGACTTCAGCTTTCAACTACAAACCAAAGCTTTTTGAAAACTCACTTTTCGCTACCATTTCCAAGGTCAAAAATATCGTGCTCCGGACAGAAAAATTGTGTTAAAACATGAAGAACATCTCTCTTGCCTTAAGGAAATTTCCTCATTTCATCTCCCTCCCAATTCGTTTCATCCCATTCAATCCATTTAATTTCGGTGCGAAAAGCGTGTTGGGAGCCCCCCGAAAAAGAAGAAATCAGAATAAGAAGGGGTGTGAGGAATTGCTGCATTTCATTCAAGGTCCATTTCATTTCAATTTTATTTTCTTGTCTCGTCGACTACTAATGGGTCAAATGTAGAAAAAGAGAGGAGAAGACAATAAAAAGTGAAGTGGGATGAAAGGGAGGAGGCGGGACAAGAGTAGAGATAATTGGGAGTTAATTGAGAAATTACAGCACTTAAGTCTATCTGTAGGACAAGAAGTACTGTAGGTACAAAACTAATTTCTATTCTTGAAAATATCTGCAAGCTACCGTAATACAAACATTTGGAATGCGCTATTACGTACTAACTATAGCTATCGTGGCTCTTGCAAGCCGGAAAACTACCGACACAGTAGTGGGTTACTATATTTTTCTTGAACTGAATAGTTGAAAAGTTTGAACTCATGTAGCATAACCCAAAATGATCCCAGTGCTTCCATTTTTTGTATGTACATAGTTCAAGTCTAGATCTCCATTTTTGTAGTCGACTACTTTTTTTGTAAAAATTTTGCGGAGAAAGTTATGAAGCAGAGAAAAGGTGAGTGGAATTCAGTGGTCCAAATCAGTTCATCAAAACCATGTCTCTTAAAGGAGGGTTTCTGCATAAAAGTTGACAGAAACATTTCAATTTTCTTTCAGAAGTGTTATTCACAATCAGGGATGTCGGAACGGAAATCGGAAATTTCGACATTTTTCGGAACTGTTTTCTGTCGGAAAATCTCCGATTTCCGAGAAACATTTTTGCGGAAAAGTTTGGTTCCGAATTCTCTGAAATTTCAAATACTTTCGTGATTATAAAAAAATGTCCAGAATCGAAAGAAATTGCTACAAAACCAACGCGGTGCAAAAACGCCACACCTGTGACAAAATTCACAGAATGTTTAGTTTTTATTACATATTTATAGACTTTGACTATGAAAAACTTGAAAACCCGAGTGTTCGAAATATCCAGAATTTCCGAAAAGAATAATTCGGAATATTTCCGATTTCCGAAATTTTTAGTTCCGCACATCGTGGTTCCCGACCACGTGTCATCTATAGATGGGAAACTACAGTACTCTTCTTCACAAGAAAAAGTGATTGGGTGATATAAAAAAATAGTCGATTCGAGTTATCCGTCGAAGAAAAGAAAGTGAAAATCTTCGTCTTCTCTTTTCTTCACTTGAAATCTGATCTCATATCCTTCATATTTATCAATCAATGTGTGGCTCATCATCATCATCATTCGCCCTTCTTATCAATGATCTCATGGGTTTTCTTCTCATCATATCACAAAATATTACTTCTTTTTCTCTTTTTCAATCTCTCTTTCTTACGTAACGAACCGCCTGCTCTGCGTCTCTTCATTCGACACACTATTTCGTTTTGAGAAGAGTTCGCGTTTTGAAAATGAGAAGATGATGATGATTGTGTTGGTTGCAGGAGCACAGGGAAAGGATTGAGTTCTTGTAAAGCTGGGGGAATAAGTTTCGCGCTAATGGCACGCCAGACTTCGAAAAAATGAATTGAAAATTATAAAGAAGATTCGAGAAGAGTACGATTTGAAAAAATGGTGTAATTGAATTACGATCGACTCGAATTGCACTTTTTCCTTTCGAAAAAAACTTTAGAAATTCAAATTGTTATTCAACAGAAGTTTTCACTTTTCTATGAGTCAAGAAATCTGAAATTCATTTCGAATTCCTCAAATTTCAATTGTCTCGTTTTCCCCCAAACTCACAAATTCCATATCCTTCCATTTATTCCATTGTTTCTCATCGGGAAGAAGGAAAAACGATTCCACGAATTTGAGATGAAGGCATTACGATTTGATCATTCTGTGCTGAAAGGGGAGAAGATTTTTTTTGAAATTTGGGAAATTCTTTAAATAAACAAATTCATCGGTGTGCTTCTCGAGCATTCGGGGGCTATATTCACAAATACAGAAACACGAGGATGTGTAGTGATAGAAGTACAATTAATGAAAAGTGATATCTCAATAGTTGAGATATTTGTTAGTTTACATGATAAAACGAATGGAAAAGAATGGGAGAATGTGTATTTAGACGATCGAAACGTTTGCACTTTTTGGTTCTTCTTTAACATTCCATCCGAGGCAGAGGTCGCGAGTTGGATCCATTTTGTTGATGTCAACGGCGTCCATTTTCTGAAATAAGAGAAAATTGGATTCATTAATTATATTCTAGCAAAACTCACATCAACAGTCCAGCTGGAAAGAACTGACATGATTGATGCACTGACGGGACAGTTGAGCTCGCGAAGGAATCGAGCGATATTTGGAAGACGTCCTCCTTCTACGTTGCTACTCATCGCCCAAAGTGTCCACATACGGAGCATCACACACTGTTCGTGATTCCAATTTGGATTGACAGTTGTCTTTCCGTTCAACTCGAAAATCGCATTCTCGTAAACACGGAACCAGAGCAACGGGAAAGAGCGAATCATTGAATCCATTTTATTCGAGCGAACGTAGTTGAGCAGTGCACGAAGTGTGTTCCATTGTTTCGTGATTTGAAGACGAGCCATCACTTGATCAATACTCTTCGGATCATTGAAATCATGATCAATGATGAGACAAGCAATGAGAGCAGTCATTGTTTGTGTACGAGATGGACATTGAAGAAGAGTTTTGATCAGTTGAATCTTGTCTGTTTTCTCGTCATATTTCATCTCCGCCTTATCGAACAAACGCTCGTTCAGTTGGATTTCCAGAATCGCGCTGCAAAATGATTATTAGGGAAAATCAGAAGTTATATGGATATACTCACCACAAATTGCCCAAATCAGCTCCCGGGGAGAACTCATTAACATCGGTGTCGGTGAAAGAACGAAGGATTATGCAAACAGCACGAACGACGGCTGTGAATCCTCCTGTCGCCTTCCGACCTCCTCTCATGATAATGTTTCCGAGTCTCGTCAACAGACGTTTCTTGTCTAATTTCTTACAAAGAATCACAATTTTGTCGAGTACAGTGTCGAAAAGGGGAATACGAAGCTCGTTCTGGTCATCTGAATCGTCCTTCTGGTCCGTGAATGAGGTACCACCGATTGATTCATTCATATCGACGTGGCTGATTGGAATCGATGACTCTTGATCTTCAACCCAAGCGAAAACGAGTTTTTCGTGCAAAGAAACCAAGTCAAGTCCGTTCGCTTTGGCGATGCGCTCTACAACCTCACACTTTTTGGCGACATCTGTCGAATTATCCCATTGGATCATTTCATCATAAATCAATGTGCACAACTCTTGAACATTCTCAATGTTATCAGCGGTCTTCTCATTGTAAATTCCGTTCTTTTTGAGTTCAAGTTCAGTGAAAAACTTGGCGATTCCGTCTTTCAATCGGTCACTTTGTTCTTGCATCTCTTCCTGCTCATCACCATCCAAATCCTGAGTCCATCTAGAAGAAATATCTACTCCCATTTGAAGAAGCTCGATTTTGACATCACTGAGAATGATGTTCTTGAATAGAAGAGCAATTGTTGTAACGACGACAGCACGGTTTGAAGCCGAATCGAGCAGGTGATGAATAGTATTGCGCTCTCCTTCTGGTAAACTTTTACCGAACTTCGCGTACTTGTTGGCATGAGTGAAAATGGCAGAAGAGAGTAGCTGTGATCGTGAGAGATGAAGAGCAAGCCATTGAACCTCGCGGAGGAACGCTTGCCAAATTGGAACGTTGAAGATGGACAGTTCACCATTCACTATTCCCAACACAACATGAGTAACTTCTTCTTTCTTTCGTAGTAAGAAGCCATGGAACGGAAGATGTTGCATCGCCTGTAAGAAGAATCGAACCACTAAACTTTGCATCACTCAGAATCACTCACCAATGCTGGCATGTCACTGATGATGACACTGTTTCTTTCGTAAACCATTGCATCCGCTTGGTCCGATGCTTCAGATCCAGACATGTCAGACATGTTATTCCCATCGTCCTCGTGGGCGAGTCGAAGTGAGTGACCGAACGGTTCCAAGGATTTCCCTGACTTTTCATATTCTTTCTCCCCTTTCAGCAGAGTGCTTTCTCGCTTTGTGAACCAAATCGACTCCGCACTGCTGATATGATTGGTTCGTCGGTACGACCACAGGAAAGACATGATCTGAAAATAACATCGTAGCCAAACGGTGCTACAACTTTCATATATTTACCGATTTCAAGTTCTTCTCCATTTCGAATTCTGATTCTTCTGTAGCATATTGTCCGAATGAAGTCACGATGAATTGAAGAACCTCATAGTTGTAGGGGCACACGATATACAGTAGACAATGAAGATAGTTGCAGATGCATGTAGCTTCTTCTTCCACAGCCAACTGAAACAATTTGAACATGCTAATTTTGTTCCACTCCAAACATTAACTCACTCTCAATGCTAATCTTGCCAATTCTATGAACTTCGCGATTTCATCTCGACGAGCTTCGTTGTCTGTCAATCTTCCTGCAGCAGAGGCTTTCCTAATGAGCAGTGTTGCATATCGAACCATATATTCTCCCACTTTCATCTTGTTATTTCGTGATAATTTCTCTACATACTTTTTGACATAACTGAAAAAACACTGAACTCTAACGATATCGTGTATATTGCACTTACTCATGAAGTCGCAGCGGTGGTAGTGGTTGACGCAACTCGACAGCTTGTTGAATAACTTTTTCGACGAAATCTCCATTGATGGAGGCACGAATACCTTCCTCGGCGAGTTTCTTTACCAAATACTTCTGTTCGTAGCCGCTTATGATTATTGGCATCTTTTCATTGTTTCTGATCAGCAAACTCATCACAAACGCAAGCTGAAGATACTGAATGGTTGCCTTGGTAGAACTGCGAACACCCGGTCTTCTCTGAAGTTCGGTTACAGCTCTATCGAGTCGTTCGAGAGGAATTCCACCGAGAAGTGTGACAGCGTGCCAGAAATCAAATTTCTTTTGTTGAAGCATTCGTTCAACCACGTTCAACACTGGCATTTCCATCTCAGCGATTCCTTGTAGATATTCTTTCGACCAACACTCTGAAGTAAATATTATAGTTTGAAAAAGCGTGATTGACACTTACCAAGTGATCCAGCGAACACACGGGCTGAGATATCAAGAAGGTCTTGAGAATGCATAGCCAAGAACATGTTCAACTGATCCCAATTCGCACGGAATTCGTTTGCGTCTTCATTAGTAATATCAGATCCGTATGGACGTGCGACAGACGGAGCTACCATGGCAAGATTAATAACTCCTTGAACTCCTTCGAACAACGCGGGTTCGCAAGAGAAATCGTATGTTCCGAGTGGCCGTTTGAAATCGAAAATTCGCAACTTCGACGTGGTATAGTTATCAGTCGATGAAATCGAAGCAGTAGCCGGGAGGAAGGAAGGATCTTCGGATCGGAAAGCATCTTGTGACTCATTCTCATTTTCTTGTCCACGAAGCGATTGATTAATGATGTGTTCTCCGAGATTGAAGAACGCTTCTAATTGGAGAAGAAAATGCAAATCGTCACTGATAACGTCGAATGGAAAACGACGTATTGTCTCTCGAACCACACGGCCAAGACGCTTGATCGTGAAGGCGATCTGAAAGAGTATACCGAATTTGTTTGCAAAAATTGTTATTTCTTACATAATCGGCCCGAACCACTTCAGTTTCAGTAGGTAGAAGTTCTGGAAGTCGGAATGTAATCCAACTGAGTGTCTGTACAATTGGATCCAGCATATCTCTAGTTGTTTCTGTCCATGGAGTGATAAATTCTGTGTAATTAGTTATACTGTCAACGATCTGATCAATATCGTTATCTTCAAACGCTTTTCTGAGCAACATCTCAATCAGATTTTCAATTGGAATTCCCATGTAGCTGCAGTTGTTCAGTTTCTATAAAATACATTTCATTTAAAATTCTCTTGTCATTCGTCATTACCACTCTCAGCGAACTTTCTGATTCAAGAAGTTTTTCAAGAAACTGTCCTCGCCAGTGCTCATCTTGGAAATCTGACAATAGAACAGCTTTCGCTTCGTTCTTCTGAACTTCTCGGAGTAAAACAAGATTATCTTTCAAGCGTCTCTCTGGATCGTTGTAATCGTTGTCTCGGCACACGTAGTATGAGAGAAGACCTTCTCCAACTCCCAGCATCTTTTCTCTTTCGAGAATATTCACACCACTTGCAGGAGTATCAGCCACGCGCTCAATGAATGAGAAAATCAAAGATATCGTTTTGACACGTTCACGTTCTCCGAGACTGTCAATGTAGTTGATGATTGAAGTCGTAACATCTTCATGATACATCATGTGAATGACAGCAAATGATTGAACATATTCGATTTTCACGCTACGCGTTTCTCTGTGATTGAGCATAGCCTTCAGCAACTGGATGAGCTTAATAACATCAACGAATCGAGATGGCTTCTCTCGTTGTGCTAGCATACAACGAATAGTCATGATGATATCCATGCTGGAGTCAACGAGCGTCAACAATTCGATGTCGTGACGACTGTATCCGTACGAAGAGAGCATTTTGTAGAGATCTGTCCGTTTGCACACCATTTCCATCTCTTCGATCTCCGATCTCAAGAGTGTGCGACTTGCAAGGATTTTATCGACGGCTTCATTCAGCTCGACTGGCCATGGCAATTTTGCAGTGGAAGCAATTGAGATAATCGAGCAACAGCGACGAGATTCATCTTTCAAACTTGCACACAACTGCACGCATTGCTTCTCCCATCCAAACGCATTCGCCTTAGAAACTGCAGCGCCCGACATCATCTGAATGTAATTCACAATAGTTTGCTCTTGATCCAGATGACGTTCTTCCATGAATGGTACCACAAATTTCTCAATTTTCGCATGAGTTGTGTTTGGATTTGTGAGAGCGTTTTGAAGAATTTTGTGACAGATTCCCTCGGATGGCAGAGTTTGGAAGACCGAAAAGCTAATAGAGCACTCGAAGACTTCTTTCAGACGTTTCAACTCGATCAAATCGTAGTACATTTTCTTCACTCGAGACATTGATGAACTTCCTCCTAAAGATGACGAGCTCAGTTTGCTTCCCCCATAAAGTAGAAGCGATTGGCTAACAGGAGTATTTCCATTGCTCACGAGTAGTTTAGTCATTGTATCGTAACTGCTGGCAGCCTTGATTGCATTATCGGGCCAATTTGTCGAATCACGATACTCGAGGAGTGGAATGAGTGTAGTTATGAGATTTTCAAGACATGGAACAAGCTGAAAATGAATATTGAGAACAGATAGAGATGAAAATAACTACCTTCTCCGCGATAGAGAGACATGCAGGTAAAATATCCATAGTGACATGCTCAATCACATTACTCCAGTTCTTGATGTCTGCAGAGATAGCATCAATGAACATACGGAAAAGAGCATCCAAACGAGAAGCTGCCTCATCGTCATCCGCGCACAAATGATCAATTATCATTTGCCCATGACGACTAAAAATGACTCTAGCTTGCTGAAATATAGGGAATAATTACTTGTGAACGCTTTCAGATCACACCGTAAATTGAGCTGACAGGATGAACTCGTTATACATCTCAATCCATGGATTTCCATCGTGCAACGCTTCGACGAACAAGTCCCAAATGTCCTCTCTAATTTGAGAACCGACTTCATTTCCTACTGGACCTACGATGATTCGATAAGTTGCCCACGTGTAGCAGAGGGATTCTATCATTTTGAGCACATCCATATCACTTATTCTTTTTTTCTTCGCGTAAGTCAAATAAGTTCGAATACGATCGCAACGACGGCTCATTCCAACTAAAGTGAAGTATGTCTCAGCGACCATGTTGTGATCTTGAATTTTCTCAATCGTTTCCAATAATATTTTGAAAGATTCTTCTTCTTCGTCGCATGTATCCATCAAATAAGTCACATGAGCTTTGTATACTTTTTGAACGTCTAGCTTGAAAGTTTTGGCAAACTTTTCCGCCTCATCGAATCTATTGTTTTTGAGAAGTGACTCAAAACGCATCTCCGGGCGTGATTGAGAAACTTGGCGAACAACAATTCGACTTTTCTCCATACTTCCTTCCGCACAATTATCAAGCTCCTCGACAGCCATGAGGACACGATCACTACCTCCATAGGCAAAAAGTGTCGTAGATATAGCAGACGGCAGCGAGAAACAGTTCTCGTGTTTTGTGCGATCGTAAATGATCATCTGAAAGAAGAGAATGAATAAAGACGATTACTACAAAACAGTTATTTACTTCTGAACCTTCACCGCCGGATGATGTGATGATAGCAAACAGTTTTGGCACTTCTGTCTCGTTCTTATCAATCACAACAAAATCAAGAATTATGTCGTCAGGTGTCATTTTGACGTCGAACTCGTGCCAGAAGGAGAATGTCAACGGATCGAAGACATGAATCCATCCATCAGTGTCAAGGTGGAGAGAGAATCGACCACCATCACGAACACGAACGAATTGTTTCTCTCTTCCAATGACTGAGAACTGAGATTCAGCTAATCCACACCATGAGAGACCTTGTTGCTTGTGGATTGAAGCGAATGATTGTAGAGGACCAGTAGAAATCGATGTGATGTCTCCGGACACATCTTCCATTCTCATCGTTTTTGTAGTAGTTTTTTGAATCGCTTGTTGGAAGTATTCCTGAATCTGATCTCTCTGCCAGTTCTCTACTCGATTGTTCTCCTTCGATGCAGCCACGTCACCTTGCAGCATAACAGTGTGCCAGTCGCCAGTACGGCTTCCGAATGTCAGGTAGCAAACTGTTGGTGTTGGATTGCAGAATACAAAGTCGATATCATGCGGAGCCGGCTCATTGAAGTAGAGTTCTTGTTTTTCCAACGACAGAATAACGATGCGTCGTTTCTCGATAATCCCAACCATAAATGCAGAACTTCCGAGGATTTCGAAGTCGGTGATAGTTCCTGAATAGTAAAAGTTTTTATTTTCTAAATTTCGACATCCGTGATCTTACCTTCGAGCCCAGTATTGAAAGAGTAATCCGTCTTCTCTCCGAGAGTGAAGACAGCTAGATCGGAACACGACGCAAGAACGAGGAAGCGTTCGTTGCTTTTCGGTTTGAGTTTCCACTCCGGCGAAGCTTTGTCGACTGGAACTTCATTCAAAACTGTAACAATATTAGTATTCTAACACAGTTGGATTCTTGAAGTCTTACGAGGAGCGATACGCGCAACGGTGCACACGTCATAGAGTCCCACTGTCGACGTCTCCGCCTCGATATCGATTGTTTCTTTGGTTTCGCCAAGGCGACCCATTCTGTAATAAATTTTAATTGATAAGGATAACGATTATAAGAGAGAAAATGGAACAAAAGGAAAGTTTTGCGGTAAACAGTTGACACTTTGAAATAAAATGCCACCCGCCGAAAGTCACACTGCGAGAGAGCGCGATTGTATTTACACAAAACTGAGGAAAACAATATTTTTCAAATGGCTGTTCAAGCAAATTCGTGTGATAAGAAAACAATTGAAAATAGTGAAAAGTTCGGCTCAAAATTACGAAATGTCAGGGAAAATTTTCAAACAAAATTGTCAAACAAAATTGCGAAACATAGATTGTTTTGGAAGACACATTATATGCGAACGTATTCATTTAAAAATCTAGTCTAGATTTTTAAAATCTAACAGAAACATTTTTATTTTCCCGCCGTAAAAACGGGCGGTAAATTGAGAATCGGCAAGTACTGAAATTAATAGGTAAATCAAATGAGTTGATTTTCATCTCGCATTAATTAAAATCGGAGAGCAAAAGCTCCAAAACTACGGCTACTGATCACATGCTTAAAAACTCAAAGAATTTTCAAGAAATGATAAAACCAGCGAGACAGTGTTGATTTTGTGGAGACGCAGAGAAAGGAGCATATCTGAGGATTTGTCGTGTCGAGACCCAACTACAGTACCTCGCGTGGATGACGTCATTAGTACTTGTGAGAGAAAGTTCGAATAGAGGAGACGCAGAGAAGTATCTATTCTTCAGAATTCTGAAATCATCACTGTTTGTAGTAATCACTGTTTGTAGAAAAAGAGAAAACAGAAAAATAGAAAACCTAATTGACAGACAGATTTATTATTGAAATGAATAATATTTTGCTAAATAGACTTCATGATCCAAAACAGAAGACGTCGGGATACAGTAGCCAGCACTTACTGTTTTTCATTCTTATTTCTGATTCAATTAACGCCGAACAGACAGAATAACTACAGTATCCCATCGAAAAGTCTTCAATAACATAAACAACAGTCTTATAAATACGGTCATCTTCCTCTTGGATCCTTCTTTTTTTTTTAAATAATGTTCGATTTCTTTACCAAACTGAAGAAAATCAAAGGAGACGAGGAGGTCTTCAAAAGACTCTACGAGAAAAAGATCTTGCTCGACAGAAATGAAATCTGGGAGAAAGTTCTTTCGGTGAGTCTAAAAAAGAAAAGTTGTGAACTATTTCATTTCCAGGTTATCTATGCTCTTGCCACATTCTCCAAATATTGGTTCGATCAGGAAGAAAACAAGCAAAAGGAAAGAAACGTAACATCGAAGTGTGTTCCATGTGAGTTAGTTGTGCGAGTTTCAGCCATTTTATGAATTTTATGATATTCCAGTTGAACATAACCGTGTGATTCTCAGTAGCACCGAAGAAAACCCCCATGGATATATCAATGCATCCTATGTGAAATTTCCGAAAATCAATCGACAGTACATAATGACAAGTGAAATTGCATTTAATGAAATCCGCTACTACTGGCAAATGGTTTATGAGCAACGAGTTCCTGGCATTGTTTTACTGAAATCACTATCTGAAATCTGGTCGATTAACACGATTTATCCGGAGAAGATAGATGCACAATTAACGTTTGGAGATTTCACAGTTCGATGTAAAAATCTGGAAATTCATCGACATTATATAGTTCGAGACATGGAGCTGATATCTCTGAAATCAAAAGAAGTTCACAAGTTTCGCCATTATCACTATTGGTTTTGGAGTGACTTGGAGACGGCAAATCTTGATCCGATGTTGGATTTTCATAAAGTTCTGAAAGGTTCGAAAGGGAGGAGTCTTCAGTTTTTAACATTTTCGTTTTTCAGAAAATGAAACACTCAATAGCCCAATTCCTACAGTTTCTACTTCATTCTTCAACAGAAAACAATCTGAAATTACACCATCTAAAGCTGCAATCATTCAATGTTATTCTGGGAATCCTCGTTCAACAGTATTTATTGTGATGGATGTACTCGTTGAGATGATTGAGAAGGGAATCAAAGGGCACTACTCAATTGAGTATATGTTGATTAAATTGCAAAAGCAGAGAATGTTCGAGCTGAAATCCTTCAAAGATATATCTTTTATCTATGATTATATGATTCGTTTCATTCTTCAACGTCATCCGGAACTTCATGCACTTAAATCACATTTGGAGCATCATGCTATCACAATTCCACGTGTCGACCCCGAGATTACAGAGGATGCTGAGAGATTCATCAAAACAGATCGTTGGCTTGTTAATGAAAAAGAGAGAGACCGTTTTATTGGAATGAGACAAGCTGCTGCGAGATTTCAGGAAACTGGACTTGCTTCTGTAGTTTGTCTGTAGTGAAACGACAGATTACAAACCTTTTTTCATTTCAGAACTCTACAAAATACCGTCCGTATATTATCGATAATTAATCGAAATCTTCTGAATTTTTCAACTCCGGTGGAAAAAATACCGATTTCTTAACCTAGAATAATTCGAAATATTGTTAAACCAGTTTTTGCTTCTTTTAATTCAAATAAAACATCTTATTCCATTGATATATTTTTAGTGTTGATTATTGACATCTTCTGAAACATTTTCTGAAAAATGAACATTTAAATTTTATAGTTTCCTATGACTTTTTCAATCAGAAACTATGAGAAATACCTTCGAAAAAAATAATTTTTGTGTTGAAAGAGTGGGTATGCAAGTGCGCGCCAATGAAACAGTTCAAATTTGCAATTTTTTCGCATGAATTTCACTGCTTTTCGTTTCGATTTTTCCTTTTTCGAAGCTTCGAATCATCGATTTTCAGCAGAATGACAAACGAGGCAAGGTTAGTACTTTAATTATTCATTTAAAATATGTTAAAAGCTCCAAAAACATGAAGTATTAAGGTTTTTCCTTAAAAATAAGAATTCTCGTTGTTGTTTTTTCTATTGTTTTGTGGCAAGGTTGAAAAGAGAGAGTTTCATTATGATTCGAATATTGATTTGAAGCTATTACTTCACACAGTTTAAATGTTTTGAATTCCAGACGCGCCGAAATCGAGCGAATGCAACAAAAGAGCCGTCAGGCAGAAAACCGACGAAAACTGTGGCAATGGATTCCCTGCTCTGAGTCGATGGGCTGGCAAGTTCCAGCAGCAGTCGGAGTCGCCGTTGTCGCCGCCGCAGTTTTCTATTATTATCATTCCTAAATTTTCAAGGAATTGTTACTTCTCTCACAAACATTCCCTGTTTTTTCTACTCGCCTGTGATATTTTTGCTATATATTGCCCACTTTATTGCATCTCGTTTCCGAAAAATGTATCGTTCGCTTTCATCTTCGTTATTTTTTTCTTGTTTCGAATACCGTTGTTCTCGACGCTGAATTACTTCTACTAGCTGCCGACTTTCTAATTCTCTCTATCTTTCAGAATGTTCGGATCATCGAGCTTCGGAAACAAGTCACTGTTCGGCGGAGGAACAAGCATGTCGACAACAGCCAGCACAACCGCCAATAACACACAAGATCAAGACTTCCTGGTTTGTTACAGAATTCATTTCAGCAGTTTCATAACTTTCTCGCTGTTTTCAGGTAGAAGGAGCACCAGAAGACACAATTCAAGTAATCAAATTCAGCCCTCAACCACAAGACAAACCAATGATTGCATGCGGAGCATGGGACGGTGTAAGTTAACTTTCAAATTGTAATCTTCAAAATGTTGAAATTTTTTCAGACGATCCGTGTATGGATGCTGAACGAGGCGAACACATTCGAAGGAAAGGCTCAACAGAACATTCCCGCACCAATTCTGGATATTTGCTGGATTGAAGACAGTTCGAAGATCTTTATGGCTTGTGCAGACAAAGAAGCACGACTTTGGGATCTTGCTTCCAATCAAGTAGCAGTTGTCGGAACACACGATGGACCAGTGAAGACATGTCATTGGATTAATGGAAACAACTATCAGTGCTTGATGACTGGATCATTTGACAAGACACTTCGATTCTGGGATATGAAAAATCTTCCAAATCAAACGCAAATGGCTTCAGTCTCATTACCAGAAAGAGTTTACGCAGCTGATGTGATGTATCCAATGGCTGTCGTGGCACTGGCTAACAAGAGAATCAAAGTTTATAACCTGGAAAATGGGCCGACGGAAGTAAAGGATATCGAAAGCCAACTGAAATTCCAAATCAGGTGCATCTCGATCTTCAGAGACAAAACGAGTCAAATGCCAGCTGGTTTCGCTTTGGGATCTATCGAAGGACGTGTTGCCGTGCAATACGTTGAGGCTGCTAATCCAAAAGACAACTTCACATTCAAATGTCACAGATCAGCTGAGCTTGTCAATGGATATCAAGAGATTTACGCTGTAAACGATATTTGCTTCCATCCACAACACGGAACACTCGTAACAATCGGATCGGACGGTCGCTATTCGATGTGGGATAAGGATGCGCGGACGAAACTGAAAACTTCCGAACCACACCCGATGCCATTGACGTGCTGTGATGTGCACAGTTCTGGAGCTTTCCTCGTTTACGCGTTGGGATATGACTGGAGTCGAGTAAGTTTTTGAATTTTCTGATTTGTCAAACTATTTTTGTTTCAGGGACACGAAGGAAATACCCAACCAGGATCAAAGATCGTTATTCACAAATGTGTTGAAGACATGAAGCCACGACCTCCGAAGAAGTGATTGCCCTAACAGTTATTGCTTATTTTATTCTATTCATGATTTTATGATTTTTATTTATAATACTTCTCTGTAACTCCTCCTCGTTCAGCTATTTCTTGTTCTTTTTTCCCAATTTTTTACCCATTCAGAATCTCATCATTGTTTCCAATAAACGAGAAGATATGATTCATAGTGTTGTGAAAAGGTAAGCGAATGTTCAGTTTTTTCAGGTTGCACGTTTCATCAATTTCCAATGAGATCAGATGATGGCCAAAAGGAAAAGTGCTATTTATTTTTTATTCTCTCTCTATCTCTTTCCCCGCTTTTCAAATAAAAGGTCCCCTCATATTTTCTCATCTTTTTTCCTTATGATGATGGTTGTTGTCAGTCGCATCATGTACCTTTCATGTCAAGTGGACAAAAAAAAACGAGAAGAATCCTTGACAGAGGCGCGCTAGATTGGATTAGGATGAAGCGAGCCGACGAGCCACCGAATCCGACGACAACCGAAAGCAGCCGAAAAGCAGGTTTGTGATCCCTCTTACGGAAATATACTTGAAGAGAAAGAGCCCCAAAATGTATGCCTGTGTGTGTAGACGTGGTCCCCACAGAAGCTCGTCGGTCGGCCGAAAAATTTGATTTGGGACGCGTTGAAGCGGACAAAAGACGTGTTGGTGGTGGCGACAAGTCGGTAAAAAGAGTGAAAAGGTGTGTAGAATAGGTGGCGAATAAACAATGGAGGAGACAACGGAAAGAGCACGATGTTTTGACGAATTTTTAATATTTTAGTAGGCAGAAGGCATGCCACGTGGCAAAGCTTCCCCGTAAATCGACACTTCCACTGTCTCCAACAGAGCGAACAAAGAACTGCAAGAAACGTGAATCCGATTTTTTCACGTTTTAATTCAATTCTTTTACTTTTTTGTATAGAAAATGCAGTATTTTTAGGTTTTCAGACGTCGCAATGGATGAAAAAAGGTCCCATCCATTAGAATTGCAGAAAATAAACTTATCTATCTTATGAGCCGGGAAACATGAATTTTGGTCTGAAATTGACTTTTTTGATACAGAAAAACCGATTTTCGGAAAAGTACGAATTTCAGCCAATTCAGCCAATATTTTTTTCCCAAATTTTTTTCCGAAAATCGGTTTTGCTGTATCAAAAATGTCAATTTCTTACCAAAATTTATGTTTTTTGGCTCATTAGGTAGAGAATTTAATTTTACACAATTCTGATGGATGAGAATTTTTTTCATCCATTGCGACGACGTCTGAAAACCTTAAAATACTGCATTTTCAGTGCAAAAAATAGAAGAATAGAATTAAAACGTGAAAAAATTGGCTTCAAGTTTCTTTCAGTTCGTTTTCGCAGTGTGGGAGACCGTGACTTCTGAAATCCCTTCCTTCCGCAATTCTGTTTTTTAGTTTTCACCGATTTCGCCTAGACTAACAATATGTTTTCTGTTCCTAAATGTTTACCATCTTTACCCCCCGAAGGACTCTCTGTCAGCCGGCTGTTCAATATTTGAGAATACATTTCCACCCACATATTCCATCCCCCTTCGTTGTCTCATCTTCGGGTATCCCAGATTGTGCTTCTCCAGTGTTTCGCGTCTTCTTCTTCTTCTTTTCTTCTCCCCCTTTCGAAAAAAAGAAACCATTTTTGATGGGTCCCTCGAGAAAGACGTCGGGGATAGAGATGGCGAACCGGAAAAGACGACGGAAAAAGATGAAGAAAAAAGAAGAAGAAGAAGAAGGACCCGAAAAGGAGGCGTTTAATGGTCCGGGGTCTCCAGAAGTAGCATGATGGTGACGAGATTAATGCATCATTCCGGACTAGGGTTCCCGTCATGCCATCATCATAAGACAGACAAAACGTTACGTTTTTTCTCTTTTTCTCGAGACGAACCACCATAAAAATGGACAATTATCGATGGAACGGGGTGGTGATTTACGAGGCGAATCGGCTTTTGTCGGGGAATGATGTAATGGCGAATCTCTTTGGGAGCAAGATAATGGTGATGTGGAACGACAATAATGACATTGGTATACTGTAGATGGATGTGGGTGAAATGAGGATGATGATGAATCGAATCCCACATTCGTTTAGGCTCTTTCGGAAATTCTAATGAGTACTCGATGGAGAAATGACTGCGTTGACACGTCATTCGAACGGATTGTTGGGCGAAAATCTGAGGAATCTGAAAGCTTTAACGAGTTCGTCGATTCGGGTCTGAAAATCCATTCCCTGTTAGAGTAGGTGCTCAATAGTCTGTTTATCAGCTCGGTATAGTTCTTACAACTACGCTCTACCGAAATCCCCTTGAAAAATGACTTAGTTTCTTAAATATTCAGAGTTGGTCTATGATCTAGTTCTCGTTTTCTGGCCTACTCCATCTGAAAACTGTATAGTATTCAACTTTTCCGAAAAACTATCCTGAAATTATTTATCCGCTGTTGAAACAAATGATCAATCAGCAATATTTCTGTTGATTTCATGCTCTCCGTTCCTTGGCTCCCCTTATCAATTATCACAAGTTTCCACTGTGTCACCTTCCTTCGAAATTCCTATTTCCGTCTTCACAACATGTGATGGTGTAGGTCTTTCGAAGCAAGAAGCAACAGAAAAGTGGAAACTGAAGCTGATAAATGAAACATGAACGACCACAACGCGTCGAGGCGAGGGAAGAGAAAGAGAGTCTCTCCGCATTCGGTATTTATGATGTTGGCACTTGTTTGGTATCAATAAGGAGAGAAAACCCTCCTCACACTGACAAATCGGTCCTTGTGCCCTTCTTCGTATGTGTTTCGAAAGAGAAATACAAAACGGTTCATCATGTGAAGCTTCGCTTCGTCTGTCCCGAACCACGTAATCGGATTTGAAGGACGATGATGAGCACACGCGGACGTGAAGCGAGTATCCTCCCACAGGGGAAAATTGGATTGAATTACCTATGTGGCCATTTGAGACTCGGCAAATAGGTTACCACGGGCTCGTCTTCTTCGGGATTTTTTGCTGGATTGTGAAATTTAGAATTTACAGATTTTTTATATGAAATTATATATGGAGGGACAAATGAAGTCAAAAAAAGTTGGGTGAAGGGCGCAAGAGGTGAGACAAGGAGAGAATGGAAGGAGACAAAAAAGAGACAAGAAGACAAATGGAGACAAAAAAAATAATTTACCGCATACAACTTATATTATTTTCTTATTTTAATAGTTCAAATAATAATAATAATTGGAATTAGGTTGGAAAAGTGCAAGAGCTTGTGTGGGAACCGAGCTGTTTAGGGAAAGTGGAAGGAGGAGGCAAAAAAAGCTACTTGGGTTACGGTACCTAGGTACACACTTATCGATCGGAATATAATATTGGGTGGAGTCGACTGGAAGACGAAAAAATGGAATAGAAGGATTTGAAAGGCAAAGAGGAGACTCTAATCCGTCGTCTAGTAATGGATTAGTGATTATTTTGTGTGTCTGTTGGTTAGAATGAGAAGAAGAAAAAAGAGGAGGAAGAAGCTGTCGATATAATAAAATAAACACTACTACAGGCTGGTAATAAGTATATTTCGAAGAGGAGGGAGCAAAAAATGGCAACGAAGTGTGTGTGGAGGAGACAAGGAGAAAATAAACTTTCCGGGATTATGATGAAGGCTGGAATGCTTCGCGGGAGAGGGGAAGAAGGGGGACGAACTTCAGGAAGGAATCACAGCGAATTGTGAGAGAATTTAAGTTTAGAATGGGAGAGAGAGAATGATGACTGAATGACTGGAAAGTTCGTTTACTTCTTGACTTCGTTGGTCAAAATCTGGAAGAGTTCCTTATCAGCAAGACAGCCGTCAACGAATTCTTTCAGTGTCAATTCCTTATCGTTGTTCACATCCATTTTCTCGAAGATCATCTTAGCCCTCTTTCTTGGTGAATCGTCGGCAGATTTGGTCACTTCTGGGCCGAGCATTTCGTAGATGGCCTAAAGAGATGATTTTTTGGAAAGATTTTGGAAAAAAAGATTTTTGAGAAATGAAAGACTTACCTCGATAATCTTGATCATCTCTTTCTCGTCTATCGTTCCGTTTCCATCAATATCATACATACGGAATGCCCATTCCAATTTTTGCTCAGGCGTTCCGGAACTCGTCACATTAATTGCCAATAAAAACTCTTTGAAATCGATAAAACCCGAATTGTCTGTATCGAATGTGCGGAATACGTGCTCACAGAACCCTTCTGCTGAACCTGACGGGAAGAAATCTTTGTAAACTTTTATGAATTGCTCCTTGGTGAGATGGCCTTTAGGACAGTCTTGCTGAAAGAAATGGATTTTTTTTTTTGAAAATTGAAAAATTCAAAGAAACATACCACAAATCCTTTATACCACTCCTTGATCTGTTCCTCAGTGAAATTTGTGTTCTTCTTCAAAAACTCCAAATCCTCCTTGGATAGTTTCGGCTTGGAACCCTTGATTCCCATGGTTTGTGCTTATTCGTCTTCTAAGTATATCGGCTGAAAATGGAGCTGTTTTTTAGAGATGATGAATGATAAGAAGACGTTATATAAGAAGAGAAAAGAGATAAGTGAATGAATAATAAAAAATAAACGAGGAGAGGAGGCGAGGGGTGAAAAAAAGAAAAAGGAAGGGGCGAAAAAAGGGGAGGAGGAGGCGCCCTGAATTGATATGGAGAGGAGGAATATGATGAGGAGCATGTTATATGCACTAAACGGCGCCGTCAGACGCGCCCGCTAGCTGCCGTCTCACTGTCGTCCGTCTCTCCGCTCATGAAAGCCTACAAATCGATGATGGCGTATGCGTGCGTGAGTGAGTGTTGTGAGTGACGGCGGATGAGTGCATCGAGGAAAAATCATTGAAGACGACGAGACGCAGAACAGTTTCATGAAGATATCAGGAAGCGGGAACGACGGTTTTTTGAAAGCCGGGTGGTTTTTCATTGTCTAGATCAAGGGAATTCATGGATTCGGATCTGGATCTAGATTTTTATCTTAGATCCTAGATCTACCAACGAAATCTACAGTATCATAACTGGTATTAGTATCAAGATGTTCTAATCTAGAGTTTTCCAAGAAAGAAACTTCGGAACGTGGTTCAAGGGAAGTTTGGAAAGAAATTTCATGAATAGAAGTATAAATAGAAACTGTAGGTCATACTCCCCATGTTTCAGTCAGTTCGAAAAGTGATTTGACTTGCTTTTTGTCTTCAACTCCTTATCATCAACACCTTAATGACGCTCGACGAGCAAATATTGTCAAGTTGTGACGATTGAATTATTTCGGTTTCACAATAGAATCGCTCTCACTAGGGAAGGCCTCCAAGTGACCGGAGAGTTGTAGGATGTGGCCTATATTATTAGAAAGCAGAAATCACGCTGATTCCAAATATATATATATACAGTTATTGCCCTCGAGGCCCGGTATTCGAGAAAAATGTGGTCAAAGTTTGGACATTTTTTGACATTTTTTGTAGGTAAGGTAATCACTTACCACGGGTCGAAACCTGGACCTCGTTTTCTCGAATACAAGGACCTCGAGGGCAAAAACTGAATATATAATTGAATTCAGCGTTTTCTCAGCTTCCCAATGATATAAGTCACGTCCTATAACTCCACGGTCACTCGGAGGCCTTCCCTAGTCAGGTCTAACTGTAAATCAGGTGTCGTCAGAATCTATAAGAAAGCTAGAGTCTCATATGGAAAGAACTTGACACTTTGAATGTAATGTATCTTGTGGAGGAAAAAATGGAAGGAAGGAAGGAAGAATTCCATTTCAAGAGAGTTCGAAAAGTGTGAAAAATGGGAGATGGTTGATGTGAAATGGATATTCAAAGAGGAGACTCCTCTCTTCCTTTCCTTCAGCCAACACATTTCTACGAGTACTTGATACACAGAAATACATACATACATGCATACACCAGAATTACTAATAAGCGCCACTTTCGGCGCCGTGTCCTTGCATCAATCTATCTCTCTTCGGTTTCTGGCAGTGCTCGATGACGCATGCAAAACTACGGAAGACGACGACGATTCGAACTACGGCCACGTTGACAGAAAACACATAAAAAGTGTTGGAAGAAGAAGAGGGAGAAAAGGTGTGATAAGAAGACAAACTCAAGGAAGAAACATTGGAAGGATAATGATTTTTGAAAAAAAAAAGAAAGTTCGAAGTATTTTTTTTTCGAAAAAAGAAACATAAATCAAAAGGTTCCCACTTCCACATAAAACCTCCACTATCTCGCACAATGATCAACTTCAAACTACACGCTTTTGACCTTCCTCCTTTCCCTCTTTTTCTTTTTTTTCGAAAAAAAAAAGAATCCGGAAACGGGGGAAAAAAGAGCAATGACAGACAAACTCTAAGGGATCTTGAGGTCCGAAAATGTTTGAAAGTGTGTGTGGCCCCAGGAGGACAACACAACAACGTGGCGGGGGAGGAGCAGGGTGTAAACAAGACGAAATTTGATCGAAGAGGGCGAGAAAGAAGAGGCTAAAATAGAAACCCCCGGGAAGAAAATGGGGTCGTGTCCACAAGAGGAGTCGGGGTTAATGGACCCATGGCACACTTGAACTTGAAGCAAAAGGAGCCACTGGAAATGGACGTGAGTGAGAGAAATGGGTCTTATGACCTACTCTTCTGCTCTACTCACTCCTTGCTCTCAATCATCATCATCATGCCGGAAAATGGAAAAATGCATTATTATGTTCTCTCTCTCTCCGTTTTTCTGATAGCACTTGAGTGCTTCGTTTATACAAGAATAGTCTGATAAGACGGCAGAGATTCAACTATTTCCCGGGAGGACAATCTTGTTAATTATTATCAGTTTGCTGGTGATGTGGAAATTATTTATGTTTGCTCTGCTCTCTACGCCTCGTTTTATGATATTACCTAGGAACGTTTTCATTCCGGAATTTATATACGCAATTGCAAAAATTGATGAAATAAACGGAGTTGATCTTTCGAATTTAGAAAAAATGAAGTCAGAAGATTTTGATGACTTAAAAAGTCATAATTTTTGAAAAATACAGTAATAAAACTGTATCAACATGACATATCAGATGTTTCTATCACGTACGATCTATAAAACTTCAAAAGACGGAGCCGACATCTGACAAATTCATTCCCAAAAAAAAAGCAGCGTCGACGACGTCGTCGACCAACGGTGTGTTATGCTGCGATTCTCGTCCATCGCTCCCTTTTTCCCCCCCGTCATTGCACAGGAAAACAGATGAAAAATGCGGGGCATGTGACCATAAAACGCATTTTTTATTTGGCCTCTACCTCCGTACCCTAGTGGTTTCTTGGTTTCCATAGGTGACGAAAAAAGAGGAAAACTAAAAAGTAAAAAAGGAGAAAGGAATAATAAAGTGTGTTTACTATGCAACTGTGGACAATTTTCGAAAAAAGAGTGGAGCAAACACAGAGATGGTAAATATATTCTGCACAAGTTTTTAGGTGGTCACAAATAAGTCAATTTGGGCGGAAGGGGGCTGTGATCATTTATTATGAAAATACCTATTTACTTACACCTACAGAGAGGTCTCACAATGAAAAATGTGGTAATGGTGGTGTTGAGGAGGGACACTCCTTTTTCCGTGTGAAGTAAATGGAAAACGATGTAAAGCGCGCAATGGAATGGAAAATTGGGGGCGGAGTGCGGGTTGGCCTACGAAGCAGTGGCAGTGCTCTCACACAGAGCCCCCTCTGGAGGAGAATGGGGAGACGAGAGAAGACGAACTGAGAGCAACGGAGCACAGAGCATGAGCTTCGAGATAGAGAAAGAGGCGACAGCCCCGGAGGCCTCTTTTGCCCCCGCTGGACGTAGTCAGTCACTTTCCAGTGTGACACTAGAGAGAATGGCCAGTGCCAGTGACACAGAGGAGACGATAAGAGAGAAAGAAAGAGAGTGAGAGAGAGAGAGAGCTCCGCCCTTCTCTGATGCTTCTACTTCTCTGGTTCTGCTTGAGCAAGTCAGGCAGATAGAAGAGAAAGAGAAAGCCTGACGTCTTCAGCCTCCGTTACTGACAAAATAGAGTTGTTATGGAAGAGAAGGGCCGCCAGGAAGAGAAGAAGAAGGGTGGGACCTTCTCCTGACTTGCCACCCCTTTTTTCTTCTTTTTTCTTTATGTCTGCGAAAAGAAAAAAAATAACTATTCCGGAGTGAGAAACGGACCGCTTTTTCTTTCCAAAAAAAAGAAGCCGAAAAGTAGATATGAATGAAAATGAGAAAATATGAAAAACGATTTTCCTTCTTTTTTCTTTTTTTGGCACCGCTATCTCGATGTTCATAACTCATTTCTAGTTTCTCTAAATGAGACAAAAGTAGCGTCTTCTTTTCTTCTTCTTTCTTTCCATAGAGCTTATTAGAATAGCAATGCTATCAGAGAAAAAGAAGCGAAGGATGATCCTGAGATGACAGAGAGCTTCCTCGCGCACACACACTCTCTCTCTCTGAGCATACACACACAATCTGCTCAGATGGATTGTTTTTTCAGCTGCTTCAGCTTCTCTCACCCTCGGTTATGCTGTGCCATCAAAAACGCCTTCTCTAGAGATGATGGACGTTAAGAAAGGTGAGTTTGAATCGGAGATCGAGCCTAACGGGAACGGAAACTACAGTACCCGGAAAATGAGAAAATGAATGCTACAAATTCATTCGTTGTTTTTCTGATTCGCCCTCCTCCCACACGATCCAAAATTATATCTACAAATTCTAGCTTTGTCTAGATTCTAGATTCCAAAAGACCCTAGTTACGGTCTATGGTCTAGACCCCCGCGGATATCATCGACATCATCAAAAAAAGTTGATCCCTTGTGAGAGAAAGCACACTAATCCAATTTCCGCCAGTCACTCGATCGACGAGTTTTTTCCGTTTTTTTTTCTTCTTCTGTCGAGAATTTTCCCACGAACTTATATTTCATTTTCTCGCTCGTGAGTTGAATGGATTGGGGTTGAAGTGCATATATATATACTACTTTCTAATTAGTGCAACTGAGTCAGAGAATTGGAATTTGGAAAAAAGGAAAGCGAGAATTTTCAAAAAGAAAAAAAATTCTCAAACGTTTCTTAAGATTTTGGTTAATTTCTGTGACATCACACCACCTGGATTTGTGATCTACAGGTGCTTAAAGGATTAGTCATACTCTGGAATTTTCACATGTTCTTCTTCTTCTTCTTCTTTTTCATATTCATCTAAGCCTTAGATATGGGAAAAGAAGAAAAAAGAAGCTGATCGGATGAATTGTCTTGACGTAAAAAGAGAGAACGCATGCGGATCGACATTGGGAAGAGATGAAAGATTATGTTAATCGAGACTCCGAATTATGCGCAAACGAGTTATATTTGCTGACGTTCGGAATAATCAGCACTTTCCATCATTCCTAGTTACTCGAGCACTTTTGATACCTTATCTGACGTGGAAAGGTTTTTAGAATTACACGAGTTTCACCTGCTTCTGCTCCTCCATTCCACCTGACTTGAAATAGGCAAAAGCTTGGAAAGTTGACTTGGCATCAGATACTCAAACTCACGTACTGGGAGAGTATTGGAGTGGCAAGCTGTCAAACTCATCACCTTATCACCTCCAGTCATCTTTATTTTTTCCCTTTCTCCAAGATCCCCCGGGAGCCGGAGCCCCCCCGGATGAGAAAACCGCAACGGAAGGAACATCGTAGAAATGATGGGTGGCAATTGAGAGTACAAGGGGGGTTTGCAGGCGGAAACGAAATGATTGGACATCTCATAAAATAGGCTCTTCTCGCTCGCAAAGTGTGACGGAAGCGACACGAAGAAATGGCCCATAAACAATTTGAAATAGGGAATTGTTGAATTGAAAAGAAGAAAGAGAGAAATGGAGAACAGTTGTTCTGAACAAGACGAAAAAAGTCAATTTGAAAATGGGAAAATGACAAAAGGAGTAGAAGGAGGCGGAGTGGCTCCTGAAGAGAAGAAGGAGGAGCCGAATCAAATAATAGAAAATAGGAGGAGACGACTACACGGGAGAAGAAGTCGACGACTCCTCGACGCGGCGACATGATTGAATTTAGAATAGGAAGAAGAAGAAGAAGAAGAAAGGAGGAGTGGCGCGGGAAGACAAGTTGTCATGTGAGAAACAACATGAAGATGTACACGTATGTGGAAGAAAAAAAGCGAGGAGAAGTTGCGGTACAGACGAGCTCTGGGGCGGGAGAAAAGAGAAGAGCAAGAAGCACCCAAAAAATAGGAAAAACGGCGTCTTGGTTCGGTTGGGTGGTGGTGGGGTGTGCTCGTCAAGTTGTGTGTGACAAGCACCACAAACAATGGCGGATGAATGCGGGAAAGTTTTGTGTGTGTGTGTGAGTGAAAGTGAAGAAAAAGGAATGGAAAAGGACGGAAGAGCCAGTGGCCAGCCCAATGGCACACACACGCCATACACACACCACCATTTCGGGAAGAGTTGCGAAAGAAGAGATAGGGGGAGTTGGGTTTTGTTAAGTTGAGTGGACACGGACTCTGACCACTTTTCTTCTTTTTTCTTTTTCATCATTCTCCTTTTTTTCTCTCCCACTCGTTTCAACCAGAGGGAATAGAAAAAAGAAGAAAAATCTGAAAAAAGAAGGAGTTCGAGATTCTCGGTTGGTCAAACCGATTAATTCACATAGAGATTACGTCAAGACTTTTTTGAAGTATGTGTGGAAATCGAGAGTATAATCCTAGTGAATCAGAGAGCTGGACGAGACGAATTTGTATGTTCTATGGATCATATGTGGTGTCATTCTTTGGCTTTTGATCAGAATCATATGCATATGTATGCAAAATAGCAGCGAATGAAGTGGGAGGAGGAAATAATCATAGTCGATGATGGTAGGAAGTAAGCCACGTGGCGGCGTTCACAATAGAATCGATTGGAAGAGCCGAGACTGTGTGGATTTACGAGGAACTAGTGTGAATTTACGAGGAACTAGTGTAGATTTACGAGGACTCTTGGTCTACAGTTCAAATCGGACTACTGTAATGTTACATTTCAGTTTCTGAAGATACATACACAATTAACTTTCAGTCGTTATAGATGAATCTATACTCACTTTCAGCCATTATATATAGTCAGCTACAGTACCCTGCAAACATTCAGCTTTCAGATTCTGAACACTTTCTTCCAAACCGAGCCGTAACTCGATTAACTGTAATAGATTGTGAAATAATAACTATGCGAAAGTGTATATCTTCGAGAATCCTAACTTTTGACCTGATCTGGGTTGATTCATTTCGTAAGATCTCTGAAAAGTCAGAAATTGAAGAGGCCTAACTACTGTAGATTCATAAAAAATAATGTTTTTCTAGTGACAGCAACAATCTAAGTTCCATAATCTTAAACTACTACGGTCTAGTTCCATCCGCTCATCTCTGAAACTTGGCGAACCGCATATTCAATTTCCACACAATTTTCTTCGCCTTGTTTCACACACAAATATCACTAATGAACTTGTTGCAGCAGGAGGAGAAGATGACGAGGATGAGACGACGACGACTCAATTCCCATCATCATCATCTGCGGCAGATTCAGGAGTTGTCGGAGGAGGAGGAAGTGGAGCACTTGTGGTAAATCGACGACGACAAGAAGGCAACCCGGTGCTCAAGTACGTGCGAAACGTGCGTTACGAGTGGGGTGACATCGGACCTGATTTCGAGTGCGGACCCACGTTCGGAGTTGTTTATCTGAGTTTTAAGGTACGAAGATGAGTCATACATAGCATAGAGAGAAAACTGGAAAAGGAAAGTGAGAAAAATGAGGAATCGTGTGGAAACTGAAGAAAGCGGCACCAAACACAAACAGACAGTAAACAGGCTGTCTCTCTTCTCTTTTTTCCAGAATTTCTATTTGAGAAACGGATTTTGTTGGGGGAGGGAACGGAGTGAATGTCCAGCACACCTAGCAGAGACGAGTTGACTTTTGAACTTACACAACGACTTCTTTTGTGACAATTCCTCTTTTCAGTACCACAAACAACATCCGGAATACGTGTATACAAGAATCAATGGAAAAGCGGAGAATCGGTATAGAAACAAGGTATTGGAGGGAAAAGGAAAGGAAGAGAGAGAGAGAAAAGACAATAGAAATGAAAAGATAATTGCTGTCGTTTAGGTGCTGCTTGGCTATTGCAACATGGAAGAACCGAGACACGTGCTACGTGAGCTCAATATGATTTGCTTTCGTGAGGCGTGGACTCTTGTTGTCGTTTATACGGTAAATTGGGAGAGAATGGAAAAACGGGATATTGAAAGCGAAATCTCGCACCGAAAACTGTATTTTTCTTACCAGAGAAGGCCTCCAAGTGACCGTAGAGTTGTAGGATGTGACCTGTATCATTGGAAAGCTGAGAAAACGCTAATTCCAAATATATATTCAGTTATTGCCTTCGAGTCTTGGTATTCGAGAAAAATGTGGCCAAGGTTTCAACATTTCTCGACATTTTTTGTCGGTAAGGTAATCACTTGCCAAGGGTCCAAACTTGGACCTCGTTTTTCTCGAATACCAGACCTCGAGGTAAAAACTGAATATATAATTGAAATCAGCGTTTTCTCAGCTTTCCAATCATCCCGAGAGCCACTGACCTTTCGACCTCTCCTATCCTCGTCACACATAAAAAAGAAAGAAAAAAAATCTCAAGCGTCAAAAATCCGAATGAACATGATGACATGATGTCTATTCTCAATCGAAAAATTCAATTTGACAGGTCGAGGAGGCGGCTGAGTACATTGAGCTTTTCAAGACGACACAGAAAAAGGAAATCACGATCAAGTGAGTTTCTTCTTCTCTTTTTTATTCTTTTCCTTTCTCTAAACCGAACTAGAAAATTATGGCGAGTCGATCATGCGAGCCAGCTATTGTTCAAAAAACGGATGATGACTTCGACAGCAGACAAAGTGAAATTCTAACGCCTTCATTCTCATTCTTCCAAAAGAATAGGGGGCGGAGTCTAGTGGCGTGGAAAGTGTAATATCTGAATAGAACAAGAAGAACTGGGACAAAAAAGAGAGAGAAGCAGATGATAAATGTTTGGAGAACTGCTGCTGGAATGGACGCATTCAACACACGTCGGCAGAAGAAAAAAGAGAAGAAAATGACGGAAGAGACAACATCTGCTCTGCATATTTTACCCCACCAACTTTTTTTTTGTTTTTTTTTTTGTTCGTCTCACTCGGCCGTCCCTTTTCATTTTCAACACAAGCATTTGTGTTGGGAGCAACAGCAATTTGCGGGCGAAGGAAGCACTTTGGGATAATTTTATGGGTGTTGGGAAATGGAAGAAAACGAGAAAAGGGAGAGTAAAGTGACAATAAACACGGGCGGTGACGACGCGGGGGAAAGGAATAAAGGAAGAAGAAGATCAGTAGTTTTGAAGGGAAAATTGAATATTGGGGAAAGACGAGATGGGATACAACAGTATTTGATTTACAGAAAGAAAGCGATCGACGATGGTGGCGACAGCTCGATGAGTGATGAACGTCGGAGGAATCGCGAGACGGCCATCGGATTTCTGACCGCTGCCAGAAGTATCACGAAAACTGATGCTGATCGGTGAGACACACAAAACACATGTGAAATGTGATAGCTTCGCTTGAAATCAGTTGATCGTCAAGTCTATGTTATCTCTTACTTTGAGTCGTCTGACTCATCGAGACAGTTGGAAAACAATAGTTTGGGCTTCTGAAATTCTGGAAACTTCTTTTTCCCCCATTATTATTGTTGAAGGCTGTCAGTTTTCTAGAAACTTTCTGCAAATTTCGCTAAATTTTATAATTTTGCGAAATTTAGCAGCAAGAATGCAACAGCGCCCCGCCGCACCGCGGCGTGTAATCCTCTCGAACAACTCTCATTTTCAGACTTCTTTTCCATTTTGGAACACTTCAAGCAGTCTCAACAGCTACGGAAACTGCAATTTCAGTATGTCCAGGAGTTGGACCGATTAAAGCGAAAAATTTACATTCTTTCCTTCACACAATTATTTCCCCGAATGAATGAAAGTAGCCTAAAAGTAAATATTGTATTGTAGTTTTTGTTACTTGAGAATTTCGTAATTGTCATCTTTTCATTCATTCAAGTTGTAAATTTATCTGTGAAAAAATAAATCAAAGATCACATTTTCTCGTTTTCTCTTCCCTCTCTTCAGTTCGTATCTGTTTTATAATCTCTCAACTATCTCTATTGCTATCAGTTTTAGTTATCTATCAAGATAATCGAAGAATCTTCAAGAACGTTTACTTTTGCGAGTGTTCTTCTTCTATTTCTTCACCTTTTTATCGATTTATTTTATTGGAATCTGTTTCAGCAAAAATGTCAGACGTTCCCGAGGATGCTAACGCTGGTTGCCCTGGAACTGGAAGCGCTGGAGCAGGAAAAGCTTCCGGATGTGCTGGATGTCCCAATCAGGTGAGTACTTTTATAATTATTTTCCTTTTATCTTCCCAATATCCTATCTAGTTTTCTTTTTATAGGGAGCGTGTGCCACCGGTCAAGGGCCCCCACCAGATGCAGATGTACCGAAGATTCAGGACAGATTCAGTAGAATCAAGCATAAAGTTCGTTCTTTGCGATTAGTTTCCCATAAAAATATCATTTTCTAGATTCTGATTCTGAGTGGAAAAGGAGGCGTTGGAAAGAGTACGCTCACGTCCAACCTGGCTCGTGCTCTCGCTTCAGATCCGTCGAAACAAGTTGCAATTCTCGATGTCGACATTTGCGGACCGTCTCAACCGAGAATGATGGGCGTTGAAGACGAAGAAGTTCACAACAGTGCCGACGGATGGACTCCAGTTGGAATTCAACCCAATTTGACTCTGATGAGCATCGCATTCCTTCTCGGTGACAAAAATGATGCAGTTATTTGGCGTGGAGCTCGCAAAAACGGAATGATCAAGCAGTTTTTGAAGGATGTCGATTGGGGAGAAGTTGATTACTTATTGATTGACACACCGCCAGGAACGTCTGATGAACACATCTCACTGGTTCAATTCCTTCTTCAAGCCGGCACATTGGATGGCGCTCTGATCGTTAGTACTCCACAAGAAGTTTCACTTCTTGATGTCAGAAAAGAGGTAGATTTGTGAATCTTTCGAGTGAAATTTCATTACTATGATTTCAGGTGAGCTTCTGCATCAAAACCAAAGTTCCAATTCTTGGCGTCGTCGAGAATATGGCTCGTTTCGTCTGTCCCAACTGTGCGCACACCACTCTCCTATTCCCAACATCCACTGGTGGAGCTGAGAAGATGTGTCAAGATTCGAATCTTGAACTATTGGCTCAACTCCCACTGGAGCCGGCTCTCGCGAAAGCTTTGGATAATGGAGAAGACTTCTTCGAGACGAATCCGGATTCGACTCTCGCGAAATCCTTCATGGATCTCGCCGAGAAAGTTAAGGCGAAGTTGAAATAGATTTATATTGCTATATTGTACTTTTTTCTTGTTCAAGTTGTTCGCATGTTGTGAGTTTTCACTTTTCCCGTTTTTCTCTTCATTTTCTTCTAGTTTTTTCCTGAAATAAATGTTTTCATCAAAGTTTTACAGCTTTTTAGATTCAATCGATATGAAATTTCATTAATATTATTTCATTAGAATTGACTTTTCTTCTATCCAACAAGCATTAAATTCAGATGCATCGCGTTGTAATCACCGGAATGGGAGCGATTTCCCCTTTCGGAGTTACAGTAAACGCGTTGAGAAACGGTTTGAATGAGGGAAGGAGTGGGTTAAAATACGATGAAGTGCTGAAATTCGTAGTTGGTGCAGTGCCGGGGGAGAGAGTAGAAGATAGGTGGTCAGCTGGACAACAGAGAGAAATGAGTAGGGCGAGTATGTTTGCACTGGTCGCTTCCGAAGAGGTAACGTCATCTGAGACCGTACAAATCGGGATGAATTATCACTCGGGATGAAACGGATCGGATAGAACGCTTTTTCGCAAATTTCAGTATTTGAAAAGAAATAAACGTCAATAATTGTCTGTTTAGTATTGTTATTTAGCTTATTAATTGTTTGTTTTCCTGTTTTTGGGCTGATTTTATGAAAATTCGCTTCGCGACGACGGTATGTCGAGTGGAATTCAGATTTGTCATCAAAAACAGGTTAAAACGCCATAAAAAGTGAGAATAATTACACGATACACCTTCAAATCACTGTTTATTTTCATTTCGGACACTGAAATTTTTAAAAAAAGCGTTCTTCGCGATTTGTACGGTCTCCGTCATCTGGGTACTCTGAATGAGAACAACTCAACGAGTATCTTATTTCAGGCAATGTCACAAGCAAACGCTGAAAATATCGATCACGAAGAGACTATTGTGAACATCGGAACGTGTATGTCAGATCTCGAACACATCGGAGAGACTGCGCAGAAAGTGAGAGAAGGACAGTCGAGGAGGGTTTCACCGTATTTCGTCCCGCGCATTCTCAACAATCTTCCGGCTGGTTATGTGGCAATGAAGTTAGTGATTCTGACGGAAAATTGTAGTTTTGTGAAAAAAATTGCTTCATTGTCCATAATTGTAACGTTACGAATGGGAAGCACCATGCTTTCAAAACGAAAATCGAAAAATTTCCTTGTGTTTTGTAAGATTTAATTAAAAATGCCGAATTTTCTCGTTTCCCCTCCCAATTCCTCTCAAAAATGAGATTCCAAATAAAAACGAGAGAAAACTAGAAGTAACAATTCCCTCCTTTCAAGTCAACCAATTCAATTTTCGAAATTTCAGATACAAAATGAGAGGAGGAGTCGAAGCGACATCAACTGCATGTGCAACAGGTCTTCATTGTATCGGCAACGCCTTCCAATCGATTCAATACGGACATTGTCGACGAGCACTGGCAGGAGCTGTCGAGTGTGCTCTCAACCCGATTTCACTGGCTGGTTTCGATAGAATGAGAGCGTTGGCAAGAGGAGAAGATCCGACAATCAGTCGACCATTTGATAAGAAAAGAGCTGGATTCGTGATGAGTGAAGGTGTAGGAATAGTGTTTATGGAGCGGTTGGAAGATGCGGAAGCTCGTGGAGCAAAGATTCTCGCGGAGGTCTTGGGATATGGAATATCTTCTGATTGTTATCATATTTCTACTCCTGATCCATCAGCCATTGGAGCTGTTCTTTCGATGAGAAGAGCGATTGGAAATGCTAATTTGGATCCGATTCAAATTGGGTTAGCTTGTTTTATTCTGACTTGTTTCATTCAGAAAATAATTTCAGATATGTAAATGCTCATGCTACATCTACCCCTAATGGCGATAGTGTTGAAGCGGAAGCAGTTCGTAAAGTATTTCCAAATCTAAATATGTCGGTTAGCAGTATCAAAGGACACATTGGACATCTACTCGGAGCAGCTGGATCCGTTGAAGCAATTGCAACGATTTGTGCAATGAATGATAGTATGAAACCAGGAAATCGGAATCTGGAGGAGAGTGAAGAAGACGTCGGATTGAATCTTCTCCGAGAAAATCAGAAGTGGGAGGAGCCTAATGGTCAACCGAGGATTTCGATCTGTAATTCATTTGGATTTGGAGCGACGAATGCTAGTCTAATTTTGAAACAATTTTAGTTTATTTATAGCTTTTATTTCATGTACATAATGATCTTCAATCGGTTTTCATTTAAAACTTTTTCAAATTTGTTTCAATTGTCCATTCGCAAGAAGTGTTCCTCTGTCATATTCCAGACTGCAAATACGAATTTCTGCTTCTCGATCATCACTGATGCAACGTGTTGATCAGTCTCTCGAACTACATATGTCCGGCTTGAAAACGATGGTTTCTTCCAGCATCTTGAATCGAAAATATAGCTGAAATTTTCGATGAAGATATACATATTTTTGGGAGAACTTACGTTCTATCGACCGGAAATATCGGTGGATTCCTGCTCAGATTTTCGAAACGAATCGACTTTTTGACTTCATTTGGATCGAAAGAAGAATAAAAACGGTCCAAACGAACAATTAAAATTTCCAGATTTTGATGCGCTATTCCTGATTTCCATCTCTGAATGAATTGAATAATATCACAGTTTTCCAGTCTTTCAGTTCTCAAAATTGCTTTTCTGCCAATGAAATGTTTCAAGATTCCAACAGACATTGAGGAGTGATCACGAAGGTCAATCAAATCTGTTGTATAAAACCCCGAGTCTTCTTTGAGTTCTCCTTTCAGAGTAACATTACATTGAATGTATTTTTGTTTTGGAGATGCTGAAAAGTACTCATCCAACTGATCAGCACATATTTCTCCGCGAAGACACAAATCGCTTCTCTTGATATTTTCCAGTTTTGAAAGGATTCGAAGGTCAGACAAGTGGAAACCGACATTTTTTACTGACGCGTGTTTGCGGACTCAATGCTAAATTATTAAATTTTGCATTGAGTCCGCAAACACGCGTCGGTAAAAAATGTCGGAACTTTTTCATTTCGATAATAACCCATTCAAAATTTAGTTTATCGGACAATCACATGATACCGAAATACACTGTCAAAGTTGACCATTTTCCACTGAAAACAGCCAAAGTTGGTAACCTGTTGACTGTATCTAGAAGACTCTGTAATTTATTAAGAAATTGAGATTATGCTTTGAATCAACGTTTTGCATTAAACATCAATATACAGTACGGGTCAAAAAAAAATGCAGTTTTCAGTTGAAATCGGTCATTTTTGTGAGTGTGCCACAGTCTCACCTACGATCCTAAAACTAGCTAATTTTCAAAATCGATGGAATTTCGAGACATCAATCGGTAATTGGAAAATGTCATATTTTCACTAATTCTAAGGAATTTAACTTTGAGAACCATACCCATTGAGTCCCAAAGACCCCTTGGTTATTGATCCATGTTTTAGAAAAATATTTCAAAACTCACTTGAAACTTATCATGTTCGATTTTGCATTGAATCGAAATATTTCTATCATGATTTTAAAAATTGGATAGATAACCTTGTTATCTAAAGTTTCATCTCCCAAACTTTGTATGCTGATGATTCCACCAATAAGTTTATACTTAACAATTTGGACTTCTTTAAATCGATATTTTTCACTTGAAATCACCAAGTTTTTCATTCGTTTTGAGCAGAAAGACAACAAAAATAGATCCTGGTAATCCATAGTTGACATAATTGCATGTTGGACTAGATATGGAAATCTTAGTAGTTTCATTTTCGTTTTCTGGAAAAAACATTTATATTGGCATCTGGATTCAAAGAAAATGCAGAAAATAAACGTAAGAGACAGAAGACAAATACTGTGTCTACTGTGTCGACAAATCAATAGTCGTTAAGAGGGTGTTGGTGTGGGATGCAGATGTTTTAGGTACGGAAAAGATGGTAATTGGAAGAATACATAATTTTATGAGGTACAATTAAATAACTTATTGCAATGTTGAAATAGTAACTTTTATGGTTTTCTTCCAGGTTCTCAAGAATCGGAAACGAGCAACCACTCCACCCGCATCGAAGTCGTCGCCAACTGCTGAACTCTAGTGAAAAATTATGTAATAAAGTATTGGATGCTCTCTCTCTTATTATTCTAGCATACTACCTCCGACACTGATCACCGCCCTTTAATGTCAGAACACTCGACTTCAACTTTAGAGTATATTTTTGAGCTGTTTCCCATATTATTGAAAAAGACAGACAAGTTCTCAGAGAACACAGATTCAGAACCGATGTGAAATTTGGAAATTGATTTCAGACATGGTTCACTAAACTTTTTTGCATGCTGTTAATTTCAATTGGAAAATTGACAGATTTCTTATAAATAGGAACTCAATTATAAGCGGAAATACAGAAAACATAACAACCTTAACACAACATGCTTTATTACAACAGAATTAGATGAAGTCAATATTGAAAAATTATTAAATAACATGCAGATTTTGAATAGTTCTATTCTCAAACAGTGAATCGTTTATGCCATACGAAAAATTTTAATACTGCCGGTGGACTGATTAAGATTGTTGAAAGTAATCCATCATGTCTCTCGAAATCGAATCCTTCCGATAAGTCGGTAACAACGTCATGTTTATCAGTAATTCTGCAATAAAACGACTATTGTTGCCTGTTCAAAATGAAGTTAACTCACTCTTTCTCATAAATATAACATCTTTCTCTTCTCTTCGGATCCCATGGTTTCGCATCGAACTCGGAAATAAAACGATCTCTATTCATCAGTTTTTGAGGCACTCTACTCATTTTCAGTGCTATGAATTTCGTATTATTCCCGTTTCTCCAATGTCTTATAAAGTCAATAACAAGTTCAATATCAAAAGTAGGATTGAATACATACAACATTTTTCCATTGAATCCAGATAAATGTTCTCTTGTAATCCAACTAGTCTCGTAAAATATTAATCTATCAGATCGAAAGAAGTTCAGATTTGTAGACACTTCTCCTTCAACTTTTGAGTGAATATATACATCTTCAACGGGATTTTCTATATTATTGAAGAAAACTGACAGTTTTTCAGAAGTAACAGTTTCAGAAAGAATTTTTAATCCGGAGACTGATTTCATGCATGGTTCAGTTATGAATCCTTCCAAATCATCGATCACATTCAAATCCAACTGAAGATATTGCAAACTTGTTCGTATTAAATCCAAAATGTAATAGGTTATTTGGAACCCACTGTGTGGGATATCACTGTATAGAATACTTCCTGAGTGGACATCAACGCATCTGAATAATTTAACTTATTTTTGTCTTTTGAGACTATTAAACAGTACCTGAAATAGTGTTCGACTCCGTCTATAGTTTCTGTAAATCGTCTCCCATCACACCTTGCCCAACGTGGAGCAGTTTCGAATGGAATAGATAAATGTCGACCGCCCACCAAATTCCGTAATTGAAACAATGGAGCTTTACATTTGCTAACTTTTGTAGTAATTCCCGCATAATCAACATGAAAACGTATCTGTTTGATTTTGTCTCTTGACTTTTTCGAACAAAATGATAGAGATAGCACTTCGATCGGATTCATTGAAGTGATGATTCGAGAGTAGGCAAGATACGGGAGGTTGAATAATTTCATTGTGCCAGAAAAGTGTTCTGAAAACTCAGATGAGAAAGGAATCTAGGAAGTGGAGTCTGCGAATCAATAAATTAGAATTCTGTGTGTATGAGTCGAGACATCCCACAATAAATAGACAGTACTGGCAACACAGGGCCTAGACAGAGCCATGAAAACGCACAAGGAGTGTATTCTGGGAAAACAGGAATATAATGAACCAGTCGGTTCACGTCGCCTAACGGCGACTAAACCTCCTTTTCTACACCACCCTTCTGGTTGTTACAGCGCCTGCGGCGCTTCCCAAACCGTTGAGACTATCGAGGTCTCAGAATTCTCTCCAACATAAGGATCGTTATATTTTTCTTAACTTGTTAGTAGTTTCCTAGCTGTGAGCAGAAAGTTCCGGAAAAACACAATTGTCAAATCTCTACTTTTCAGATACAATTTCGTTCTTTTAATCCTCCATTTTTTCTAAATCTAGCGATAAGAAAAAATCTTCCACGTCCCCACATGCGACACATCCAACTGATTACAGTCAACGTTGCCTAACAGATCGGATTCCTAAACGCATTAACCTATACCATTTGAAAATCAAATTTAGCCGCGGAATATAGCGTCTCGCAGTATGGATTAACTTGATCCATCCTTCCCATGTAGTGAGGATCTGGTTGTGCATCAGTAGCACCTATTGGAAAAACAGTTCGTTGACGTGTCGACTTCCGAACTCGATGTGGTCTGCCCGTTTCTTTCACTTGAGTTACATATGCTCTGATGGTGTTGGCTCTTGTTCTTCCCGCCGTCACATCTTCGGGGTCGTCTGAAAGCTGCCTGGAAAATCATTGAAGTCCGTCCAGATTTCATTTGATCTTCGGACTCATTTTTCCTGCTGATTTCCATTCGTTTGGTGTTGGTTCTGATATAGTTCGACTGTCGACTGCTCAATGTCAGACTGTAGGAATCGTCGGACTGATGTATTATTTGCCATAATTTTCAATCTCAGAGATAGTAAAGATCCGGACAATCTTGGGTGCCGGAAAGCAGAGCCGGACGTCTCCTTTTTGTCGATATTTTTCAGCGGCTTTTTTCACCGGCTTTTTCACCGGCTCCTGTGTCATCAGCTGAGTGCCCTTGATCCCGTCAATTCCGTTAAGTTCCACGCTCACCTCTGAATGCGAGCTGATATCGTACCTACATTCATCTCATATTTTTTGCTGACAGGTCAACAACATTTGATTTGGAATCCTGACAATATCGGGTCCGGATAGCTTCACCGGACGTCTTCTTTTTGTAGTTTTTCTTTGTCCGTCTCTGTGTCGTGTCCTCTTCCTCATCAATTCCTCCGAGCTCCACTCTCCCATCTGATTCTGATCGATGGAACACACCTTCATCTATTTATTGTTCTGTACTCATCAGACTTAGGCCATTCAACCCGAAAGTCAGACTATCACGAAGCCGTGGAACAGCATCCGATGTGGAGGTGATATCGCGGGGAACAGGAGAAGCATCACCATGAGCACCCAGTGAATTGTCGACGGGAACAGTTAGTAGTTGGAAAGAAAATGATAGTTATCAGCAGTTGGAAAAAACGGATTTTACGTGGCCCATATAAGGACTTCACGCGACTTTCGCTCGCACGGCCTCCTGCAGAGGCTCTCTCAAAGTACTGTGCGCAGTGCATTGAGAGGGCCTTCGCTGGAGGCCGTGCGCTCGTCATTATATTTTAAAAATGGGAGGAGCAAAAACTGTAATGAGAAGAAGGGAAATGTTGCCCAAAATGGCTATCAATACTTTTTTTAAATGTGGACCCATATGGATCAATTACACGTATCTTGAAAATTGTCCGTATCTATTTGTGATGCCTATCAATCTGGAAGGAGACAAAACGTTTTTAGTCCTCAATTTTTTCTGAATCCGATGATAACAAAAAATGCTTGTCGTCATTCCTTTTTTAGGAAACGGTCCGCATTTGTTCGTGACGTAGGTCTCACTGGAAACAAACGGCATGTTCGGAAATTTCTATTTTTTTCGAATCTATCAACAAAAAAAACCAAAAAATCTTTTCTCGCCCCCGGGCTCTAAAAACTAACTGTGTAGTCAACGACGCCTAACTTGCGAGATCGGACGCGGAAACACGTCAACCCTAACCATGCGGCCACGGAAAATGCAAGCCAATGAAAAGAAAGAAATGACGACGCTTAGGCCGACAGTTTCACGCCACTTTTTCCGTTTTTTATTCCCCTATGCTTTATCAGTGTTTTTGGCTCAGAAGGCGTCATTTTGAGAATTTTGAAAAAAGAAAAAGACGGGCATCATTAAGAGAAAATTTCTGATCTTTTGGTCCAAATTTGAAGAAAATCGGTTCAGTAGGAAGGGCGGTAGGATCGGCGACATACGGACAGACAAACGGATCTGCTGAATATTATTAGTAAAGATTGCCAGGAGAAGAGGGATATTTTTAAACAAGCTGTCGTGGAATCAATAGATCGTAATTCACGACCTTGCCAGACTTACATAGTTTACTCAAAATAATAAATATTAGGGTGTTTCAAAAGTCTTTGCATCAGCTTTTCATCAAATTTTTATTAATGAAAAGAAGACAGTTTTAGTTTATTAATAAAATTTATTGAATGTACATAATGATCTTCAATAGGGTTTCATTTAAATCATTTCATTTTAAAATCTCTTTCAAAGATCCAGCGGAAGTGTTCCTCATTCCAGACTGCAAATACGAATTTCTGGTTCTCAATCATCACTGAAGCCACGTGTTGATCAGTCTCCCGAACTACATATGATAGGCTTGAACAGTATGATGACTTCCAGCATTGAGAATAGAAAGTAAAGCTGAAATCACTGATGAAGATCTACATATTTTTGGGGAACTTACGTTCTATCGACTGGAATCAGTGGTTGATTTTTTGTCAGATTTTCGATACGAATAGACTTTTTGACTTCATTTGGCTCGAAGGAAGAACAACAATCGTCCAAACGAACAATTAACATTTCCAGATTCTGATGTGCTATTCCTGATTTCCATCTTTGAACAAATTGAATGATATCGCTGTTTTCCAGTCTTTCAGTTCTCAAAAATGCTTTTCTGCCAGTGAAATGTTTCAAGATGCCGGCAGACAGTGAGGAGTGATCATGAATATCAAGTATATCTGTTGTATAAAATCCCGAGTCTTCTTTGAGTTCTCCTTTCAATGTCACATTACATTGGATGTATTTTTGTTTTGGAGATGCTGAAAAGTACTCATCTGTTGACAGTCTCCTGGTCCCCGAATCAGGGTCCTGTCCCACTCCAAACTAAAATATAATAATTGTTCTCTAAATTATTCTAATTTAGTTTACATTTATTTCATATTTTACTTTCTGTTATTTTTCTCCCTTTTTCCCTGTTTCTTTAACTCCATTGGAAGCGGAAGCAATTCCCTTTTAATTCAAATCACCGCCATTCTCGTGTCTGCGTCTCTACTATCAAAGGCGCACGCTATTAACAACATCACTGGTCTCGCCGCGACGACACACAGGAAACGAGTGCAACCGTAGCTGACCGACAACAACGACTTGGCCTAATCATAATTTATTCAGTCTTGTTTTTAGTTTTGTTCTTTTAACAATTCTCTTTTTTGTTGTTTGTTTTAGAAGTTGTACGTGAGCCTCGCCGGCGTCCCTCTGGACTCCCCTAAGCTTTAATTAGCTAGGAATCCCCAGAGCGACTCCTCGAATCCCTCGCTTACTTCTTTTCTCCCTTTTCATGTAATTTCCTAAAGGAAATAATCGATCAGGTTTTTAATGCAGTCCCTCGCGGGTCATGCTTTTCCCCTGAATAAATCGGTTATTTAATACACGTGTTAACTGTACAGCGGGACACTTCCCTTTACCTCTGAACCACCTAAAACGGAAGTATATTTTGGGCCCATGTTCCCACCCCACTCGGCACATTACCGGCGGCCTTCTGGAGACAGAAGGGGTGGCCACATTTGGTGCATCTAGACCAGGTTGTATCCGCTCGGGCGGAAAATTTCGAGATTATCGATTTTTCCCCTCGACCGGACGAATCAGTCGGTTTGCCCATTTTTTGTCCGATAAAATCGATATTTTTCGATTTTAATGTACAGTTTTCACTTGTTTTCCCTCGGAAAATTAACGTGAACGGCGAAAAACTTCTTCGCAAACTTCATTTTCGGGTTTTTCGATGTTTTTCTCCCCGAAATTTTGCTTTCCTTTTTTGAATTTGGCGCCAATTTTGGCCCCACCTTTAAATTTGGAAGCAAGTTCGCTCTAGTGCGAAGCGCTGCGCCGCGAAGCGGCTTTAGGCCTTCCCACTTTTTACGCGAATTTCCGGGCGTTTTTTCATCGTTCTTTCTCGTTTCTCCCTCGTGTTTCGTGATTTTTTCGCGAATTCCCGACGGAATTATTCGAGAAAGGCCTGAAATCGGTCAGATACTCGAGAAATTCGGCAATTTTCGCCAAGATTTCCGCCGATTGGCTGAAAAAACTCTTTTCCCTCGGGAAAATCGAGATTTTTTTCGGTTCTTCCGCGCATTTCAACGCGAAATCGCCCAATTACCCTCGAATTCACCACGCCTCGTCATGGATTACGCCTCCTCGTGCTACTTCACCGCGGTTTTTGCTGAAATTTTGGCTGGAATCGATCGGAACCCCCTCGCGCCGGTTTCAACGGATGGATCGTGCTCCTTTCACCCCGTTTGCTGCTGTTTCGCTCCACTTCCCTCGATTTCGAGCCGGAATCCTTCATTTTTTCCGGATTTCGAGTGTTTCGAAACTTTTCGAAACATTTCGAAAATCCCGAAAAAATCGGACACCGGCAAGAACCGATCAGAAGTTTCAATGGATCGCCTGCTGCGGCTTCCTCGTGTTTCGGACGCCTCGTTTGCTGATGTTTGGATCATCTTCCCTCGTTTTTCGCTGGAATTCCCACTTTTTCCGGATTTCGAAATATTTCGTAATATTTCGAAAATCCCGAACGGGTCGGAACACCGGTGGAAATCGATCAGAAGTCTCGCTGATGGTTTCGGATGGCTCCCTCGTGTCGCGAATGCTTCGTTTTCTGTCTGTAAGTCGATTTTTTTGTGATATTTTTGCCAGACCCCGAACTCTCTCGCGTAGCGGACACATTTTCGAATGTCTCCAATACCCGAACGAGTCGGGCGAGGCGAAGATTGTTCAAAAAATTCCTTCGGATGTCTACGTCAAGCTTCGCACACACGGGAAGCTGTCATTGGTGTGGGATGGCTCCCTCGTGTTTCGCGTGCTTCAGTCTTCGTCATTTCGTCAACTTCCCTCGTTTTTTCGCCGGCTTCTGAATTCCCCCGCGATTTCGAAACGTTTTCGAACCTCTTCGAATATCCCGGGCGAATCAGAACAGGTGGAGAGCGATCAGAAGTCTCGTGGATGGATTCTCGTGCCCCGCTCACTTCGGATGTCGTCGTTTGGCTCTACTTCCCTCGTGTTTCTCACCGGATCTGGAATTCCTCGCGTCTTCGGAGCATTTTCGAATGTTTTCGAAGCCCCGACCGAGCCAGAAATGGTAGGAATTGAGGAGAAGTATCGTGGATGGTCGTGTTTTGATGACGCTCGTGCAGGATTCGTGTGTTTTTTCTCTTGTATCGCTTCTTCCCTCGGGAAGAAGCAACTTGGCTCTTTTTTTGTTTGTTCTTTAGTTCCTCGTTAGCGATAGACGCTCTCACTTCTTGCTGTGTTTTAACACGGGCTTGCCCGTTTGCGGAAGTGATAGTTGATTTGGGAATTCTCCGACGCCTCAGGTTTTCTGATGCCGATTGGAGCTCTCGGAATCTCTTCGGAGAAGTCCTTGAGAGCTTCTATTCGGACCGGAGAATCATAGTAGGCGTCCGAGCCATTCTCTTCAATCAGTGCGAGTGTCTTCCTCGCTCACCAGCCGCTTTAGATAATAACAATTAAGAGTCAAGGTCCCTTCATGCCAGCTTGCTGGATCGGAGGGAGCCTCTTTGCGGGTTCATTGTGTCACTTGGAGGTTACATACGTAAGCTTTATTGATTTATCCCCTCCTCGTCCGAACATTCTCGGGATTCGGATTAATTCGAAGCCCTCGAGAGTTCCGATAGGACCGGCGATCAATAATTCGCTTCCGTATCGATAATCTGCAATCGATGCTTTGGATTCAAGACATTCTCCGGAAGTTTAAAGCAATCAGAAACTCCTACGGAGCCGCCGAAAGGCAGCTCCGCGGTTGAGATTTTGAGAGCTTGAGCGGAAGGAGAATGTAAACGAAAACTGGGGGTCCCTGGTTTCGAGCATGGTGTTGATATGCGGCGACTCCTTTGTTGGTTTATCGTTCTGCTTGCCCTCTTCGGAGCTCGAGTAGTATCAGTTGCCAGTCCTCTGATTGCGCGATCAGCAGTTTTTACTGCATACGATCCCGTTCGTGAGGCGAAGGATATCCCCGTCATCGATATTGTCCTCCAGACCTCGGGTCGGCTGATGCTAGTTCGGTACTTTTCTATTCTAATCGGAATTCGTTCTGATTTGTTGAATAGTATTGATTCTGATGCAGAGCAGGCGAGCCCCCTGGTGTGAAGCTTGTGTTGCTTCCGAGTATAGTATTGATGCTCATGCATACTCGTTAGTGATCGGTATCAGGGATGCCAGGCAAGAGACCGCATACTGCCATGTGTTGGAGTCGCTGTTGGCCTCAGGTGCTCCATCTTTGTACCGATTAGGAACTGTAACCCCAGTGTATCTCCGTCTCCCTGTGGGATTCCGACATACATTTGACTACAGTACCCCTCGACTGTTTGCGACACGGCGCAGGTGCATACCTGTCTCGTACTCCGCCTCCTCGAGTTAACGAGTCTCCATGAGAAGTTCATTTAAGGTTCGGCATTGTTCCTCTCGCCTTATCGTCCTCGGAGGATTTGGCAGTCGTTTGAGAGTGAGCAAAGCAAAACCTGCTATATGAGGGACAACTCAAGGCTCAGAATTTCATAAGTCGTAGTAGATAGCGTAGCGATACGTTCGAGGCGACCTTTTACTGCTAATCTTAGAGCCCGAGCAGGAACAAGCGATATTTCCTAATCGGTTCCTCGAGACACAAGCGGTTCTAGTTGATTGCGATGGTGTTAATGCGAGCCTCGGCGATTTGATCTCCCCCGATTTATTTCGGGTCTTTCGAATCCCCGTCACCTCGATAATACACCTCTTACGTCTACTAGTGGTATCCTCGAACCCGTCCCTCGCTTTCAGGCTCTCTTTGATAAAGAGTGGATTACAGTCGATCGATTATTGATCGTCCCCCAGCTCCGTATCAGGATTCTGGAGGGTTAAGACTGATGCCTAAAATCAAAAACTTTGAGCGCATGCGTATCATTGTGAGTAGATTCGAGGGCGATCGAGCAGTCGGTACCCTTTGTTTCGTGACCGGATATGGACGATGGGTCAATAGTTTAATTGATTGGTCTTATCTCTTTAACTAAGTGAGTCGCTACTATCGCAGAAAAAATGAGTAATTTCACACGTGTCTTCTGGGAATAGATATATTCTCATGGGTTGATGAATCCTCGCCTTTGCCCCGCTGTCCGACAGCCGCTTTCTTTAAGCGCCTGGATTTGCCGGTCAGAGCCGAACGAATCTCCTCTACGAGAAATGCTTAGTGCTAGCGAGTCATCCGTTTCGTGATAACGCTGCGCTCTCTTTCCGTTCTTCTATTCTCTCCGTACTAGTATGGATGAGATCGAAGCACCGCGAGGGACCGCACCCGTATCAATTGTAATTCGGAGAGCTAAGCATTAAGTGGGTTCCAGTTCGTTCTGATCTGATCGAATCGGCTGAATTTCGTATCGAGCGGAAGCTCTTTTGAGCATCCTTCCTCGGATACATGCGTTTTGATTTTCAACCGAATCCATCATCGTTAGTTCGAAAACTGACCTATCTACCAGAAGACTTAGTTGAGGTGCTGTATTCGAAAGGCCTCGGCGACCGACATATTCAGTAGTATGTAAATACGAGCTGAAATAGTCAAACCGGTTATTTCGGGTCGTAAGGTCACTCCCCTCGCAGCAGGTCGCCAGACTCGCGCTTGCGGATCGTCCTGAAGACTAATGGAATAGTCGGCCGTATTGGTTTGAGACGATATCTTTCGTTTACCGATTCTGGCTCAAGTTTCTGAGGAGGACACTCCCTATGGAGCATCCTCTGGCCCCCCGGAGCGTATTGATTATGTTTCGGGAGGATTCTAGTACGATTCTGGTTAAGAAACGACCATAGGCGATCTGGTGCATTTTTCTCTCCGTAGCCCTCCCTCGTTAGTGAAAGACGCTCTCACTTTTTGCTGTGTTTTAACACGGGCTTGCCCGTTTGCGGAAGTGATAGCTGATTTGGGAATTCTCCGTCGCCTCAGATTTTCTGACGCCGATTGGAGCACTCGGAATCTCTTCGGAGAAGTCCTTGAGAGCTTCTATTCGGACCAGAGAATCGATGGCGTCCGATCAATTCCCTTCAATCAGCGCGAGTGTCTCCTCACTTATCGAGCGAGATCCTTCGGATCGGGGATGCATTCGGATCCTCTGGCCCCCCGGAGCGTGAATTCTAGGATTTACTGCTCCACGGTGCCATTGACTATGATAGTTTTATAACCAGATCTAGCGCTATCGGATAACTTTTGCTAAGAAAAAGTAGATGATGTATGGAACAAGAGTTTCGGCTCCAGATCCTAGATATTCTATCATGCTTAACGCGGAACTCTGAGTATCTTATGAAAGATGAGGAGTATCGAGTGTAGTTCGGGCGAAATTAGTATACCTCCCCTCTTCGTGAGCGGAACATAGAAGGTTTCCCCCTAATTGCAACGGAATTCTTGAAGCGTTAATTTCGTTTGAAATCCGCTGTCCCGTTTGGGATTTGGGGTATTCTAGACCGCTTTTCGCAGAGTATTTCTCGTCACGTCGCGTGGCTTTTGTGTCGTTCAGATACAATAGTGATTGAGAAATCTCTTCCGAAATCTGAAGATTGTTTACAATCGTTGTCGAAAATACTTCCAGTCTTGAATTCCACTCGTGAAATACATCTGGATGAGAGAAAGAGCATAAACTAAGTGGTGTACTAGTCTGCGGTGTAGGCGGATAAGAGCGAGCCGCCGGAGTTATGCTAGTAGGACAGTCGGAGGAGATGAGTATCGAAGTTGCTCTGATTCTTTCAGAGCATTTAGCGTAGCTAGACATCATATTTGGTGCCTTGTGTATCGGATTTGGTGGTTCTATGCAGCGCATTTGATGTTTCATTTCATTAGTTTGGTGCCTCAAATCTACTCCACCCTCGGGTCGATCTAGATTTGTTGTTCGAAATACCGACTGAAACTCGTATCACTCGCCTCCATCGAATCTTCGATCGAGCAGTTTGATATGTAGTCTTCCTCGTGTGTGGATGAGAGTTGCTATTTCGAATAGTGATTCGTAATCTACCCGTCAAGTATAATTCCGCCCGCTCTCCCTCGAATCCCTCAGTAGTTATTAGTTGTCGTTTTTGGAATATGGATCCTCTCTGTCATTCAAGTCTTCGTTTCGTTTCTGTGTGATTCGGCGATAGGCTGTCTGTGTACTCCTCGGTGCAGCGACTCTTAAGCGGATCGTTAGATTAACGGGCCGGCCGCCTGGCAAGCGGAGGGCCTTATTAGGCTAGCGATACCTCGACTCCACCACGATCTACGCAGATAGTCACTCCCCGAACCATACTTAAACTCGATGAGAATGATAGACGTTTAAGAGAGACCGTATTCCAGCTAATGATTACACTATACTCCAGACAAACTACATCACGGAATCTGTCATGATTCCGAAGCCTCTTGTTTTTTGCTTCCCTAGTATCGGTCCCGATCGATATGAAGTTAGCTTTCGTTGAGCTTTGAGATGGTTTAGTATCGTGTTGCGGCGAAACTTCTCGCGTAGAGCTCTAGTCAGTGATGTCTGAGAAGGTGACTCCTTCGACTGATGTCGTTAACTATCTCTCGTCATCTCGAACCTCGACGCTTTGCATTTCGCAAGTTTTTCTTTTTTAGGAATTCGCATTTAGTTTTCTCTTATCTGCCTCCGTGATTTTCTTGTATTCGTAGCTCCCAGAGTCAGTTGAGTCATATTTATTATGCTTCAGCTATCACTCGCGATCTACGATGTCGGGAAAGGGATCTCGTCCGCCTTCGGGCAATAGACACCCCTCGGAGCCTTCGGAGAGTAAGACTAGCCGAACGCCTAGAAAGAAATTACAGATGATGGTGTTTTAGATCAGCTTCTGACGCGTATTGACTTCGACCTTCTGGTGTCCGGTCAGAATGCATTGATGCATTCGTTTCATTATTTCGCCGACACGCTCCGTAACATGACTCCAAAATTCGATAGAATGTACGAGATGTTCCGCAGCCAGTTCAGCGATAATGTTGACCCGACAGTCTGTAAGCTTGGACCTCCACGCCTCGGTGATCCTTATCATGGAATCACGCAGTTCGAGAAGGACCTTCGCAAACAGCAAGAACACTTTTTGGCCTGCACGGTACCATAAGCTGATTTAGATATCCCAGCATCACCCAAATGTTTCAGAGAATCGCAAGATTATTTGAGAAAGTCCTCGGAGACGTTCGCAAGGGACGTTTGGACAGCCACCTCGTGGATCGTTGTATCAGCAAATTTGTGTCTGAACATTGTGGTGAATCCTCGGATTCATCTAACTCTTCTGACGACTCGGATGCCGGAGAATCTGATTCAGATAACCTGCCGTCTTCGTCCGATGATAAGGAAGATGACTCAGATGGCAACGCCTTCGGGAACCTCGAATTCTCAGGTTATCTTGAAGAAATCGACTACTTCCCAGTAGGCCGAGCCAACTGAATCCCTTTTGTTGACAAAATTTCTGTTACTTCCCCTCGTTGTTAGCTCATGTGAACCTCTGTTGCCCTCGGATCCAAATGACTTTCTCTCGCTGGACATTATTCATCTTCACGCGTTCAACGACGTCTACAATCGGCCTAATTGCCTCGTCTAATCTCACAGTCTTTGGTTTTGATGTGCTTATTAAGTTTTCAATAAACTCGTTCCTCGAACCAGTCTACGGTCAATTTTTTCAGCCGCATTGAAATTTAGCTGGTGTTACCAGTCTTTACTGTGATTGAGATGATGACAATGTTAGCCCCATTTAGAATTCCGAGAACTATCGAATGAGTCAGTCGAAGCTTCGAATGATGATGAAATCGTAGTGAAGGACGCCCCACCCTAGTTTCAGTCTGGGAACGTCGCCTCTAGTATCAGATTTCTACAGCCCCCGCGATGATTGCAGTCGTAGTTCGAGCGTATCAATTCGTATCTCACTCACGAGTGTGGTCAACGTGGATTCTTGTTGAAGTGGAGTCTCAGCGAGTACATGCTGTTCGGGCTTCCGAGTTGAATGAAGAATTCTTTCTTCAGAAGACTCCGGACGCTCTTGAAGTACGTCCTTTTCGAAGCACGGGTCCTTCAGAACAGTGGGCGGCGTTGCATTCCGCAATCCTTGATTGCTTGGATGCTACCCCCGCCCTCGCTACTCCACTTTAAGATTATCCTCGATGAGCCTAATTCGTGAAAACGATCTGCGGATGCATACCCTCGATATATTCACAGCAGGACTCGCATGGTTATGGAGATATCTGTCACATCCGTCAAGTCGCTCAAAAAGCGACGCTGAAGTCTCATCATAAGCTACAGTCGAGATCCCTCGATTCTATCTTATCGCTCAAATGGAATCCTTCGTAAAGTTGAAAAATTGTGATTTCATTCATATTCTTTTTTTGTTAATAAAAGTCGAGTTTTGTTTGCTTAATGATTGCTTGTGATTCAGTAACTCGGTTTTTACCCGGTTCAATATCTGTTTCGTTTACGATTCGGTGAATTAATCTTTATAGCTTTATATCGATTTAGCAATTATGAGCAGCGAAAACTCACAAATTAACCAGGAGAAGATGCTCGAAGACGCAATCCTCGACGAGAATCCGGAAGTCGGTAAGATACCATTGCCTCCGATCTCCATAGAGCTCGAAAGAGTTCTTTTGGGAGGGGCGCAAGGGAATTACACACTTTCATTGAGCGTATGGTGACTCGGTTCTTTCCAGATCCCTCGGTTGACTCATCGGTTCCAAGAACCAATGGTGCAGACGCGGAAGACGGAAATATCCTCGAGTTGGATGATCTGAACTTTGGTTAGTGCTATCAACTCTAAGAATGGTGATCAGTTGCTTTAAATTTAGGAGATCCATCGGATCAAGCCAGCAATGCAGGAGATTCGGTTCACTCCTCGATTCTTGGAGAGTCTGACTCGCAAGAGCATGAAGTTCCAGCGAATCAGGAGATCCGCGAAGGTCCGTTGGAGTTTTTCGTCTTCCCAAACGGGAGACCCAATACTCCGAGAGTTGATTCGATTCCTTTTGCAGATGATAACTTGGATGGAAATCCAATGTTGGAGGCTGCGAATGTAGTCGTGGAAACCGCGAATCTGGCGGAGATTGATGCCCTCGACATTGCTCAACAATTGAAGCAACTGCCAGCCATTCTTCAGGAGTTTAAGAACATCGCGCGTCAGCTCGAAACCAAAAACACCTCGTCCGGATCCATTGATGATGCCAGCAACTTCATCACGAAGAAAGATTTAGAGGCCTTCGCCACGAAACAAGATCTCGAATCCCTCGTCTCTAAAGCTGATCTCGTGGAGCGTCTCCCCTCGGCTGACAAGTGGACTGACATGGTCGACAAGCTCGCGCCACTTGCTTCCCTCGACGGTCTGTCAGTTATGATGGGCTCAGTCTTGCAGCAACTGCGTGTGTTCGCGTTGACCCAGCGACGTCTGGCTCGTCGCCAGGGAAAGAGTGTTCTCCTCGGAAAAAAGCTTCTGACCGACGGAATGGTAGATCGTGTCAAGTTCTTGAAGACCTCGCACAAGATTACTAATGTCTACAACTCGCTGCGCAGTTCCATCGCGAGAAAAGTCACGTCTCTGGAGGAAGAGACCGAGATAAGAGATCTTGTAAACCAACTTGATGCTATCAAGAAGGAGCAGGATGCCTTCGCTCGAATCTTAGAACCCGGCGACCATGACGATGAATCGCAGGTAGCTGCCCTCGACGAGATTGTTGCGATTGAGACAACTGTTGGCCTCGCTCAACACGCTCAAGAACGTCAGGACGAGGAGAGAAAGAAGCGCAAGCATCTTGAATCTCACCGTGCTGTACGTTTTAGTAGTTTTGAAAATCTTTTCTTTAATTCAGTTCTATATTCAGAGCTCCACGCGATGCTTCTTCTGCCAGGAGAATCACGACTCGTTCAGGTGCCAAAAGTACCCAGATTTGCCCTCGAAACTCCAACTCTTCCGTGAAAAGAACCGTTGTATGATTTGTGGACAACCTGGCTGCAATGGTTCGGTAGCTGCCTGCAAGGCGAAGAACAGAGTGTGCAAGAATTGCGATCCCTCGTTGCCACTCGAACAACGTGAGCACCATCAGACGCTTTGCCCTCGACGCCGCCAGAAGAAACGCTCTTCGGGCGGAAGAAAGGCCATAGAAGAGAAGGTAGCTCCCTCGGAAGCCCTCGAGGCTGAAGAGAAGTTCGGTCACAACGTAGATCGCTTCCTTGATCCATCTGCTCAACAGCTTCCAGGCAGATACGTCATCCTGGCGAAACACGTGACTCAAACCTCGGATTCTGAAGATGACCCGGCTCCATCCAAACGCCAGAAGGTCAGCACAGATTCCAACGGAATCGGTGAAGACCCCTCGGCCAAGGAAGTGGAGAAGGTTCCAATTCAGAAGAAGAAGAAGAAGAATGCCGGAGGAAAGAAAACGAAGAAGGCCAAGAAGCCAATCATGAAAAAGAAAACCGAGTCCGTTGACTCTGTCAAGAAGCAGAGAGCTGCCAATCATGAGAATCCCTCGGAATCGACTAATTAATTGTTAACCTTTCTGTTTTAAGTTTTTTTACGGGTCTTCGTAAATAAACCGGTTCTTTTGTTGATACTGATGATCTCAATGATTGGTATATAGCTATGAGTGTAAACTCATAATTATTTCAATTTCTGCTCTATTTCAGATCGGCTTTAGTACCTTCCCGACTTTTCCGTCTGTAGTCCAAACACGAACTGAACACGATGATTCAAAGGGTAGCGCTGACCAATTCGTCGGGCTTTCCTACTTCTATAGTTATGAGTAGAAGTGAAACGTCATACTCTACGATTCTTCGGAATCTGCGAGGCTAAAAGGAATTTCATCCGTCTCTATGACCTCGAGTCTGGGTAAACTGATAACTTGAATGTTAGCCACAGAAGAGAGTGTTTCAGATATACCTGAACGCACGATTCCGTGCACTGGGTAGAAGTTAGCAGGCAGCTAACATTGTACACCGATTTGGATTCGTCCAGCGCCCTCGGGCATGTGGAGATTAGAGCATATTTTTTCGTTGCACTCTAAACCCACGATCGGTTTACAGACGATTGACACCGGATACTTGAAATTTTTCTTGTATCAAGCCAGTGGAAACGTTCACTCGGCATACGGGGCTCAGATAGTTGATGATTCTGTCATCAAGTGTATGTTATACACAGGATTACGGTCCTATATTTGTGTTAAATTGTTAAAATTCTCCCCGTCTGATCGAGAGTAAAAGTGCTCGATTGGAAAAACCCTAAACCTGTAGTCGGAGCAATGACTCTCGGGTGGCTCCCGAGATTAAGCCGAGATTCAGGGTTATCCGGGTCGGTGATCGCGAGGATCTTAAAAACCGGTCCATTCCCTCGGGATAAAACAAAAACTATCCGGATCTATGATGCTAACGCTAAGAGAAGGACGAGGATATAGGGATTAATTTGTGTTCTGGTACCGTAACTGAAGTACTCGCATCACTATCGAGTGAGCAATATTTGATGTAGCTAGGGAGCATTCGATGCGTTGAAATCACACTTGGTTCGTCTAATATATAGTCTTCAAGGTCGATTTAGTCGTGATAAGTGATGAAATTCTCTGATAGTTCGCACACATTGTATCGTCTAGGCCACTTGAATTACTGGGCAAGCCTCCGATCCCTCGACGTTGCTTACCTTTCGGTACTTCCCTCCCTCGGAGATCGAGTATCGGATGAGACGCGGCGCCGAGCAATCTGAGGTCCCCCCAGGAATTCGGTTCTAAGAATTGAGACTGCATACGCCCTTCGGGGGTATACAGATATCAGTTCGCGTACGGCTTTGGGTGAGAATTGTCTAAAATCCGATTAACCAGTATTGGTAGAATCGGAGCGAGTGATACGGGCTGTCACAAGTGTACAGTTCGAGACACATCACCTCGTGAATAGATTCATCTAGCAATATTAATTAGAGCATAAGTGCCGTTAGTCGAAGGACGACTTCGTCAAAGAAGTCCTCCGTTGATTACGTCACCTCGTTTATACCTATAAGTCTTATTGACGACTGCATTTGAGTCAAGCAACTTAAAATGTTAGTTCCTTTTGTACCGAGATTTCGATCTCAAATTCGCTCATCAACGTATTTCCTTTGTGCTCGAAAGACGGAAGTTAATCGTTCATGTTCGGCGGTCTGATTGATTTAGGAGAAGCGCTAGCGAAGTATCTCGATTACTTCAATGGTGTGAATCTTATAGCATGATGATGGCAAAGGTGCCGGTCACCTCCTTGACAAGTGACATCAGCTCGTAGTTATCTACAGATGAAACCTCAGTTCTTTCTAATGCTGCTTGATCGAACTGCAGCGTGTCACGAAAAGCAAGGACCAGTCTCCAAGAGGAGTTTTCCTTTTTGATACATGCTTCGACGCAAGTTCATCGATGAGCGACCCGTCCATGCGTGGTCGTATCCCCCTGAAGATGTTCTCACCGGCAGAAACGCCACCGAGAGCTATATACTTTAGGTCTAGTACGACACAACGAGATTATACGTAAATTATTAGTGCGTGTAAACCCTCGTGACGTCTCGAAAGAACGTCATACGTCTCGAAAGAACGTATTCTTTTACGTGTGCTAATAAACTTGTCCACGTGGCTACGTGGCTAAAGTGAGCTCGGCTTTTTTGTAGCAGTAATGTGCAGTTCGTGCCTGTCGACACCAACCCACCCTACTCCTCTCAATCTTCGTCTCATTTTGGTTAGACGAAACGTTTTTCGGTGCTAATCTGTATGACATAAATCGCTACCCATTTTCAGATAGAAAGCTTGGTGCATGAGCTGAGTTTTGCAGCTAGAGTTCGGTCTCATGCAGCTAGAATTCGGTCTCTAATGGGTGCTCCTGTAGACGTCGTGATCAGTGATCAGCGAGATTGAAACGGTCTCGCTGCGTACTCAGCACGATACTCTCGGAGTGAAAATTCTGGTAATCCATATTCCGTGAGGGATTTGGTACACAATGGACTAGATTTGGTGCACAATGCGCCGGATTTGGTGCATAATGTATCGGAATTTTGAGGCAGGTTTGATGCACATAATGCATCATTTAGTGTATTTGGTCTTCATCGAATTCCTCGTCAACAGACGATATTTGATGCAAATGCGCAACATACAGATAGCAACCATCCTCATTCAGAATGGCCCGATGGAACGCTTTTTCGTTAAACCTCTTTAGATTACGAGTCTGCACGTAAAGGAACCAAGCCTTTCTAAGAGCGCGAGGCTCTGGAAGGGGGTAAAATGTGATGAAATCAACTCTATGCGATGAGTAGAGAGCAGGCTCGATACGATCGTTCGAGCGGGCTGGTGCGAGATCGTACTGCTCTTCTAGCGTGTTAAAATCGGTAATGTTCACAGATGGGGTAAGAATCCGAGAGCAGGGAGGCACCTAGTGCTCCAGGTTCAACGATTCACTGGGAAGAGTGGTAGTCTATGGAAGAAAGCGGCATCTTAGCCAGATGGAGAGCTCCGTAGTACTGTAAATCCGCATCGGATCCAAAGTTCGCGATGTTTTCCGCCAGTTGATGAGTGGGTCGAGTCCCTCCATCGTTCCACAGAACCGAGTCTAAGCTATGGTACAAGTTTAGAAACACGTCCAATTTCATCCCATGTCTCTAGTTCAGTCCTCGCGGTGAAGCCGTGTAGTCGTGAGAGATTGATAAACGGGCAGTTTACTGTCTGGTCAAGGTGGACATATTGTTACCCGCGTGTCTTTGATGCATCAGTGATCATATATAACCGGTAATAAACTGCAACCCGCTAGAGAGGGAGTTGAATAAACCGATACGCCTCGGACAACACCTAGTTTCCCTGTCTAGAAACTACTATGGCCTTGACCGGGTAATGGAGAATAAGAGCTATCCAATTTACCCCCTACCGAATAGTAGTGCCCCACCGAAGGGTTCCGAAGTGCCTATTAGCAGATCCAGTTTAATCTGACGGATTACTTCAGGTAAATTCGTAGTGTTTTGTTGGAAGACCCTCGAGTTGTTAGGTGAGGAGCCACCAGGCTGCGAGGAACACGCCCTCGAGATACAGCAATCTTGCTGCGTGCTCAGTTGAATAGATGATCCACACTCTACCAGGACCACCGCGGGCCTGTGTAGATTGCTGTGCATCATTTGGACGTCTGTAGCCTATCCCGATTTGAATAAGTGGAGCTTCGTTTGGTAACCGATACCCCACCCCCGATTCAGTTCTCTTCACTGAATTGGACCCTCTCGTATCTCAGAGTTGCGAGGCTCTGAACGTGTCTAGCTGACGGTACAGCGAAAACACACCCCAGCCACTTCATTTCTAGGATTCTAGTATTCAGACTGTGTCGACTCTCTGGACGGCGAAGGTTTCTTCTTCTTCCGGAGTGATGGTCGATGAGCTGATGAGCAATGACGAGATTAACGTTGTATAACATCCTTTAAGGATGAACTAAGTTAGAGTTATGCGCACAATTGTGACTTGGTATTCGTCCTACCAAGACAACGTCTCGGAGCTCATCTGACTCATCGGCCTACTGAACACAGCTGAAGCTACAATCGGAGTTTTGTTGTGTAGCCTGGTTTTCAGCTTCGGATGTGATCAGTTCGTGGATGGACGTCAGGACTCGCCCGAACAGGAGCGGACTTTTTAGTGTTTTGTTTCTCTGTTTTTTAATCTTTCTTTAGCCCCGCTGTCCGGTCTCAATTCTCTTTAAGAATACCTTTTTAATTTCAGCTTTCGACTTCAACCCTTTTGTGAACACCCAACCATGTCTGGTACCGGACAACAACCCTCGCGGAACGGACTGCCGACGACCTCTGGAGATGGCCAAGCGAACAATCAACGTTCGCCCTCGGAAAACTTCAAGACGGCTCAACGCAACGTCAAGACCGCAATCACTCGTGCAAGCACCGCCGGCCTCAAAACCGCGGAACAAGCATTCCATTTCATGGACGACCCCTCGGCCGTCTATGATGCTCTCGGGCTCAAAACTATCGACAACTTGCGAAAGAAGTTGATGGTCATAGCGGGAATGATCGAAACGGACAAGCATTTCTACGAATTCGTCAAGAATATCGACGAACTCTTGTCCAACCGGGAACGTCAACGCCTACGCGAAGTGGCTAAGGCTCATCTCGACCTGAAACCACGGACTGACAACCTGCCGGTCATCAAGAACGCCATCACGGCCCTGCAAGCAGCCCTCGAGAAGCAGGATTACCTCGCTGGAGAGATATCCCCAACGGAAACCGCGGATATTTCGAAGGATGTGGAAAATTCACCCGTGGACGGAGAAGAACCATTCGAAGAAGACCATTCGGATACGGAATCTGTCCACCATAAAGATGACGACATCAAGGACCTCGATCTGATTGAAAACCCCTCGACTGTCGGAGTCAACAACTCTGGTGGAACGCAAGTTCCTCCTGTGGTTACCTCGCACACTCGTTCAAGTGTCGAAAACCACGAAGCCTCTAGACGTTCCTCGATCAGAGCGGACACGAACGCGGCGTCCCATGGACAGCCGATAGCGTGCCCGGTCTGTGATGAAGGACATGAGCTCTTCAAATGTAAGAGCTCGGATCTGCCGCGCTATCTAGCACGGAACGGATTGTGCGTGCATTGCACGTCAAATCTGCATGAGACACACATGTGTCCTCTTCAGAATGCTGGATCATCACCATATTTCGCTGGAGGTTTCGTTGAGAAACGTCCGGAAAGCGGTGGACGTTTCATGACCCAGAACAAGCAGATAGTAGCATCAACCCCTCGTGAAAAAATTCAGTCGAACTTCTCGTCCCTGTCTGACAGCGACGAGAAGGAACACATTGTCTCTGCTCGGTCTCATGCCCCTCGAGCTCGTAAGGAAGAATCTTCTGATGAGGAATCTGACGTCGAGTGTCGTGCGGCAGAGAGCACCAGGAAAGGGAAGACGAATGGTAAATGGTTGTCTTATCACGACCTAGATGCCATTCTTCCGAAATTTACTGGCGAAGCGCTCAGATACAAAAAGTTCATGACGATGTTTGAATCACTTGGATTGCATAACCCGCGACTTGACGATGTGATGCGATTGTCTCTCTTGGAAAAGAAGCTTATCGGAGACGCTAAGGGCTTCTTTTGCGAGCTTACTAAACCTCGTGATTCGCTTGAAGCTACCTTAGCGAATATGCGAGAAACTTTCGAAAAAGATACTTCGGAAGTTACAGAAGCCCTTCAGCAATTCAGTCGGCTTAGTTTCCATGCGACAGACTACAAACGTGCAGCTCGGCAGCTTATGGAGAGCAAAACGCTCATCCGGAGGCTTCGAGATCTTGGGGAGGATGTAAATACCCCCTCGTTTGTTCGCAGCTTCATGGTGAAGTTACCGGGGAAGATGCTCCGTAACATCAGAAATTTGTTTGAAGACGGCTCGCAGCCATCGGTTGATGACATCATCAATAGATACGATCAATCCTTGAGAGATCGAGCTTTTGCTGATCGATACCAATCTGCGAACGTCGCTGAAAGGTTGAAAGAGATACCGGATGAGTCAGTAATGGCTACATCCCAGATCTCGAGTAATCCTACGAAGTCGAATGGAAATTTCGCTCCTGGTGCGGGTACTTGTAGTACCAAGACACCGGCTTCTCCGCTTCCAAATGCGTCGAATGTTAGCAATAACTCATCGACAAATTCGAAGAAGAGAAACAAAGGAGGGAAGAGTCCGCAGACTTCAAACCAGTCTAACAACTCTGTGAATCAGAGTAAAGTAGACAACCACGGCTCTTCTGGTGGGAATAGCCTGGGCTACTTCGGTTCCCAGCAGACGTTCCACCAGGGAAATCAGGCTCCTCGGAGTCAAGGAAACGCAGCCACGGTCAACTCGGCTTCAGTGCAGCCAAAGCCTCGGATTCCTGGCATGAAAGGGCAGCCCGGAGAAAAACTCGAACCGTGCTACAAGCACGGGAGAGGTTATGATGCAAGATTCATTCATCATACCTTCCCTCGAGACTCTGAAGCTGCCTCGAAATGTTGTTTCATCTGTGGCCCCGGACACTCAATTCTTCAATGTGCTCTTCCCTCGTACGACGTTCGTCAGTTCTTCCGTTCTAGCGGTTCCTGTCACAATTGTGCTCAGCGAAACCACAGAACCGAAGATTGCCAGAGCTTCAGTACTTGTGCTTACTGTCAAGGCAAGCACAATACCGGAGGATGCACTTTGAAAGAGTACTACCGGGACCCTCGAAACTACCCAGCCGACGCTCCAGCTCCAGTGTTGTCAGAATTTTTTCGTGGCCCCTTCGGGGGCTCGCAATAATTCTCTAGAGGTTGACTCTAGGCCGTCCTTGGCCCGCAGTCCAACTGTTGCCTCGCCAGCAACAGTGTCTCTAGAACGACCTTCGGGTCACGATTCTGGTGGAGATTCGTCTCTCAGTAGAGGTTTACCGCTATTTCTCGAACGTCTCACACAGGAATGCCTTTATAACGCATCCCTCGTGGGAGATATAACCGAGATCTCGAAGTTACCTTTCGTAGTATTACGTACTACGGCCGGTCACAAGGTTTTAGCACTGGTTGATTCCGGAGCAACGCTGTCTGTTCTCTCTCACGAGAGCGCAGAGCGCTTTGGTCTGAACATCCTAGCGACGAGGACTTTGACAATTGCGGGATATAGCAAAACCACTACTGAAAAGTCAAATATCTACCAGATGTCATTCCATACAGATGGTGAGCCTTTTTCAATGCTCATCGCTGGTGCCCCTCGTCTTCCGAAGACTAAATTCGTCTGCCCTCGTCTGAGTTCAGCCGATGTTAGTCATCTTCGAGCCCATCACGTCGATACTCAAGCCTTGTCATTGGATCAAGCCTTTAACGGCCAATTCATTGATATGATTTTGGGTAACGACCTGTTACCTCGATTATTAGGGAGATCGAAGAGGCTGTTGCTTCCTTCCGAAAGATTCGTGGAGTTAACACCGTTTGCTCCTATCATCTTTCCCCCTCCTCGTTCTTCACTTCCCCCGGACGAGATCAGCAGCGACCAAGTTGAAGCGTTTCATTGTGAAAGCTTCATCGGGTCTTTGATGACTCAGACGGATTCGAAGGATCCCGTCGAGCGTCTCCACTCGGAGATTTCTCAGTTATGGAATCTTGAGAATTTGGGTATCGAGGAACCTGGGCCAATTGAGGGGAAAAAGACGGAAACAAAGGATCTCATTGCCGAGTTCAAAAAGAACATCCGGTACACTGAAGACGGTATCATTATGGTATCCCTTCCGTGGAACGGGAAGCAGAAACGCCTCGCGTCAAACCGCGGAGTTGCTGCTAAACGGTTAGAGCAGCTTATTCTCTCTCTGAAAAGAAAGAAGAATTTGATGCAAGATTATGATGAGATCCTAAAAAAGCAACTAGCCAGCGGTATTATTGAAATAGTCACACCAGAGATGGATAACAATACAGATCCAGTGTATTACATTCCCCATCGAGTCGTAGTGAAGGAATCTTCGCTTACGACAAAGTTGCGGATTGTACTCGATGCGAGCAGTAAGAAAGGGGGCGAGCTCAGTCTTAACGACTGCCTCGACCCTGGACCGTCCATGCTTGTTGATCTCTTCGACATTCTCATTCGCTCTCGTTTACCGGATTACCTGGTGGTGGCTGATATTGAAAAAGCCTTCCACCAGGTACGTCTGGTGCCCGAGGATCGAAACTGTACTCGTTTTATCTGGATAAAGGATATAACGAAACCGCCTGTGCGCGATAACATTATTGAGTACCGATTCACTCGGATTCCTTTTGGAATGACGTGTTCTCCGTTTCTCCTCGCTGCCACTATCGATCATTACTTAAATGGAATGACCGACGGCATCGCTGAGCGGATTCGGCAGAACATATACGTCGACAATGTAATGATTACCTCGAACAATAAGGCGGAAATACAGGATCTTCGGATTGCCTCAAGAGACGCATTCACCTCGATGAATATGCGTCTTCGAGAGTATATCACGAATTGCCAAGAAGAGATGTCTAAATTCCCTCGGGATGAGATTACAAGCGAAACGACGATCAAGTTACTCGGTTATCTCTGGGATACTGTAAAAGATACATATACGGTGAAACTAGCAACGTTGCTGGAGTCACACCCGACGAAACGTCAGGTGGCCTCACGCATGGCCGAAACTTTCGATCCCCTCGGCGTCCTAGCTCCATTGCTGGTCTCGTTCAAGTTATTGATGCGAGACTTATGGGATGACGGTATCGACTGGAAGACGAAAATCCCTCGTTCCCTTCTTAACCGATGGGAAGCCATTAGGCATCAATTCTCCGAGTCATCGATTTCGATTCCTCGCATGTTGAGACCTAGTGGTAAGTTCAAGAAGAGCCATCTTCTTGTCTTCTCGGACGCTTCCAAAGATACCTATGCCTGTGCAGTCTACATACTCTATGAGTATGAAGGCCGGGACCCCGTGGTAGGTCTTCTGACCGCAAAATCGAAAATTAAGCCATCGGCTTGTAATACTCTTACCATTCCTCGTCTCGAATTACTCGCGATTGAGATTGGTGCGAGGATTGCAATGACGGTAGTTAACGCTATGGTTTCGGAGCACCCAAGCTCCGTCAGGTTCTTTTCTGATTCGATGGTAGCCTTGTATTGGATTCTTCGTAACGAGCAAAAGAAATGCTGGGTCAGTAATCGTGTTAAGGCTATTAATGATAAGAGCGACTCATTGAAATCCCTCGAGATTCCATCAGTCTTTCATCATTGCCCTACTGACCAAAACCCGGCTGATATTGCTACGAGAGGAATGGGAAGCGAAGACTTAAAGAATTGCTCTTTATGGTTTCGCGGCCCGGACTTCTTAACGAATCATCCAGATACATGGCCCTGTCGCCTCGAAGGCATTATTTCTTGCCCTTCGGACTTCCGTGAACTTATTTCCTCGGAAATCATTACGGCAGGAAAGAAATCTGACAAAAATTCTACTGAGAAATCGGTAAAACCTACTGAGCAATCGGTAGACTGTTCTGCTGAGAAATCGGTAGACACTGTCGAGAAATCGACAGACCAGGCAGAGTTCAAAGCTCTGACTGAAGCCCTTCGGGGTATGTGTCTTACAACTCAGTGTAAGGAACAGTACGTTTCTTTCGTTCCATTCGAGCGAAGCCACTCTCTTTCCAGAGTCGTGTCGTTTACGCACTCGACTTTGAACTGCTTATTAAAGCTGTTCAAACGTCACGTGTGGAAGAGTCCGATCATGACGGAATTCATTGAATCCAAAAAATCCCTCGGTACCCCCGATTTGGGCGTACAGAGTAGAGCGATAGCTCGGAGACTTGTATTCATTGAACATTATAAGGAAGCGGCTAGCTCTGGGCAGGAATTTTCGTCCAAATTGAATCCAGTCCTCGACGTCGATGGCCTCTGGCGAGCCCATCAAAGAGTTCCCTCGCCAGTTCTTGCTAGTGACACTAACAAGTTAATTCTGGTTCATAAGAAGCATCGGCTAGCACGATTGGTCGTTATGGAGACGCACATTAAAAACGTGCATCTACCGGCGACATATCTGGTAGCAGCGCTTCGAACGAGATACTGGATCCAAGCGGACAAGCAACTTGCAGATTCTGTAATCCGCAGTTGTATTCCTTGTCAAAGGGTTAACAACAAGCCGTTTGAGTATCCGTTTTCACGGACGCTCCCACGGTTTCGTACAACTCCGTCTACTCCGTTTCAGCATGTGGGCCTCGATTATGGTGGTCCACTGAATTATCGCCTAGATGATGGTAGCTGTATCGGCAAGGCTTATGTCTTGGTATACACCTGCCTCGTCACAAGGGCAACTCACCTCGAGTTAATTCCTGACGGGACGACGGAGATGTATCTGCTAGGATTGCGGAACGCATTCTCCAGACGGGGAGTGCCGGCCTCAATCTACTCAGATAATGCTCGTACTTTCACCCTCGGCGCAAAGATTATTTCGGATGACGTGAGGAATTATGTACCTAGTACATCCTTCACCACGTTTCTTGCCTATCATGAGATCAACTTCCGGTACATCACCCCTCTCGCACCGTGGCAGGGTGGCATTTATGAGAGGGTAGTGGGTATCGTGAAGCATCAATTGAGGAAAGAAATCGGCAAGCATCTGGAACCATTCTTTGTATTGACTCACGTGATAGTACGAGTAGAATCTATGCTGAACAGTCGACCCTTGACGCCCAATCCTCGTTCACTTGAAGATTTGCCTGCTCTTCGTCCCATGGATTTCTTACTCCCGACCGTTCTGATCGATCTTCCCTCGGAACGTGACGGACTGAATCCCGGCGATAAATTTGATCCATCTCGGAATCCCTCGATAACTGAGCGTCGCACCCTCGATCACCTCGCGGGTCTCGACGAAGTTTTGGAGAGATTATGGGATGTTTGGTCAGGAGCATATCTGGCTTATCTGAAGGAGAACACCCATCCGGAGAAACGTACATCCACTTTAAAACCTCGTGTTGGACAGTTGGTGTTCATTTATACTGAGAAGTTCGCACGCCACAATTGGCCTCTAGGAGTAATTGAGACGTTAAAAAGCAGTCCCTCTGGAGAAATCCGTGCAGCGACTGTTAGATGCAAAGGTAAGATCTATGAGCGGCCAGTGAATCATCTGATTCCCCTCGAAGTCTCCCCCTCGGAAGACGATCCAGCTTTCGAGCCGGTCGAGCAATCTGTTGATCCTCGGGCCCCTCCGGATCCCCCTTGCATTGCTACGTTCCCCGTTCATTCCAAAAGCCACAACAAGTCGAAGAACGGAGTAATAGGACAGAAATCGCAGAAAGTTCCAGTTGAAGGAGTCAGCGAAGTGTTGGATAAAGCTGGTTCAAAGATTCCGGATGTAGGGCTTGGCCGTTCTGGCACTCCTACAGAAGGAATTGGACTAAAGTCTAATGGGACCGAGCCTCTCATCGATCCATTGCTTCCACTAGTTTCTGAATCTCAGCCACTAGGGGATAGTATGGGGTCAGGAGCGGTTCCCCCATCTGTTAAAGGTCCGGACTTGGATGTTAGTCGTTCAGGCACCTCCAAAATTGGCAGCTCAGCTGCAGTTCCGTCTTCAGATGTTGGTCGTTCAGGCACATCTGGGGAGGGAGAGGCACGAGAGCCGCCGGAATTGGATACTGGTCGGTCTGGCGCATCCAAAGGAAGGATTGGACTAAAGTCATCTGGTTCCGAGTACTTCCCCGATAGTGGTATCCCTCGAAAAGCTAATTCTTTAGCCTTTGACGGGACACCTCGATCCGGTAGTGCTCAGCCAGTCGAATCTGCCACGGACTTGGATGCTAGTCGTTCAGGCGCACCCAGGAATAGGATTGGACTAAAGTCATCTGGACCCGAGTATTTCTCGGCTACACCAGTTGATACAGTTTCGGACGTGGATGTTGGTCGTTCAGGCACATCCTCTGGAAGGAGAGTATCTCCAGGGCCGGTTTCTGATGCTTGTCGTTCAGGCACATCAGAAGAAGGTTATACGAGAGAAACCCCGACATTGGCTGCTAGTCGATCAGGCGCATCCAAAGTTAGGAGAGCTCCTCCTGCACCGGATTCAGATGCTAGTCGTTCAGGCGCATCTGGAGAAGGCGCCACACGGAGAGTTCCTAGCTTGGATGTTAATCGCAACACATCTGTTAACGATTCTGAAAAGTTCTATTCTAATCCTAGAGCCCCTCGACAACGCAAATTCGAGAATATGGATGACAGGGCGAAGTCATCAGGTTCCGCGATCTCTCATGGTGATATTGGACCCCAAGACACTGTTAATCAGAGTCCAGGTGTCAGTTATCCTATGATGTCTTCTCGTCCTGACGGCGTCGATCAAGCGAAAGCTCGCTTACCCAGTCACCGTGTCCGGCCTTACAACCCTCGCAAAGCGAAAGCCAAGCTTGCATGTTATGTGAACATAACGCAAGCAGCCGGGCCTCAGACCCCCCGGAGTGTTGACAGTCTCCTGGTCCCCGAATCAGGGTCCTGTCCCACTCCAAACTAAAATATAATAATTGTTCTCTAAATTATTCTAATTTAGTTTACATTTATTTCATATTTTACTTTCTGTTATTTTTCTCCCTTTTTCCCTGTTTCTTTAACTCCATTGGAAGCGGAAGCAATTCCCTTTCAATTCAAATCACCGCCATTCTCGTGTCTGCGTCTCTACTATCAAAGGCGCACGCTATTAACAACATCACTGGTCTCGCCGCGACGGCACACAGGAAACGAGTGCAACCGTAGCTGACCGACAACAACGACTTGGCCTAATCATAATTTATTCAGTCTTGTTTTTAGTTTTGTTCTTTTAACAATTCTCTTTTTTGTTGTTTGTTTTAGAAGTTGTACGTGAGCCTCGCCGGCGTCCCTCTGGACTCCCCTAAGCTTTAATTAGCTAGGAATCCCCAGAGCGACTCCTCGAATCCCTCGCTTACTTCTTTTCTCCCTTTTCATGTAATTTCCTAAAGGAAATAATCGATCAGGTTTTTAATGCAGTCCCTCGCGGGTCATGCTTTTCCCCTGAATAGATCGGTTATTTAATACACGTGTTAACTGTACAGCGGGACACTTCCCTTTACCTCTGAACCACCTAAAACGGAAGTATATTTTGGGCCCATGTTCCCACCCCACTCGGCACATTACCGGCGGCCTTCTGGAGACAGAAGGGGTGGCCACATCATCCAACTGATTAGCACATGTTTCCCCACGAAGACACAAAGTGCTTCTCTTGACATTTTTCAGTTTGGAAAGGATTCGAAGGTCAGACAAGTGGTAAGTGCATACTAGAAAGTCCAGACGTTGTCCGAAGATATCAAGAATATGATCAAGTGTAGCTTCGATTGTTGATGGGAATCGAACTATCTTGTATTTCTTCTTTCCAATTCGATCCATTGGGATTCTAAATTATTTAGTTGAATATTGATCTAGGTTTCGGGAAAATATCTCAAAACTCACTTGAAACTTATCATGTTCGATTTTCCATTGAATCGAAATAAATCTTCCATGACTTTGACAATCTTGTTATCTAAAGTTTCATCAACAGAATTTTGTATGCTGATGATTCTACCGATAAGTTTATACTTAACGGTTTCAATTTCTTTGAATCTACTTTTTTCACTGGAAATCACCAAGTTTTTCACTCGTTTTGAGCAGAACGAGAGCAAAAATAGATCTTGGTAATCCATAGTTGACATAATCTCCTGTTGGACTAGATATGGAAATCTAAGGAGTTTCATTTTCGTTTTCTGGAAACAAATTTATATAATTATTGGTTATGAATAAATAAGAAAAGAGCATCTAGATTCAAAGAAATCGCAAAGAAACGTAGGAGACAGAGGAATGTACTGTGTCGACAAATCAATAGTCGTTGAGAGGGTGTTGGTGTGGGATGCAGGTGTTTAGGGCACGGAAAAGATGCTAATTGGAGGAAGAAATTAATTAATGAGGTACAATTAAATAACTTATTGCAATGTTGAAATAGTAACTTTTATGGTTTTCTTCCAGGTTCTCAAGAATCGGAAACATTTTGTCAATTCCCGAAAATAATTGGTGAAAATAGGGGATATACCAAAATGTCTTCCTTAAATAATCAAGCCGGGAGTGAAAAAAATGAACTAGTTCACGAGAGAATAGAAACTAGTGCACAACTTTTTTTCAATATTTCCCAACACGTCAGAATTTCAAAACGTCGGGGTACATTTCATGTAAATTTTTCATTCACCAGACTGTCTGCTCCGCATTTTCTACGCCAAAAAGCACCAAAATCCAGTCTGAAAGGAATATAAACCAATTTCCTGGTTTACACAGGCACATGTTTTGCGTTTCTAAAGAGTACAGTCCGTTCTTGTGGTTTGCTCAAAAGACGTTCGATGAGACATCTGCCGGGAGGAACATCTGCCACACTCTGTGTGTATATTACCTCCTTCTCTCTCTCCCTCCTCACCAATCGCCCACCCTCCGAAACCACCAAAAATGTACTATTTCTCCTTATTCTTTTTTGTTGCTGTTATCATCACTGCACGTTTTTTACAACCGCGCTCTACCGAAACCAAAGAATATTGTGTGCGAAATCGAGAGACTCGGAGAAAAAGCGACATTTTTCAAGAGCATTACGGTGGAGCGCAGTTGTAAGAACTGTGCCCAGTTAATATTTCCTTATTACTACCAGACACCTACCTAGCCCCAAACACTGAACCCGTCAGTGTGTGGTATCAATTTGTCTTGTTTTTCGTTTCTCTACTTATTTTCTATACAAGAGGTGCATATTCTTTCAAAAATGAGGATGGACCCCAGAGGTTTATCAAGTGTCGAAATGAGATGACTGTCGCTTATTTTTATGGAATTTTATATACGCAGTTGATTCTAGATGCTGGAAGAAACCATCGTTTTCAAGCCGGACATATGTAGTTCGAGAGACTGATCAACACGTTGCATCAGTGATGATTGAGAAGCAGAAATTCGTATTTGCAGTCTGGAATATGACAGAGGAACGTTTCTTGCAAATGGACAGTTGAAACAAATATGAAAATGTTTTTAATGAAAACCGATTGAAGATCATTATGTACATGTAATAAAAGTTATAAATAAACTAAAATTGTTTCAAAATTAGACTAGCATTCGTCGCTCCAAATCCAAATGAATTACAGATCGAAATCCTCGGTTGACCATTAGGCTCCTCCCACTTCTGATTTTCTCGGAGAAGATTCAATCCGACGTCTTCTTCACTCTCCTCCAGATTCCGATTCCCTGGTTTCATACTATCATTCATTGCACAAATCGTTGCAATTGCTTCAACGGATCCAGCTGCTCCGAGTAAATGTCCAATGTGTCCTTTGATACTGCTAACCGACATATTCAGATTTGGAAATACTTTACGAACTGCTTCCGCTTCCACACTATCTCCATTAGGGGTAGATGTAGCATGAGCATTTACATATCTGAAATTATTTTCTGAATGAAACAAGTCAGAATAAAATAGGCTAACCCAATTTGAATCGGATCCAAATTAGCATTTCCAATTGCTCTTCTCATCGAAAGAACAGCTCCAATGGCTGATGGATCAGGAGTAGAAATATGATAACAATCAGAAGATATTCCATATCCCAAGACTTCCGCGAGAATCGTTGCTCCACGAGCTTCCGCATCTTCAAGCCTCTCCATAAACACTATTCCGGCACCTTCACTCCTCACGAATCCAGCTCTTTTCTTATCAAATGGTCGACTGATTGTCGGATCGTCGACAATTTCCGTATTGAATCGATTTGGACTGTGCAATTCGGTTTGTGTCTTCTTCGTTTTCATGGGTCAATTCTCTCAAATTGATGATTGAACGAGTCGATTCTGGCGAGTTTCGCATAGCGCGAAAAGCGCTTTTGCGGTGAGTCCATCCTTTCCACGACGTGAGCTTGTCCGCCACTACCGCCGCCCGTGCCAGGTGGGCTTCGCATATCTCTCACTTGCACTCCTTCGGCTTCATCACGCTGGACTGGTCCGTTGGCGATATCCAAGACACTCGGCGGATTGACAGCGTCTGGAAAATAAATTTTAGAAGAAAGTGACCGCAAAAGGAGGAAACATCTTTTTTGTATTTATTCTTTAATTTTTGAGGAAAAAGGGAGAGTGAGGCTCGAAAAACAAGAGCAGTCTAGTAAAATCCCCACGAACACATGTCTGATTTCCAATATTCAAAAAACTTCAATCCCCGGGTACTACTTCAACTCATTTACTACTTTAGAGCAATATTCTAAGATTCAGTTGTCACCATTCTCTTTGGCCCAATAGGTTTCTCAGAAATTCAGATAAAATTGACGAAAACGGTTAGTAATCGTATTTGTCAATATATTTGCCTTGATTTCTCCTTCGGCAAGCAAATGCTTCTTATATTTTCTGGAGGTCTTTCAATCCGGGATCACATTGAAAGAGGTGCAGTACGTTTTCGACTTTTATTCCGAGTGAGTCGAGAACTTTATGAATATATGGATATTTCTTTCGTGGAATTGGAATTATTTCTGGGGTTGGGGCATCTGATTCTCCTTGATATTTGCTATCAACTCGGCGACGTTTTTCTGATATTCCTTCGTTTTCATTATTGGCTCGAACTCTTTTGGAGCCACTCTCCCTCGACGATATATCAGAAGACTCTGTGTTGGATTCTCTGAAAATGAGTTATTGAAAACTAAAGTTTCTTGCTGGTACAAACTTTGCCTCGTCCTCACTATCAGAAGTTTCAGCTGGTGTCTCACTCGACATAAAGTCAGAGAAGAACCGAGAAGTACTGGAAACATCTATCATTCGAGCCGCCGTAGATTTATCTCTGAAAATTGTAAATCGTTCAATTTGTTTTCAGTATTGCAACCAACATTGTCTCAGCTTCATCAGAATCTACCAATTCTTTGTTTAATTTCTTCATTCCCTTCAAGTGTTTATCCACATACTTTAAGCTGAAAAGGTGGTTTTTATCAAAGTGTTTCAGAGTTTTCTTTCAATCTCACTAAATAATAGTCTTCCGATTTCTCATTCGAAGTTCCTTTTCTTTTTTTCTGTCTATTTCGTCGTCATCTCGGAGATCTATTTCCCCATCTTCCCATTCGTCTGATTCATATACAAACTCTCCTCCTCCGTAATCCTCCATTTCCATCGTGATGCCTATAAATCAGAGTTAATTCTAAAACCATCTGAGAATAAATAAGAAACGAAGACTTTCAACTTCTCAATTTTGTGAAAAAATAAGTAAATAAAAACTGAAAAATCAATATAAAACTTCTCACTTTCAGAATAATTATAGCACATTAATACAGTTAGTTACATAAGTATACATAGGTAAAATGTTCAGCAATAATATAACAAGACAATGATGAGTATTATTAAATCATGAAGTTCTAGTCTTGGGATTCTCGAAATTTGATACAGAAATGGCGTAATTGAGAGCTTCTGCGAATGAAGTGTCAACCATTGGATACGAGATTTTCTGAAAAATATTCCATATTTTGATAATTTCTTCCCACCTTCAACTTGCTGTCTGGTTTCCCGATTTGTAAATAACAAGAGTCTTTAAAGTTCTCAAGAGTCTTCATATCTGACAGTCCTGATATTAATGAGCCGACTACATGCTTCAAAGTATAACCGTATTTACATTCTTCGTAAGCGTTAAACACCACACAATGAAGCACAATCTTGAGCGATGTTTCAGTAGTTCCTTCTCTGGCCATCTGGAAATGTAATTTCTTTTTAAATCGTGAGTTAAAAAGACTCACTATAGGTTTAACTTCAGTATACTCGATGAACTCTCCGATCCGCGATAGGATGTTTGCAAATGTCTTCGTGAGTGACAATCCTTCCACCGCAAATTACAACGCGTCGAAAAATGGTCGGAGATTTTCTGTAGTTTCGATGAACGGAGCGGCGTTCCGCGCTCTCTGGGTGTGCCGAAGAAACTCAGGAGTCGTCATAAGTTTGGCTTTTGACATCGTTTTAAACGTTGGAGGAATATACTTCAAAATGGGACGCCTCGGATTTTGAAGTCGACTTCCAGTCTTTTCACTCATCGAATTCAAACGAACTCTCATATAGACAGCGGACGAAATTTGAGCCTCTTTGAATCCGACTGCTTTACGTTTTTCATTTAGGCGATTTAAAAACTCAGTCATAGTTTCTCCGTAACGCATGAATTCTTGATAGTCTTCTATATTCATGTAACTGAAGTTGGAAGCGTTGACTTCTCTATTCGGTTCGGATGGTCCTCGTTCATTGACTTCATGATCTCCAATTCTGCTTTGGATATTTTGTTGATGTGTATTCAGATACCGATTCGTAGGATTCCCAGCAACCGATTGGTTAGGAGCATATCTTTTCAGATTCAATATTCTTGGCTTATCGGTAGCTCCATGAGTATGCCCTTGTCTTTGCAACTGTGTGTTTAGATTACTCTTCTTCCCAAAATATGGTACATTAGTTGAAGCAGTTTCATAGTTAGTCCTTAAGTTTGAAGAGTCCACAAGTCTCTCTTGGAGCTGTTGCTGACGGAGATTCAGACCGGCAGTTCCAGAAATAAATCCTTCCATTTGAGCATTTTGTGAAGTAGTTGTTGGTTTTGAATATCTTCCAGATCCTGGGATATCAGAAGAAGTGCTCGGAGTATCATACATAGCGTCTTGATTTGAACCCAGGTTTGTATTATTTCCCTGTTTCAGTACAACAACACGGTATTTCTTCGGGTACGATACTTCCGGCTGATCAAATGATTCATAACCGTTTTCTTGTTCTCCTGATTGGCTGAATATATGCCGTTTCAATCGAATATTGTTAGAAGTTGAAGGCGCTTCGTGATATGGAATGCTCGTTGAAGTGCTCGGATGATTGTTCTCGTTCGATCCCTCGTAAAAGTATTGATCGGAAAAATCATTGGGGACGGTGTCCGAGTTTCCACTGAAGAATGTTCTTTCTTTGGAATCTTGTATCACTTCTTACCTTTGCCGATCCACAGTATATTGATATTGATTCTCAAGAAAGTTTTCATTGTTTTGCTCGTTATGATGAATATCATTGTTTCCTTGGGCAGGAAATTGGGCATCAGCTTCATACCTCGCATTTTGCACCTCATTAACTTGTTGAGGATTTCCGTCGAATTGGTCTCTGTAAAAATATACAAGTGCTTTATTCTCCATGCTCTATGAATCTTACGCATTGTCACCAGCCACATTCCCATTCGTGGGTGCTGGATCTACAGGATCGTCTAACCCCTCAACCTGCATTCTCGGATTTCCGAACTCGCCGAGTCCCACTCGTTGTTTGTAATGTAGAATTTTCTTGATCGACAGCCACATACGCATGAGTTCTAAAACTGAAAAAAACATTTCGGGGATATCCTCAATAGACTGTGGATCGGTCTATCCAGAAGTTGATCCATTTGAACGGTATTCTGTAAATGAATTGAACATCTTTGTTTTAAATCAGTAAAATATTCCAGCAAAGAGTTAGACTTCTCGAACTGTACAGATTGAATGAATAAACCGTTAAATCTTTTGAACATATTAACAATGCCACATGAATAAAAACCGGCATAAGTTACATAAGTATACAAATCAGTACGGAGAAATCCTGGCAGCGACGCTCTTATTGGCCGAGTAATGTAATATTAGAAAAGTTATTAAATACATAAATTTTAAGTGAGAAATGCTATAGCTACGTTGTGCATTGATTATTGAACAGAATTAGATGCATTGATACACAATCGCAGTTCCGGGTTACTGTAGTACGGTAGGTGTTCAAAGGTCCAAAAATGAACTTTTTGAGAATTGATCGGGAGAAGCTGAAATTTTTAGCATATATTGTATAAGAATAGAGTATTCAATTAACAAAGTTTCAAATTTTTTCAAGCATTTTTAACGGAGTTATGGTAAAAAAAAACACTTTTTTTTGACCGATTTTTAGAGAAAATCGAACATTAGGATTCTTAATCGGAATTTCCCCATTCCAAAACTATTACTTTAACATTTTTTATTATTTTTCCTATCAATCGAAAAAAATTTGGTTAAAAACAACCTCTGGTAAAGGGGTAAAATTTTATCTAGAAAAAATCAAAACTATTTTTTTTCGAGATTTTTAAAATTTTGTTTCAGAAATGCATTTTCCGTGTTATTTCAAACATTTTTTGTATTAACACTTAATGTTTATCTCTTTATCATCACTCGGCTACTTCCCGCAACAGTTACGCAGCATTCACAGCTTTTGCAACAGTTACGCGACACAATCGCTACAGTTCCACCGCAATAAAGACAAATCAGAGCATATGCAACAGCTATGCAGCATTCACGGTATTGCGACCGGTGGTTCCCTTGTTTTTGGGGCATGCACCAGTTGTGCAACAATCTCACAACAGTCGCGCAGCAACTGTATATTCGCTCCAATGCAAATTGAACTGTGGCTGCATTTTTCATTTTTTCCAACGTAAATTTCTTGTCTATTTGACAAATTTTATCATTTTTTAAATACTTTTTTACTCTATTTTTCAAAATATTATTTTTCAGAAGAAGGATATGTGTCAGGATGGCAAAAATGAGTCACATAAATGCAAATTGGAAGTAAAACGAAAGGTTGGCAGTTTAGAAGGAAGCCTTTTATCTTTACTTTTGTTCTTAATTTTCAGACTACCGGAATTGGTGCAACAATGTAGCTGATCAACAAAAATTAACATATTCGATAAACAATTTGGACTTTTCGAAGCTACAGACCATAGGAACTTGGAGACTTTCAACGATGGCTGGCCACCATGGATTTTAAATGATGTTTCTAACTATAAGTTTTTTTTTGTTTTGCTTTTAATTTTTTTAAAAAGTTTTACTTTCAAAATAAATATGATTTGTTATTTTTGTTATTCTGTTTACAAACTAATTATACTGATGAGAAACGAGAAGCAATGAGCGCATGCAGCACGCCGGCAGCACTGATGCATCAACTGTGCAGCATTCATGCAACACTTGTGCGCCTCTGACGCAGCAGGCGAGCGGTCCACGAATGACTGCTGCGTTAGTGCTGCGCAACTGTAGCGAAAAGTAGCCGAGCAGTTTGAAATCTTGATTTTAGTGCAAATCTTCAATTCAGCGGCGGGTGATTTCCAGGTGTCGCAGAAGAGCCTCGTACAAGAAATACCGTAAATACTGTATTATAACGACATGCCGTTATATTTTTCAACTGCCTCCCAGAGAAATTTTGAGGTTTTAAAAACTCATTAAACTTAAACGAAAAACTTTTTTTGGGCATTCTTTTCGCTGATCAAGACGTTATCAATCACGCTGCTTCTAATCAGAAACAATAAAAAACACCGGGATATTCATATTCATGAATTCTGAGTATTGATGGGGTGCCGTTATAATACAGGCGCCGTTCTATTACAGGTGCCGTTATAATACAGTATTTACGGTAAGTGTTTTTTACAAATCAACAATTAATTATTCACTGTAGTAGACAACTGGTTATCTTTACTAATAATATTCAGCAGATCCGTTTGTCTGTCCGTATGTCGCCGATCCTACCGCCCTTCCTACTGAACCGATTTTCTTCAAATTTGGACCAAAAGATCAGAAATTTTCTCTTAATGATGCCCGTCTTTTTCTTTTTTCAAAATTCTCAAAATGACGCCTTCTGAGCCAAAAACACTGATAAAGCATAGGGGAATAAAAAACGGAAAAAGTGGCGTGAAACTGTCGGCCTAAGCGTCGTCATTTCTTTCTTTTCATTGGCTTGCATTTTCCGTGGCCGCATGGTTAGGGTTGACGTGTTTCCGCGTCCGATCTCGCAAGTTAGGCGTCGTTGACTACACAGTTAGTTTTTAGAGCCCGGGGGCGAGAAAAGATTTTTTGGTTTTTTTTGTTGATAGATTCGAAAAAAATAGAAATTTCCGAACATGCCGTTTGTTTCCAGTGAGACCTACGTCACGAACAAATGCGGACCGTTTCCTAAAAAAGGAATGACGACAAGCATTTTTTGTTATCATCGGATTCAGAAAAAATTGAGGACTAAAAACGTTTTGTCTCCTTCCAGATTGATAGGCATCACAAATAGATACGGACAATTTTCAAGATACGTGTAATTGATCCATATGGGTCCACATTTAAAAAAAGTATTGATAGCCATTTTGGGCAACATTTCCCTTCTTCTCATTACAGTTTTTGCTCCTCCCATTTTTAAAATATAATGACGAGCGCACGGCCTCCAGCGAAGGCCCTCTCAATGCACTGCGCACAGTACTTTGAGAGAGCCTCTGCAGGAGGCCGTGCGAGCGAAAGTCGCGTGAAGTCCTTATATGGGCCACGTAAAATCCGTTTTTTCCAACTGCTGATAACTATCATTTTCTTTCCAACTACTAACTGTTCCCGTCGACAATTCACTGGGTGCTCATGGTGATGCTTCTCCTGTTCCCCGCGATATCACCTCCACATCGGATGCTGTTCCACGGCTTCGTGATAGTCTGACTTTCGGGTTGAATGGCCTAAGTCTGATGAGTACAGAACAATAAATAGATGAAGGTGTGTTCCATCGATCAGAATCAGATGGGAGAGTGGAGCTCGGAGGAATTGATGAGGAAGAGGACACGACACAGAGACGGACAAAGAAAAACTACAAAAAGAAGACGTCCGGTGAAGCTATCCGGACCCGATATTGTCAGGATTCCAAATCAAATGTTGTTGACCTGTCAGCAAAAAATATGAGATGAATGTAGGTACGATATCAGCTCGCATTCAGAGGTGAGCGTGGAACTTAACGGAATTGACGGGATCAAGGGCACTCAGCTGATGACACAGGAGCCGGTGAAAAAGCCGGTGAAAAAAGCCGCTGAAAAATATCGACAAAAAGGAGACGTCCGGCTCTGCTTTCCGGCACCCAAGATTGTCCGGATCTTTACTATCTCTGAGATTGAAAATTATGGCAAATAATACATCAGTCCGACGATTCCTACAGTCTGACATTGAGCAGTCGACAGTCGAACTATATCAGAACCAACACCAAACGAATGGAAATCAGCAGGAAAAATGAGTCCGAAGATCAAATGAAATCTGGACGGACTTCAATGATTTTCCAGGCAGCTTTCAGACGACCCCGAAGATGTGACGGCGGGAAGAACAAGAGCCAACACCATCAGAGCATATGTAACTCAAGTGAAAGAAACGGGCAGACCACATCGAGTTCGGAAGTCGACACGTCAACGAACTGTTTTTCCAATAGGTGCTACTGATGCACAACCAGATCCTCACTACATGGGAAGGATGGATCAAGTTAATCCATACTGCGAGACGCTATATTCCGCGGCTAAATTTGATTTTCAAATGGTATAGGTTAATGCGTTTAGGAATCCGATCTGTTAGGCAACGTTGACTGTAATCAGTTGGATGTGTCGCATGTGGGGACGTGGAAGATTTTTTCTTATCGCTAGATTTAGAAAAAATGGAGGATTAAAAGAACGAAATTGTATCTGAAAAGTAGAGATTTGACAATTGTGTTTTTCCGGAACTTTCTGCTCACAGCTAGAAAACTACTAACAAGTTAAGAAAAATATAACGATCCTTATGATGGAGAGAATTCTGAGACCTCGATAGTCTCAACGGTTTGGGAAGCGCCGCAGGCGCTGTAACAACCAGAAGGGTGGTGTAGAAAAGGAGGTTTAGTCGCCGTTAGGCGACGTGAACCGACTGGTACAAAACATATGGAAAACAACTCTAAAAACATGTTATCTTACTTGAGAATCTGAAAAATTATGAAAAACTGCTACAAAACCTTGAAAATCCTATCCCCAAGTCCAATAAATGGAGGAGGTGCTTCTCTGAAAATAATTCCGAGTAAATCGACAATTAAAGGATCACTGATTAAAACAAAATGGTCCCGAAGTGAATGGCCTAACATTCCAAAAATGGAAGGGAAAACTCTAGCAAAAAATGACTGCGCGCGAAGAGTTTTTCGCTGATTTTCTGGTTCCGTGAATCGAAAAAAACCAGCGAAAAACGTTTTTCGCTGCCCAAGAATAGGCCCATTACAGAGAACGCGTTATATGGAAGTAGTGGGAATGGGAATTTCGGGGATAATGAACTCAAATTTTCATCTATATTAAAAATATTTTATGATAGGAGACAGAATGTAGCTCTCAATTTTTGAAGTTGACAACTTTTTGATAGCTCCGCCCACTTTTGAGTTACACCCCTTTAAAGATAACCGCTTTTTTTGGCGAGAGGCGCGGGGGTGAAGGACGAAACTTTAACGACGCATATCTCAAGAGTGGGTATCAAAGTTGTCGCCAACTACAAAAATTGAGAGCTGGACTTAGACTATAACATATTAAAACCCTGAAATAATGTAACAATCCGGAATGATATGACGCTCGGTTGCTTTCATAGAAGTTTGTATTGTTTGGACTATATCTTTTTTGTGAGGGCTTGTACGACCAGACTCTCAATTTTTACCAAAGGGCGGACACCATGGTATTTCATGGTACCCTTTGAGTTGATAGGTTTTTAAACAAGTTACTTTCAAGCTTATTTCAAGTTTTTGTAACAAGATACATAGAAAACTTACTGTTATTTTTAGAGGATTCCGTTTTGTAGGTTACTATAGTTCTTCAGCTTATTATGTCTCTTGTAAAGTTTCAATTCACGCCGGTTCCTTCGTACTTATTGAAATTTTATTGGAAACATACGGCGAATACTGCTAGGTCTCTCATAACAATTATTGATTTTCAGGGTACCAAGCGACGCGTTCGCGTTGCTTGCGCAGGCGCACATCTGTATCCCAGCACTCGAATCAATAACCTAATTCCCCTTCTCATTATTACCATTTTTCTCTTTCTCATTTGCTTGCAATCTCTTAATTTCCTCATTTCCAGAATGCCTATACCACTCCTACACTTTCCGTATGTAGTCCAAAAAAAAATTTTTGATTCTATGAATTATTGCGAAGTTTTTGTAACCTCACTTTGCTCGAAACGAATGAAATATTGTGTGATTCGAGCGAAACCGAGAGTACCTAAAATATGGTACTGTGTGTACCCTGATGAAACGCGTATTGCAGTCCAAGAAGAGGGGAAACGGGTTGAAACGATACTCGAATTTTTTGAGGAGAATCCATGGCTGAGTGGAACGAAACCAGAGAAATTGAAGATAGGAGAAGATTTTATTGCCCTTGGAACGTAAGTTAGAGTATTTATCCATTTTGAAATAGCTGACTAAGAATTAAAGTGGCTTTTTCAGATTCGAAACTGCACTTAACATATTCAATCAGATGTGTTTGATACGAGTGTTGAAGAATGACGGAACACTCGCAAAGTCATTATATGAGCATGTCAAATCGATATATCGGTATACAGAACCATGTGGACTGGAAGTGCATATCAACACATTCACTGACGAAGTTCCAATATACGAGAACGTGAATAAGATATTACTAAAAGGAAAATCAGTAAAACTGAACGATTTGGATACTTTCCTGAGTCAGTATCCAAATTTGAGTACTTTAATGATTCAACCATCCGTTATTGGGCAATTTAGTGATTCATCGAAAATACTCGAAATCAGCAATATTCAATTATCGAATGGTGGACACTTTGGCGCAAGTCTCTTGTCAAGATTTACGGGTCGAAATATTGCTTGTCGTAATCTTTTTATCACGGAAGCAGAAATTAACCTACTCATTAGGAAATGGATGAAAAGTGAAGCATATCACAACTTGGAAACAATTCATTTAAGTGTAACTCCTGACTATGTTCTCGATACAGATCTAATAATCGATCAGTTGGAAACAGAAGAATTCGATCCAACAAAACGGCCACAATGGTATCAAATCGATTACAAGTAAGTCTCAGCTGATTTTCCCTAGCTGATTTACATCCATATACATGTATTTTCCTTTCAGATTGTATAATATCCCAACCTCGCCTTACGATTTCAGTGGTGGCAACTGCTTTGATGTAATCAGAGAAAATGACGGGAAGAGAGCATCGTTTCTTTCTTTTCCTACTTATTTCATGTTTTTGGTGTGGAATTGATTCCCTCTACATTGCTCAACTCGATTAATGTTCTCATCTACTGGAATGGCTCTTGCTTCTCCTCATATGTTGAAATACTGTAGCGTATGCTGTAACGGGCTCTCACTTGTATTGCTAACTCCTTTTATATCCACTTGTTTCCCCTTTTACCCCTGTGCCTCTTACCTTTTATAAGCAGCCTATCGTGGTAATAAATCTTAGTTTAACGCATAACGGTTTACATCTTCATCCAAACACATACAATCATGGTTTCAGCTGTTATAATACTTATGATTGGGGCTTGTACGGACTTGTGTATATCACAGTATTAGAAGAATTACATCCTCATCGAGAGATGAAGATGTTATTCTATATGTTTATTGAACAAATCGGTCACTCTTCTTAAATAGCCTATGGACATGCGTGCCAATTTGGAGTGGGCGGAGCTTGTTCAAAAAATGTCTATAATTTTGAGGTGCAGTCATTTTTTGAATAACTTTTTGAACACTCGAATTCAACTCTACAGATTTTTTATAAAATGGAACTCCATTAGAACAGGAAAGACAGGATACATAAGAACCACAACACATCATGCTTTATTACAAGCGAATTAGATGAAAACATTTGAAAAATGATTAAATAACATGTAGATTTTGATTAGTTCTATTTATTTGTGCCACACAACAAATTGAAATAAGGAAGGTGGTCTGATTCTAATAGTTGACAGTAATCCATCATCTCTCTCGAAATCTAATCCACCCGAGAAGTCGACAACAATGTTTTGTTTATCAGTGATTCTGCAAAAAAGATATGTAACTGTTCTAGCCAATTCAAAAAAAAAAAAAAAAAAAGAGTGCAGTAGAGGACACGTTTATAAAGTTGGCAAATTGCCCTACAAATGGGCATCTTGCCCTGCTCCATCCTCACGCACACTCCCACTTCTTTCACCACATCCTTGCCCAACTCTTGCCCAACCCTTGCCCAGTGGGCATCCTGCCCAAAGTGAGGGCAATTTGCCGAAAATAGAGGCAAAATGCCGGCAAGGCGCCGAAACCTCGCCTAAAATTCCTTGAGCAAGGAGTGTATTCTGGGAAAACAGGAATATAATAAACTGTCAGAAGAAGAGGGACATTTTCAAACAAGCAGTAAATTGGACTGACATCTGAATCTCGGAAAATTGTTCACAAAAATTTAGAAATGCTCACCTAATGGGATATTTTTAGTTGTTGATTAGTTTGATGCCAACCAATGCAAACGCGCTCTATTTCTGAATCATATGGGCAATAGAGGAGCAAAACACTATAATCTTTTCAGACATTCATAAGATATCTGAATTTTGTGTAGTCCTATTAAAGAAAGAGTTTCAAAGAGGAGAGGTAATCTAGATCACCAAACAGAACGATTCCGACAGATTGAGTATTAGAACAGTGTGATTTATTACCAGAGAATGAGATGAAACCAATTGATAAACGCATCGAACTAGGATATAAATCGGTCGCTCTCCAATAACTCTTCCGACCATCGCCTTATTTTGAGTGTAGCGAATTTCTATATTTTATTCCCGTTTTTCCATTATTTTTCTAGTATTCTCGTGTAACCCATACAGACTTTCGGAAAATTAGAACATCAGATTGAAAGAAACTAAGATTCTTGTAAAGCCGAAATAGGTGAACTCTTCTTTACAGGAACTTTTTTTCACAGATACCTCCAACTACAGTATTCCCACATTTCACTGAAAACAAAGGAAACATATTTTATCAAAAAATACATCATGATTGTACTCGATCGTTTCATATATGAGCACCACAAAAATGAACAAAAATAATGTCTAGAAAAAAGAATATACACGAATTATCACAGATAAATTATGGTTAGCCGGAGAGGGGAAAAGTTAGAAAATATTGAAAAATGGGAGTGACTACAACAGAAGACACGATTTGATCGGAGGAGTTGAATCAATGAATCAAAAGGGATAAATGATATAAAACTAATCGAGGGGGGAAAATCTAGAAAGGAGTACTGTACTCTGCAATATGTTCGAAGAATTTACGGCGTTCCGAGACTGGAACGTCGAGAGAACGACGAGCGTCTTCGATGAGATGTTGGGGAACTTCAATTGGGTTACTGTGGAAACGCACGTCTGCAAATTTGAAGTTGGATGAAATGAAGATGCGCTCTATTGATAACTTCCGGTACCTCCATTTTTTGCATTATATTAGCACGGCACGCTTCTTAAAACCACGCTCTACCGAAACTAATGAAAATTGTGTGCAAAATTGAGAGACTAAGAGAAAAAGAGACATTTTTCAAGAGTATTTCGGTGGAGCGCAGTTGTGAGAACTGTGCCGAGCTAATAGTGTATTGCGAGGAAGCGCGTTAGCAACAAATAAAGGGCGTGGCTTATTTTTCAAGTAATTTTACAATTTACAGTTTTCTAAGCTCTCAGAAAACTACATTGTGATAAAATCTGGTATTTTGATAGAATACAACTCTAATTCTCGAAAAATCCATATTTTATCAATTCAAAAAATTTCTGTGGAGCGCGCTTTTTCAATGCTCCGCCCACTTTTTCCACAGCTGCAAAAAGCGGGCGGAGACGCTAGCCCTAAAAGTAGACAGACTCGGTATACTCGTTCAACTTTCTGCAGCATCTCTGGCGACAGTATGTAAACCATCAACAGAGAGTTGCCAGAGATGCTGCAGAAAGTCGTCAGAACCTTTAACTAGCTGCAGAAAGTTGAACGAGTTTACCGAGGATATGTTGCAAATGTGCTCGATTGATAATTTCTGGCTCCGCCCGTAGTTGCATACGCGCTAAACCGGAATCTTTTTTTTGTACGCTAGAGCGCACTTGCTGACAAACGAGAACTCACCATGACGACGATTTCGTTTCTTCTGTTTTTCTCGACGAGCGCGCGAGACTGTCGTACCGGCTAACACTTCGGGGTCTGAAAATATCTCAATTTCAGAAAAAAACCAAGTAAAAAATATGGGTTGGGTTGGTTGAATAACTATCCATAACTACATTCACAGCATCACAAAGGAGTCAAAAAGGAAAAAAAGCATTTTAAAAGAAAGCCACCCATAAATAAGCTAGCTATTGTTACAAATCACTTAACGATGCAAGTGCGCTCCACCGGACACCGTCCAGTGGAGCGCACTTTCCATGGAAACAACAACGACAAGGGAAAGAGAGAGTTGAGGGTAAAGGAAGAGTTAAATAAATTGAGACATGCGGGAAAAGAAAAAAGAAAAAATAGAAAAATCAGGAAGATGCAAAGAGAAAGAGAAAGAGCCCGCTGATTTTCAGTTATTTTAAGATTGAGTCAACTCACCGTGGCATCGAAATACTACTACATGAACCTGGAATATCGGTGTGAAAAATGAGAGAAAATAAGAGAGAAGTCAACTGAATTTTTGGAAGGGAAATTTTGTGGTGAATTTACAATATTAAAAGGTTTGAAAAATAAAATTTACCTGTCCTCGACTGGCTCAACTTCTCGTAATTGTTCATTTTCCGTTGCAAATCACTGATTTCTTTCGATTTTTTGTCGATTTCCGATCGTAATTTGTCATTTTCAATCGATAGTTCTCTGAAAAAAAGCCAAAAAAGCATTAAAAGCAAGAAAGAGTTAGAAGAAGAGGAGAAAAATTCAAGAAAAGAGAAAAAACTCACACACTGGCCTCCTTTTCACTTATCAGATTCGCTAATTGCTCGTCTAATTGAGAGTTTTCCAGACATTTTGCAGAGTAGAGAGCACATACGTTGATGAGTTCTTCTCGCATTTCGTCGAAGATTTCACTGGAAAAATTATGTTAGTTACAGTAGGATTACTGTATTCCAAGATCAATTGGAAGACATCTACCTTGCACTTGTAAAAACGTAATATCTCAATAACTAGAACAGCTGTAAAAAAGTTGCCAACTAACAAAATGTAGCCAATAACTTTTTCTATATTTTCTTAGTTGACAACTTTTTAGTAGCTGTTACAACTATTGAGATTCAGTAATTCCAAAAATGTGGCGTGAGATGCACAAGTTTGTCTTTTTACTGGGTTTTTTGAAACGTAATATCTCAAAAACTACAACTGCTAATAAAAAGTTGTCAACTAACAAATTGTAGCCAATAATTTTTTCTACATTTCCTTAGTTGACAACTTTTTAGAAGCTACTATAGCTATCGAGATATAGCAGTTTGAAATTGGGTATCAAGAAAGAAAGAGAGAGAGAGAGTGCGTGCGCACAGACAGTTAGACACTCTGACTGTCTGCGCTCTCTCGCAGTCAAATATCAAACACAATGAGTTTTAAAAAAATCACATTTTAAGCTCCCAGAAACTCTAAACTTCTGGAACTACAGAGTCGCAAAGACTGGAAAAAGTTTGTTTTCAAAATTTGGTAATTCCGTGAAAATTACTAACTTTGGAAGACTATAACGGGTGTTATAAACAACTCTACAAATTCCAACTTTTTGATATTGTATAGAGCAAATCTAGATCTTTATTTTTGTAGTTGACAACTTTTTTATACAATTTCTGCGAAAAAAGATATGAGACGTCAAAGAAAAATAAGGGAATTTCGGTAAAAAATGGGTAACTTGTCGTTTTTATCTTTTTTCAGAAGATTTTTAAAAAAATGTGTCAACTACAAAAATGTAGAAAAAGGTTTGACAAGAAATCTACAAGAATCGCAAACCTATAGACGCTGTTAGACAACCTCAAACTAAATACAGTATCCTAGACAAAGAAAAAAACCAAAAAATGACTAACCTCTGCCGTCCAATATTACTTCCTTCTCCATTCTTCGGCTTCTCTGAAATATTCTTCAACTCCTCTTCGTGAGCTCTTCTAACCGCTTCCAATGCCAGCCGAGTCGCATGTTTCTCCTCCATCAACCTCTCTTCATGCTCCTTCTTCACCACTTCCAACTCCTCATCGAAAGTTTTCCGTTGCTCTGCCAACATCTGAGAGAACGAAGTCTTCACAGAACTGATCGATTCGTCGCTTCTCGTTGTCGCCATCACCAGTTGCTCCTGTAATTTCTTTCGTCTTCCCTCCTCCCGTTCAGCTCTCTCTTTCAGAACAGCCAGCCTCTGTTCACATTGTGACTTGATAGAATCTACTTCAGACGTATGATTCCGCCGAATCTCTCGAATTGTCTCCTCGATTTCCTCATCAGGCGTCTTCTCCCTCGGCTCTTTTTCCTGTTCTGTCATTGTCCATGAATCCGAGAGATATGGAATAGTAACTGCTGATGCAACTTTCTCGAATAGTTCTGTCGTTTGACGGAGTACATCTTCAGTCTGTTCCAGATTCAAATCAACTGAGATTCTGTCGAGAATACTATCCAAAGCGTCGAAAAGATCGACTGCTCCAAGAAAGAGACTCGAGCGAAGGAGTGAGGAGAGAGCGGATAATTGGGTACGCAGAGTTGAGAGAATAGCTCGTTGCAGGGTTACACTGAAAGGTTGGGGAAATTAGAACAAAATGTTGAAATTTAAACGTTTTTCTAGAATTCAGAGGGATCATAATTGTCTTGATAAGAAATGCTCAACTTTAGAAAAGGTCTGCTGTCTACGAGATGTTTCGAAACCAGACATTTTGACATTAAACAAGAAATGCGGTTCTCCAAAATGCTTCTTTTTCAGTATATTTTCTAACACTTAGTGTTAGAATATCATGGTTTCAAAACGCCCCGGAACACAAAATTGATGGTTCTAGTCGGTGTTGGTTTAACAGATTCGTAAAGTTATGAATCGGCCGGCTACGCTACGAAATGGTCAGATATTCTATGAGGCTCATTGACTCTGGGACGTTTCGTAACCGGACGTTTCGAAACCAGATTTTTTGAAACTTGACATTTGTCATGGTTTCAAAACGTCTAGTTTTACATGACAAAGTTACCAAATGTCTGGTTCTCAAACATCCAGTTTGTAAACGTCCCGTTTTCAATACTAGGCTCTTGGACGTTTTAAATCAGACATTTCGACACTACACGTTAAAAAATTCTTAAAAAATAAAGTTCGATTTTACGTGGATCTCGAAAACAGCTTCATTTTTGAAATATTTCTTTCAGTTTTAATGTGGAAAAGGTAAGGTTTCAAACCATCCCGATGTCGATTCTTCGACATTTTCGAAAAATATGGATTTCTGTAATTCCTATTGTAAAAAATACTGAGACTCCGCCTCTTTTTGTCTGAGCCTATTTAGTGATCCGTTTTCTTTCTCATGAGGGAATCTCCTTTCTGAATTTTCAAAAGTTCTCAAAAACATACGTCTGCGTATTCTGACTGATTTGCCTTCTCAACGTATCCACTTCCTTCCGATATCTCTGCAATTCATCCTCCGACGACTTCAATGTAATTCTCAATTCCTTGATTTCCTGATTCACCGCATCTCTCTTTCTTCTCGTCGAATCACCCTTTGCTTCGTCCAATTGAGTCCGCAAGTTCTCAACCTACAATACAACAATATGTTCCATCAGATTTCAGTTATTCTTCTTTACCTGTTGCTCCAAAGATCTCAGTCTCGTTTCGTCACTGGAAATCCTGCTTGCAGTTCTCAGATGTCTCTGTAACGGTTGATTACTGATGAGCTCGAGATTTCGAATGACTCGATCGAATGCCTCGTCGTGTTGACGTGGATTCCTTTTCATTATTTTCGAGAATATTTAGTACTAGAAGGGTCTTGGGAAAATAAAGATTTTGCTTCTTCTTTCCGTCGTTTTCCCGTCGAAACAATGATGATGACAATTGGGTAAAACGAAGGCGAAAGAAACGAATACGACGACGACGGGAAGAATGCGAAACACGTGTGAAACGAAAACTTCGAAAAAAAAAGAGGAGAGCATCTGTGAGAGCAGATGAGACTTTAGCTATTGTTTAAGACGAAGATTTTGGCGAGAAAAGAAAAAAAATCATGTGAAAACTTGAAAATTTACCTGAATCTCATCACGACCTGGCTTCTCCTGGTGGGATGCGGCGGACGAGTTGGAGGCGTGTCTGAAAATTTTGAAGATGGGATTACTGTAGGTATACAGTATGCATACGATAGGTATACGGTAGAGCCTGGTATGAAAATATCCAGAAAATCCAAAAAGAGATTTTCAAATCTTAGCCTAAATTCCTAAGATTTTAAGCTAGAAATAGACAAATTGAGTTTTTGAAGCGGGAATGAGCCGGAAATCGAAAAACTTACAGTTTCAGAGTGAAACAGTAAGATTTTCTACCGAAAATAGTCAACAATTGTGTATTTGGAGCGAAAATAAGCTTGAAAAATTGAATTTTGAGCAATTTCTCTGAAAATAGCTTTTTCAAAAAAAAAAGCGATGAAAACTGTGTTATTTTCAGGTCCTGAATCATTGAAAATAGTTTTAAAAAAAAGAGTTTTTGTAACAGAAATGAGCTGAAAATCTGAAATTTTGGAGATCCAGAATTTTTTTGGTCATACAGTTTTTAGAAAGATTTTGAGTTAGCATTTGAACTCTTAATAACAGTTTCCGTATCAAAATCGAATGGAATGGTGGACTAGTTTTTTGGATCATGGCCTAGAAAACCAAAGTTAGGCCATAGGGGTCTGAAAACATCATTTCCAAGTGTTTTATTAGCACGGCACGCTTCTAACAACTGCGCTCTACCGAAACCGAAGAAAATTGTGTGCGAAATTGAGAGACTCAGAGAAAAATAGACGTTTTTCAAGGGAATTTCGGTGGTGCGCAATTGCATAAACTATGCCAAGCTAATGTATCTTGTTTATTTTCAAATTCAAAACTCTCTCCAAACTGATCATCATCTCACCTCTGTCTCATATCTCCTCTTCTCTCTTTAACTCTCGCCACTGGACTTCTCCTAACCGACGGAGACAAACTCTCTCCCCGTCCTCTTCCACGTGGATCTGCACTTTCTGATGTCCGACTTCCCATCCGACGACTTCTTCTTCTTCTAGCCGTATTCATATTGTGCTCTTCCTCCTCCAATTCTGTTGAACTATGCTCATCCATCATTGAGTTCGAGTGATGCGATTCTGGAGCCACGTATGCAATATGCTTCTTTTTCTGGAATTCAAGAAAAGTTGGATTTGTCTAACAATAAAACAAAGATATACTCACCACTGGAAGTCCCAAAATATCCGAGCTATCAGCCAAACTATTCGCGTCATTCGAGAATGTTTCAGTGAACGTTGGTGATGGATGATGACGGTTTTGTTGGAGGGCGGAGACCCAAGAGTCACGGATTCCAGGTGTCATTGCGGAGAGGACGTAGCGGGCACGGCGGCACTGAAAATGAAAATTAAGAGATAAGTCGCCTAGAAAACTCAAAAACTAGTCCCTCGCGTTACTTACAAGACGCAGTTTTGCAAGCGAATTTTAAAAAATTGGTCAACTTTGATAGATTGTAACACCAAAGCTTGTTATTCCACGTGTTTGAATTTTAGGACATTTTGTAGATCAAAACTACCTCTACATTTTTACAGTTGACAACTTTTTGATAATTCCTCACAATTTTGAGATACACGTCTTCAGAAACTGTTACTTGTTAAGACGAGAGAGTGTGCAAAAAGAGGAGGGCATCTCGCTTCTCTGCGTCTCCCCTCTAATTTCACATTTGTCAGACAGATTTCGGTAGAGCGCGTTTGTAGATTTTCTCAACCAAAAATAACAAAAACGTTGGTAAGATTTAGAAACGGGGAAAACTCATTGCTGCACATGTTAAAATTTCAGAGAAATAATTAAAGTTCTATTTTAACGGCTCTAGAAACACACTTTTGCAAACGCGCTCTACTGAAACCAGTCTCTCCCATATCAATAGAGCGCAGTGGCTTACCTTAATCTCAATTCCATAATTCCTTGCACTTGCAGATGGATACACATTCTCACACTGCGACAAATCCACCGTAAGAAGTGGCTCCGTCGAATCCTCGGCCCACACATCTTTATATAATTTCAACTGTAATCCAGCCAACACAACCCAGTGTTTACACCAATCATTATCCGATTTCCCTCTCAACATCAACCATCCCTTCCGGAGAGTATGTACATTCGATATGTCAATATTAATAGGTTTTTGAGTCGGAGTTGTGGAAATAGTTGGAGTTGTTGGGGAGGTTGTTGTACTTGTTGGCTCGTCTCTTGATGAGGGTGAACACGAATTCACTGGGACATTTATGACAACATTTGAAGTTGCTGGAAGATTCGGTGGAATCGGGTCATCTGGATCTTTCTTCTCGTCTCGAAGACTTCTTTGCTTCACACTTCGAACTGATCCTCTCAACTCTTTTCCTTCAATCATTCGATCAACTTCCAATCTTTCAACTGGAGATGAGCAACGCGATGAAGCACAAGACGGGATATCTTTCATGGTGTCCTCGCTCTGAAAATGTTTAATTTAAAACTAAAATTACTAAAACAAAAAACTCACAATCGGCAACTCATCAATGCCTCTCCTTGGCGGTCGAATCGTCTCATTCTGAGAGTTCGCGTACTTGCTCAACCCATTCTGCCACCAGCGAATTTCTTCGGTTGTGTCTGCTTTTATGTAGATGATTGATGGCTGATCCTCTCGAGTTTTCTTGAATGCCAAAAGAATTGAATGGGCGTTGTTTGTGATTGCATTTGCTTCAGAGACACGGTAGCAGAGGGACATGTCGATGCTGAGTTGGGGGAGGGTGTCCATCTGCAAATGGAAAAGATTTATAAAAGTTGCAAAGACTTCAAAGCTATTTACACGTGTCTCCCAACCGCGCTCTACCGAAATCAGAGCATTTCGGTAAAGCGCGGTTGTAAGAAGCGTGCCGTGCTAATAGAGCTAAATAATCTCTATTTTCTTCTGAGTCTCGTTAATACAGTCATTTTCCGTCTCGGCCAGTTGTAGAACTCACGGGGTCTGGGAGTGACCACTGCGCTCTATTGACAAATTTGGTTTAGCAAATTCAAAAATAATCCAAAAACAACTTAATTTTATACATTCAATTTCAACAGAGCGCATTTACACACGGTATCACAATAAACAAGATTTGAAATGTCAACATTCAAAAAAATCACAAACGAGAGAGTCTCTTGGAGAGACGCCGAGTTTTTTCTCCGCTGCTGATCTAATACAAAAATAGAGTACTATATTTGTACTTTACATTAAACCACAATTTCAAGACAAACTTATTAATTTTGACATCTTCGCACTGAAAGAAAGTCCCCCTTTTTGCAAAACTCTTCCAATTTTTGACCCACATTTTTAATACTCAATCAATCTAATTTCAGACTTACACTATTATCAATTGCATAGGTCAAATCTCCGGAATCAAACAGTGTGAACCATCTTCTCTGCCATCTTTTCGCCGAATGACTCTGCTGTGAAAAGTCGAGACCCGGTGGAGCAACATACAGAAATCCGCATGCCGTCACTTTTCGATTCATCTGGAATAAAAGAGATATAGTTAATTGAGAAAAGAATAGATTATAATGTATTGGTCAATATGTTGTCGCAAGTGTTTTCGGGAATCATCCGAAGGGATGAGAAGCCAAAAAGAGAGAGGAAGAGAGATGGAGAGGAACTAGTTTTCGTGTCCAATTCGTTCATCGTTTTATTATATATCAAAAGAGAGGGAGAAGGATTGGATTGGAGGACGAAACTGTTATTATACGGATATATGCGTTGGCGCCTCTTTTCTGTACAAAGATTATTATTATTATGATGGAATAGCTACAATAAAAAAGAGAGGGGAAGAAGAAGAAGATTAATTGAAGATGTATATAGTTTGCAGGATTCTATACCTACAGAATCTGAAGGAAATGAGTTGGCAAGACATTTTAAATAAAAATCTAGATGTGATCTACATAAACATATTTATAAATCACTAACAAATCAAAACGATACAACTAATTTAAGCATTCTATACTGAAGCTCAAACTGAGGTCATTCAAAACAGAAATAAATTGAATTTGGAGAATATTTAGAGAAATGAAACTAATATAGATGAACGAATTTAGATTTAGAAACTGTGATGACTTCTCTGAAATTCAGAAGCTACGCTGTCCAAAACGACATGACAACACTGATGATAAATCGCAAATTCTAAATTTCGAAATTGTAAGATAATCATAAACAAAAAGCACGAAACCACGCCTATTTCTAATGTTTCAGGAAGAAAAACAATGGAAGATGATTCAAAAATATCCGATTCCAGTACACAATGAGAACAAATTAAATTGCTGTTATTCTGTAACTTTTTAGAAAGATTTTTATGACAAAAAGTTATCAAATATAAAAAAGGAGATCTGATTTTGTTAATTATGTATTTAAATGTTTTACAATGAAACAATTATTCCTGATACCTTGGGGAGTTGTCAAAGTAGAACATTTCTAACTGAATCGTATGATATTTGGATCAGAAGAAAATCAGCATTATAAAATCTTTTAAAATTGGAAAGTTTGAACTTACGATTTCAAAATTTCAAAATAAAGTTCGAAAGTCATAACGATGAAGAATCATTTTCATAAAAAAGAACAGAAACTGTGAAAACTAAACCAGTACTCTCTCCCCAAAAAAACTATTCTCTTTTTCCCAAAAAACTAGTACCAGAATATTAAAAACGCATGAAAACTGTCTCTCTCTCTTCTCACCTATTTTGCATGTTTTCCCCCAAAGTCAAAACAAACAATTTCTTATGACGAAATGGAAGAATTCATTGGGAAAAGGGGAGAGAAAGATGAACAAATATAAACAAATATTTGAAAAAGGGAAAGAGATGAAGAGAAATAGAAACTGTGTGTCCATTTGAATGGACAGTCGATTCGAAATTCTCTTTTTTTTTCTGACAGAATGGAATAGGATTAGTTTCTTTTGTTTTTTTTTGTTGTATTCTTCTTCTTCTTCTCCTTCTTGCGGAAGATTCGTTTTTCATGTTTACCGCAAAAGGAAAACACAACTGGAGGTGATGGTCAGAAACTGGAAAGGGAGGGGAGTCTTCCGGTATGGAGGGAGATAAATGGTAACTGGTTTGTAATAGAGAAAAGGGGTTGCATAATAATTGGATAAGCAAGAAATAGTTTCTGAAGTTTGGAACATCGGAAATTTGAAAAACTAGGAATCCAGGACGCTTCTTACAACCGCGCTCTACCAAAGCCAAAAAAATGGTGTGCGAAATTGAGAGACTCAGAGAAAAAGAGACATTTTTCAAGGGCATTTCGGTGGAGAGCAGTTGTGAGAACTGTTCCGAGCTAATACCGTAAAAACTATATTAGAGCGACATGTCGCTCTATTTTTCAACCGCCTCTCAGAAAAATTTTGTGGTTTCAGAGACTCATTAAAATTGAACGGAAAAACTTTTTTGAAAGTTCTATTCGTTGATCTAGAGGTTACTATTCACGCTGCTTCTAATCAGAACCAATAAAATACACTGGGATAATCATATTCATGAATTCTGAGTATAGATGGGTGTCGTTCTATTAGAGGTGTCGTTCTATTAAAGGTGTCGCTCTAATACAGTTTTTACGGTAGTTATTATCAGGAGCAAGTGCGCTCTACTGAAACTGACAGAAAAATAGCGTGGAATTTGGAGAGACGCAGAGAAAAAAGAGATTCAAGAGGATATCGGTAGAGCGAGGGGTGTGAGAATCGCTTAGCATTAATAGGTATTTTAGAAAAGTTACCAAAACTGATAAAAAACTGATTTGAAATAGAGCGCGGTTGGATTTTCAAAAAAGTAAAAGTAGAGGCCATGAGTTATTAAGCTTTTCTAAACAAGATGTATATTCAGAGCATGGTTTTAGCAACGGCGCTCCACCGCAATCAAGAAGAAATAAGTGGGAAATGCAGAGACGCAGAGAAAAAACAACTTTCAGAAGAATGTCGGTAGAGCGAAGTTGTATTAGCTCGACACAGTTCTTACAACTGCGCTCTGTCGAAATGCCGTTGAGAAATGCCTCTTTTTCTCTGAGTCTCTCGATTTTGCACACTATTTTCTTCGGATTCGGTAGAGCACGGTTGTGAGAACTGTGCCGTGCTAATAAGTGGGAAATGCAGAGACGCAGAGAAAAAACAGTTTTCAGAAAGATTTTGGTAGAGCGAAGTTGTAAAAAACAATGAAAAGATGGTGGTGTATTTAGCCATAAAAAACAATTTTAAATGTGAAATGGAACAAAAAACTGAAATTCAGCTTTAACTTCATTCTAAATTTTCAATGAATTTTCTGAATTTTCACGTTTAAACATTTAAAATCAACGGATTCTAAAGAAGCGGAATTCCTGGGAAGCAGTGAAAAGTGTGAAACCAGAAAAGGTGTGAAGTAAAAGAATCTTCTTCTTCTTCGCAGTGTCATTACCTAGATCTACCAAATAAGAAGAAGAAGAGAACGACCGAAAATAGAGAGTGTGTGTGTTGAATAAAAAGAGAAATTAGAAGAGATGTCGAAAACAAGAGAAGAGGGAGGAAATCAGGTCATTTGGAAATGAGAAAGTGAACACGATATCTTCGAGAAGAGATTCAGAAGAAGAAGAAGAAGAAGACGTTCGAAACTATTCTTGGATACGTGCCAAATATTTATGATGACGGCGGAGGGGGAGGGGATGTAATCAAATGATAAGAAGGAGAAGAAGAAGCGTGATTAGATCAAAGAGGAGGACATCAGAAATAAATGGAAGAAGTCGAAAAGAAGAAGAAGAAGAAGACGGGATTAAAATATGTGGAGACAATATTGGATGGTCAATGGTGCATTATGAATATGTTTCGAGAGGAAGAGGAGTTTTGAATTTCATGAATATGTTGGGAGCGAGGGGGTCAAATGGCAGGCATTGAGCACACATTAGTTTGCTGGCCGGAATTGAAGAAAGTGCGCTCTACCGAAACTTTAGAAAGGATCGTGAGAGATCGAGAGGCGCATAGAAAAAAAGAACCATTTTTACGAGAGTTTTCAGACGCCATTTTTCAATGGTATTTCGGTGAAGCGCGGTTGTAAGAAGCCCGCCTTGCTAATATTCAAAGTTGAAATCCAAAAAATTTGAGTTTTTACTAATTCAGCTAAGATTTTGCAACCACGCTCTACCGAAATTGACTTCAGTTTTTTTCTCTGCGAAACATCTTTGGCTGATTTCGGAAGAGCGAGGTTGTAAGATAACTTTTCTGCTCGATTGTTGTAATCACGCTCTACGGACACAAATTTTTGAGAAGATGCAGAAAACACTTAAATATATTACAGTGGAGCGCGATTTCAACACCTGAACATTTCAAAATATTGAGAAAAAAACTAAAAGAAATGAAGTTTCCGTCTTGAAACCTAGTTGTTCGAAAAGTGTGAAAAAAATAGAAAAATAAAAGTTGGTCAATATTTTTGACAAGTTTTATGACCACCTCATCAGAACAAATAGTTTTGTTTTTATTGAGAAAATGGGAAAACTTTTACAGTCTTGAGTGTTCCAGACCATCCTGCCTTCAATCTGGCGCGCCTTTGACGCTTCTTGTTTTGTATTTTCAAATGATATTAGTGCATCATGGTGCTTACAACTGCGCTCCACCGGAATTCTTTAAAAAAAAAGCAGATTTATCTCTGCGTTTCTTCATTTCTCTCGCTATTTTTCACAATTTTGGTAGAGCGAGGTTGTAAAAACTGAGTTTTGCTAATAGAAAATGTCAGATTTATCAATAGAGTGCACATTACAAACTAGAAAATTTAGAAAAATGGAAAAATCTGAGAAATATATCATTGAATGTTAATTGTAACACCTCTCGAAATGTCAAGAACGCGAGACGACTTTTCATGTGAAGAACCGAAAAAAAAGACTAGCGGAAAATGAATTGAAGTGTTCGAAATTGGAACTAATTAATCCGGGTCATGGACTAGTCAAAAAGTGGTTTCTGAAAAAGGGAAAAATAAGAGAAATGGGAGGGTAAAAGAGTATGACTGCTGAATAAATAAACAAGGATGAAAAGGGAAGAAATGGAGAAGAAAAAGGAGAAGAATCAATGCTTTCTGGGGCTGAATGTCCATCCCGAAAAGTGCGCAGTTTTATGAATTGAAGAGATAGTGTGTGAGATGGAGAGACGCAGAGTTAGAGAGAGAAATGGGGAATAATTGCTCGTAGGAGCGAAGAAAAAGAAGAAGAACGAACGTCTTCTTTTTGGAAACAAAAAACATATGGGAGGAAAGAGGAAATGGGCCGAGGTGTGAGGGGAATTGATGCGAAACGAAAAGAAGGAAGAAGAGGAAGAGGAAGAAGGATAGATTCAAGTGGAACCGATTGGTTCTAGAACTAAACCATACAAATTACAGACAGATATTCGATACGTTTAGGTATTTGTTTTGATTTCGTTTTATGACTTTTTTGGGGAGAATTGCAGAAAAAATTAGGTAGTTTGAATTTTTCTATTAGCACGGCACGCTTCTTACAACTGCGCTCTACCGAACCCGAAGAAGATCGTGTGCGAAAATGAGAGACGCAGAGAAAAAGAGACATTTTTCAAGGGAATTTCGGTGGAGCGCAGTTGTAAGAAGTGTGCCAAGCTAATAGAATTTAAAATTTTTGAGAAAAGGATTCTTCTAGGCTTCCAAGAAGTTCTAGCCATCTATAATTTAGACTTTTTTTTTCGGAAACTATAATTTGGAAGTTTTTGAGAACAATCTCTGAGTCTCTCAATTTCGCACACTATTTTTACGGTTTCAGTAGAGCGCGGTTGTAAGAACTGTGCCGAGCTAGTAGTTTGAATTTTTCCAGAAATGAAAAATTTTGAGAGTTAAAAAGGATTCTCTATAGACTCCCTAGAAGTTCTAACCATCTGGAATTTCGTGAAGATTCAGAAATTCACACATTCATGTAGAACCCGGAATCCTAAATTTTCAATTTTCAGGCTTAATTTTCAGGTGTGGATTAAAAAAAAACAACATTTAACTTTTTTTTCTAGTTTTTACAACAAAATATTTAAAATTCAGTTATCAAGCCAAAAATTAGAATAATTATTCTGATTTTTGAACTACTGTAATCTCGATAATTTTACTGTAGCTTTGAAAAGAAGCGCCAAAATGTGGTGAAGCGAGTTGAAATTTGAGTTCACTGACTTGAAAAACACACATTTTTTTCAAATGAATTATTTATCAGACACTTTATACGGAATTCTAAATTTTGTTGGGAATTTTGGAAAAACGTTTTTTGGAATATATTATAATGACATTATTGTTTCAAACGCGCTCTACTGAAACTTGAGAAAATAGCGAGGGTGATGGAGAGACGCAGAGAAAACTGAGTAAATTTTGACCGGATTTAGGTGAGTTGAGTTCACAAAAACCGTCATGTTTTTCAAAAAAGAAACAACGTTTTAAAAATGCTTTTTCGAAATTTCTGCTTTTTCCAAAACATATTTTTTACCATTTAGGCGCCATTGAATATTGACTGTCTGCTGTTTTTGCAGATAAAACTAACTGTTCCCTGTCCACCAATTTTATTTCAATAAAAAAACCGAAAAGCATTCTTTTTCAATTTTTTCAGAAACGTCATTCCACAGAAAAGTTTCAAAAATAGAATCAAAACTTATCGAATTTCTTCCGAGAATTCTGGCCAGAATTGAATGAAAAAAGGAAATGTAGAAGAAGAAAAACCAACTGGTAAGTAACTGATATCTTCTCCTCTTTTTTTCCATTTCTTTTGTCCTTCGAATGCAAAAATTATGTTATCAATTAGAGACGATGAGAGATGAGAGAATTAGAGAAAACAAGAAGTGTTTGTACGTCCTTTATACTGTCGGACAGACGGAGACTTTTCACTCCTTTTTTACAAGTTGTATTGCTTTTCAAATCAACAAATATATATGTATTTATATGTGTTTGTGTTTGTGTTTGTGGATGACCTACAAAAAACAGTACTAAGAGTCAACAAGGGCGGTCTACCGGAAACAGTGTTCGGTGGAGCGCATTTGCGGAAATCATGTTGTAATAATAGGTGAAAACATTGAAACTTGGCTTCAGAATCTATGAAGATGACGCGCCGAGGGCGCGCCAGACAGTGAAAACGAAATACAGGGTTACTGTATGAGTGGTCGGGGGGCCGATAGTGCAAAAGTTCGGCCACCACTCAGATTTTCAAATTTTTACGATTTTTTCACTTATTAGCTCGGCACAGTTCTTGCAACTGTGCTCCACCGAAATGCCCATGAAACATGTCTTTTTTTCTCTGAGTCTCTCAATTTCGTCCACGATTTTCTTCGGTTTCGGTAGAGCGCGGTTGTAACAAGCGTGTCGTGCTAATACAGCTACAAGATTTGTACTAGCCGAACAAAGATCTTGCAAATGCGCTCTACCGAAACCTAAGGAGGTTCCCATAGAGCGAAGTTGCAGAGATGACCTAACTTTTGCATTTTCTCAACCACCGATCAATCAATTAAAAAGTGAAAAACTGAAACTAACCTTAAAATTATCGATGGACTCCGAAGAGTGACTCTGCTTCGATTTATAGCAAATTTTACATTTTCCATTATTGAAAATGTTTGCTTCGAACCGCTTACAGTCGTTCATTTTTCTCTATTTTCTGTCATGGATGTGGTCTGAAAAATAGATGAATTTATGTATGTAGGACGAAACGAGAATCGGGGGTGGGGCCGTGGGAAAGACGAAAAGTTACACAAAGAATTGGGAATTTTGAAATGAAAACGAAAAGTTTTGGAACATAGAAATCGAAATGAAATGCTTCAACTTTATACCTCTCTGCCTGACCGCAATTTAGTGTTCAATTGGTGTCCGAGAGAGCAGTCTCTGACGGGTTGTGACGAAAGATTTACGAGCCACTTTTACTTATTTTTATTCCGGGAAAAGAGAGAGAGGAAGAAGAAGTTAAGTGACCAGGTGCCTGAAGCTATAGCTTTCAGAAATGAAGATTTGGAAATGGAAATTTATGAAAAATGAGGGAATTTTATCTAGAAGAAAAGTTCTGGAATTGGTCCAAGACACGGGGAATTGTTTACAGGAATTTGAGAAAAAAAGAATAAAGTCGAGTAAAGAAAACAAGATTAGGGCTTTTCAAGGATTCATTTCAGAATTTGTATGACAAGAGTAGGAAAAGTGGGCGGAGCCTATTGACTGATAGTGTTATACTTAAAATATGATTTTGTTGAAGAGAAAATTTGAAAGTTTAGTTGCGAATTGATATCCGGGACGTCTCGAAACTAATTTCGATTCTAAACGAGACGAAAATCACTAAAAATGAGACATTTTCTGTTCGATTTTGCGTGGAAATCTTCATTTTCAAGAGCTTCTTTTAGATTTCGTGCTAAAATACCGTGGTTTCCAAACTTCCGGTTTCGAGACCTAGTAAGAATTCCAGAAAACTCTGCGCCAGGTTACTGTAGTTCTCTTGTTTTTAAGAGCTACAGACTTCGGATCGTATCAGGAACGAAGGAGTGGATTAGAATCATTCAGAATATAAGGAATTCTACAAATTTCCAGAACATCCATGTTTTAGAACTATTCCTATTTGTAACTTGGAATATTGAAACATTGAAACCGCAATCGAAACAGAAAAAAAAACTTGATAATCTAGATTTGAAGTTGCTTGAAAATTTCAGAAGAAGAAAAAACTTTAGATAAAAACTCGTGTAAATCGACTCAAAATGAAATTTAACAAAAATTGAAAATTGATTCAGAATCGTCACGTCTTCAGCTTTTTAATCATCTCAGTTTCTTCTTCTTCTTCTTCTTCTTCAAATCACGTGTGGAACATTCCAAAGTGGAAAAAAGAACAACTTATCTTTAGACTCGAGATTCGGTTCAACATCAAAAAGAGAACTAATTTACCATGATGTGATGGCCAAATTCTCAAACGAAAAAAGAATTGAAAAAAAGAGAAACGGTACTCTCGAAAAATGAGAAAATAATGGGATGAGGGGGAAGTAATTGGTTTCTTTGAAATGAGAAAAAGAATTGATAAGAACGGAAAAAAGAACTAACAATAAGACAGAAAGGGGGGGCCGGAAAAAAGGGTGCTTTTTAATGAAAGAAATACAAAAAAGGAGAAGAATAGTAGAAGAAAACGGAAACCGTATTTTCTATATGAGGAATAGAAAAAGACGGGGGAAAGAAGAAGAAGAAGGACCCCGAAACAATTTGAGATAAGAGTGATAATGAAAGATGGAGAGACGCAGAGAAACGACGTTCTCGATAAAACGGAAGACGAGAGGAACAGAAGGAAAAAGAGAGGAGAAAAATAAGTGATGGAGGGGAGAAGTGCAAGGACCAATTGGTGATAGGCAAGTGTTGTCAGAGGGAGTTTTTGAAGAGGAGGGGGATAGCTTAGTACGAGAAATTTTTCAATTGGCTTTCAGGCTCGAATTGTGTTTTTAGTGAAGTTCAAGTCCTGAATCCAACAAAACATTGAAATCATTCTAAAAAGGATGCTGCACCTAATCAGAATCTCCCGAATCAGAACTGCTTCAAATCAGATTCACGTTACATTAAAGCCGATAGATTTAGAGTTGACGGCTCTGATTCGTACCAGTTCTGATTAGGGGCAGCCCCCTTCAGAACTCTTGTAAAAAATCTGATCACCCTGTCCACAAACAAATGATAAAATTACGAAATGGCGGGTAATCAAATACCTCTAGCCCTTTCTCCCACATTTAATGTCTGAGAAATCAAAGAAAAAACAATGGAGGGGGAAAGATGAGTCACAATCAATCGGTAATTCGAAGACAACAAAAACATTGAATGGGAGGAGAATGTCTTGAAATACGACTGATCGCCCCATTTTAATTTTCATGCAGACTTTTTCCTGTGTGAATTCCAGAGGTTTTATAATGAAAACCAGAGGAAAACAATAAAACGAACACCTAGTGGAAAATTGAGGGGGGAGGATGTTTTATTGCATCCCGCCAACACACAATACTTCTGATAAATTATGTATGTATCGTTGGAAAAGTGACAGAAAACAGAAAACAAGGGGGAATGGTTTGGAAAGAAAAAAATGGTAACAAGGGAAAGAGAGAATATAATTATAGACTTCTTTCACATCCTTCTCGACTTTCGATACAGTAGTCATTTCTTGGGAAAGTGTGAAACAAGAAATTAGAAAAAAGAGAAGAATAAGAGATATGTGAAAGTGACAAGAATCTATCCGGATAACAAGTTGTGAGGAACAAAACGAACGGGTATACTGGGATAGAGAGATAATGGGAGATGGAGAGAGCAGAGAGAATTAGAGTTGACCCGTTGGGAAGAAGAAGATAACATCTGTGGATATGAAGAAGAAGATACCTTGAAGGTAAATTGTAACAGGGAAATGAGGATAATGGGGGAGAATGTAGAAGAGAAGAACAGATGTTTTTGATATGAGCTTAATTGGAATTCTTTGAAATATGAGAGGATTGATGGATGGGGGAAGGGGAGATGGGTCAGAAGTGATGGGTTCTCCAGTATATTTTTTTAATTTAATTTATCCTACTCGAAATTCTTTAATTTAATTTATCCTTCTCGAAATTCTTTAATTTAATTTATCCTTCTCGAAATTCTTCCACCACCACTTTCACAGTTCGGTTTTATAATCCTTCCCCCAATCCTATCTTGCCATTATGATTCTCAATTTTTTTTTTTTTTGTTCCCCCCCCCCCCCCCCCTACCTGGTCTGTCGCCTCGTGAGGGGCTTGATCAGGTCTCTAGTGTATAGTTTTGATTTTTTTTTTTAGTCAATAAATTAAATTAAATATTTTTAATTGAAAGCGTCTTGGATACTGGGAGCAGGGGGTACTGTATGACGAATTCAAAAGTTTCGTATTATCTCTAATAGACAGGCACTCCTGCGTAATTTTGGAATATTGGGTTATGTCTTGGAGCATAGCATCTTTTGGTTTTTTGAAAGTTTTGAAAGTTTTGAGCAGCATCTGAAGTTGATTGAAAAATTGAACTCATTTTGAAATCAGAAATTTGCTGCGAAGTTTCATAAATGAGGTTTACGATCTACCCAAACTTTTGAAACAAAATTTTCAGAAATTTCAGAATTTTTTTTTGGTAAAAAACACATCCCGTGTTCAATGAAATGTGCCCGACTCCTTAGTACTTTAGTTGAATTAAGAATTTTTGAACTGAAATTTCAGATGACACCATAGAACCATGATTTCCTTATTTGAAGACATTTGGGAATGTTACAAATAATAATTTCCAAATATTGAAGTGCGAACTCGAATCAAAATTAATAGTATATGTAGAACTGATACTAATCAAAAATTAATAGTATATGTAGAACTGATACTAATCAAAAATTAATAGTATATGTAGAACTGATACTAATCAAAACCGACTAAAATATGGTTAAATGTTATTTGAAAGTCATTAGACCTGAACTAGATGGTTCTGATTCGTATCAGTTTAATTTTTTCGGTTTTATTCTTGAGAATTCGTTTTTTCCTCCAAAAAATATTATTTGACTGACACTACTCCCCAAATTTTCAAAATAATAGAAAAATTGCATGCTCTAAACTGTTTAGTCTTCGTATAAAAAAACGAAACAAATCATTCAAATGCTCAAAAAATGTTCGAAAAATCTATTCCTTTTGTTTCAAGAAGAACGTATAAAACGAATGAAAGTTGTTGTCTTTTCTCAAGGGACCTCTAGAACTTGGAAGGTTTCCTCCTCCCGGACACTTTGATTTAATTGAATGTTTCTTTTTTTCTCAAAGAAAACAAAATACACTTGAAAATAGAGTCTCTGATACACAAGAAATCTGATATCTGTACTCATTTTCGAATTTTAGCAAATCAGAAGAGAAGGAAGAAGAAGAAGAAGAGATCGTTTTCACTTTAAAATCATAATAAATTATGTGAAAAAGAAAGTGACTTTCTCCCGTCAGTTTTCTTTTTTTTTCAAAGTTATCGGATTGAATCTGAACGGAGACGAATGAAAAATCAAGATAACGTGTAGAAAATGAATGGACAGGGTTTGTTTTTGGAGGGGAGATTCACAGTTGAGTGTTACTTTTCATGTTGCGTTCGGACATTTTAGGGGGATTTCAGATTGCCTCTATGTTTTTGAAATTTCTAGAATTTGAAAGAAGAAACATTGAGCATATGAACGATGAGGCCAGGGCTTCCAATGCAGCTGCGCTCTATTGACAAGAATGGTACATTTTTTGAGTCACGGTGAACATTCGAATTTATATAGCCGGTATAGTATGCATATAAGTTCGAATATTCGCCGTGACGTAAAAATATACCACTCTTGTCAATAGAGCGTGTCTGCATTGGCAACTATGGCCTCATCGTGCACATACACTCTTTATAAAAAATAATTTTCAGTAGTTGAGTATTTCGCCCCAGCATGTTGCTTCAACTTGCTTCAAATTGGAACGTTCCTGATTACATAAATCACGAATATTTTTCAAGAAAATAACATTTCTAGTTCCGATCTCCCTGAAGGAAAACGTTCTGAAGTCAATGTTTTCGATCTGAAAACCAGCGACGATCGACAAAACTGAGTAGCTGCCAACGGTCAAGTTTAGAAAAAGTACGGTATAACTTTTCTGGAAGAGTCCGCACGAAAAAGTTGTGAACTACAAAAATGAAGATCTAGACTTTTGGAATTTGAATATCTAGATTTCGTTTTAATTTGGACAATCTGGAGCATCAAGACGATGTCTCAAAGTAGATCCAGACTAAAAATGTTTTCGAAAGCTAAATTTATTGGATTTTTCCTGGTTTTCAGAATGTTGTCAGATGTTCTAAAATTTTCAGAAAGTTCACTGTTTCTAAGAATTCAATATGATGTTTTTCAAAACAACTTGCTTTGCGAAAATATAATTTCAGTAAAGAAAAGTCAGAAGACTTGAAGGAAAAATGTTTGAAAAAATTCAAGTTTTCATTTTTTAAATTTCACGGAATCTATAATTTCAGATAGTTTTCAGAGGTTTGGAAAACATGATAATCAGTTACAGAATTACAACTAACATACATATAATGTCGATTTTCACACCAGTCACAAAACTGTGAAGCTTTGAAAAAAACAGAACAAAAACGAGTATTTCGTAGAATTTGACTATTAAAGTTCAAAGATTCCCGAGAATTGTAGTAAATCTTAAAAAGATGTCCCTGATAAACACTTGAAAAGAGACACTCCAGGAAGCCTAATCGTTCAATTAGAAAAAAGGGAAAGAAAAAAGAAATAAACCTGAATCGAAAAACGGAATTTCTCTTGACCATGAGCTCGACAAATATTAGAGGATTGATAAAGAGAGATTTGTGATTTCTTCTCCTTTCTCATTTGTTTGAACGTACGTATAGTACTGACAAGAAGGGAAAAGAAACCGGGCTTCGGAGGGGATATTAGACGGATTTGCGAGAATTGCGTGCCGGTGAGATGATATGGGAACTGAGAAAAGGACAACACATGTTGACAAACAATCCACGGAAGACTGAGACAAAAACTAGAAGACCTTGAAACAGTACTCTCTCTGAAAGAGAGAGATATATCGAGAATATGTTTGAAGTGTGTGTTGTTGTTGCATTCCCCCTTCCTCTCTCGGTTCGTTTCGGACCGATGCGTACAGATATATAAATGTATAAATGTACAATTTATTCATAATACCTCTGTTGGGTATTACCGCCATTCAATATGTGTGGTTTATTGTGAGTCAGTTGGAGAGGTTGGGGACGGGAGACCAACTTTTTGAGGAGGCTTATAAGCTTCGATGAATAGGGAGGTACAGTATTCAAATTGAATAGAAAGAAATGATGAATAAGGTTGAAATAGGTTTGGGAAACGGGACGGGGGACTATTGTAGGTTTTTGATTCTAGATCAGAGTTTGTAACTGCGCTCTGTCGAACAAAAAAATGGGATCTCGCTTTATTAGCTCGGTACAGTTGCGCTCCATCGAAATACTCTTGAAAAATGGAAACGTCTTCCGGGATGCTGGGAACTCGGACGAATTCAAAAGTTCTGTCTTATCTCTAATAGACAGACACTCCTGTCTAAATTTAGCAGATTGAGTTATCAGCTCGCCAGAGCTCCTATAACTGCGCTCCACGGCAATGCCCTTAAGAAATGTCTCTTTTTCTCCGAGTCTCTCTATTTCGCATACAATTTTCTTCGGTTTCGATAGAGCGCGGTTGTAAGAAGCGTGCTGTGCTAATAACGCAGTTGTAAAGTTGAGATGTGATGCAAACATGCTCCATTGTTAAGGTTCATCCCCTAAAATGATTCATTTGAATTTACTGTTCGATTTGAATTTACGCTCCAGCGAAATCTAACAATTTTTTGAAGCAGTGTTATGAACTGTCGAGGAGTTACAATTTTGGTTTAGACTTACCGATTCAAAAACTGTCAAAAACTTAGAAAAAGCTTAAAATCAAGAAACTTCAAGAATTTAGCAATGGAGCGCATTTGCATAGACATGTTTTTGACCACCGTGACACTGTTAATTGGCAGTTTCCATGGCCGTCTTGAGAATTTAAATTTTACTAATTTTTCGAAATTTTCAAAGAACTCGACAACTCAAACATGAAAGGAAATTGAGTGGAAATGAAAAAAAACGCAAAAAAAACTTGTTAGACGGATTTCGGTAGAGCGCGGTTGTAAATCTTGAATCGTGATAGAAGTTTTCAGAAGTTTCAATAAAATTTCGATGCGAATTTGGAGCACCTAAATGTTTCGAAAAACCCAAAAAGCTCCAGGAAACAAGAAAGAATAAGGAAACTGCAACATTGCTAAACATCTGATTTATTTTCTATTTTTAACTCAAGAATAGTCAAAAGGAGCGGAAGAAATCCTTTCTTCTCTTTTTTTGTTGTTTCCGACTAATTAGCCAACGGAAAGTTGTCTCTCTCCTCTTTCAAGTTCTTGCGGCAACACTCTTCCGCCTCCTCCTCCGTTTTTCCAAAATTTCGGAGCAATACACAGAAAATGAGAATCTTGTCTTTCCGTCCGATGCCAGTCAACATACTGTTTTTTTTTGAGGAAAGAAACAGAAAACGAAACGAGATGGAAGGAAGAAAAGAGAAACGGTAGTAGTGTCTTAAGCAGTGTTTGACAAGGATACTACTACTGGTTGCATGAAGTATGTACTTGAGAGATTTACGGATGAAAGAAAAATGAGGATAAAGAGGGGAAGGGGAGGATAACGAGATATAGATGATGATGAAGTAAATAAAACGGTATGGCATTGGAACTGAAAATTTGTAGTAGTTGGTAGATTTGACCGGATGTCCACGCTTTTCATTGTCCGACTGCCTAACTCATCTTGCCGTTACGGTAGCTTGAAACTTAGACTTTGAAAAGGAGCTTCATTCAGCAAAAATGTTAAGTGCAGTGATGAGTATGATTTCATTTTCAAAAGTTGCACACGGTCAAAATTGAGAAAAAAACTAAGCAATTCCTGGCTCAGAACTGGGTGAACATTTCAATAGGCTTCTCCAACTGAACGCTTACATACATACATATCATCGTAATCTCCTAAATTTTACGAATCTAATCTTCAAGATCCTCGATTTTGAGAGAAATTTGAACGTGGATTCAGAATCCCCTCGTTTTCATCATTCTATCAAAATCTGATTCTTCTTATTCCCCTATTCTAGATTTCAAACAATGTTTGAGACTATACTCTGAGACTTCATTACTTCTGTTTCCTGGTCAATTATTGAAACTTTTATGAGACGACGACCTTCAGATGATGGCAATATTTCAGGGAACAATAACTCTATAGGATGATTTGGTGCAGAGAAGTTATCAATTACAAAAATGTAGATCTAAGTTCAGACAATACGAAAAATTGAAATTGGAAGTTATGGGACAAAAATTGACACCGTGACGTAGTTTAGAAGATGATGGTTTGCAACACAACACAAAACATATTGGATCGTTTTCAGAACTCAAAAAATTAAAACTTCAAAGTTTGTTCTACGACTTATTTTTATCATTCCCACTCCTCAGATTCTATAACTCTCACAACAATAAGGCCCAAAATTTATTTGGTTCCCCCCCCCATACGGTAGCTAGGATGGAATGAAACATGAATATGCAATAACATGTTCATCATCATTAGCCCCATTGTCTTCTCCTCTTCTTCCTATTATTTCTTGCTCTCTCTTTCTCTCCTTTTTCTATTCCCGAATGTTTACCCAAATGTGTGACACAATTTGGTGGAAGAGCAAGATGGGAAGGAGAGAAAGAAATAATTAAAACATATAAACGAAAAGACAATGGAAGAAGAGTTCAAAAATGACGTGGAGTAAATAAGCAAATAATTGAATGATGAGGAGTTGAGTGGGGGACGGGGAACGGCAAAAACTGGAACAGTGACTCGAAATTCACTGCGTATCAAAATTGAGTCGCTGCTCAACAAACCCCAATTGGTTGGAGGCTATGTGAAGCTGAGGTGGAAATGACAGTTTATAAAATTTTCAGTTGGCAGAAAAAAGCGAAAATGATATTTAGATATTTCAGCACTTTTTAGAGATCCTTGACTGCTAATTTCTCGCCTGGCAAAGCCAAACCGTTCTATTTGAGCCCCTCCACAAAAACTGATAATAGGTTTAGAAAAATGCGAATGTGGCTCGTGATAATCAGCTAGAAGACAATAAGGGGAACAGTTGACCCCGAGAGAGAGAGAGGGAACACAGATGGACCCTCCCCGTTCGCGGGAGAGCTCTTCGCTTCCCGGCTCTCTCTCTCTCTCTCCCTCTCTCTCTTTCCCGTTCGCACCGCCTGTTTGTGTCCGTATGTATATATGTTTGAACTATTTTGCTGCAACCTCCCATTGAGCAAAAGCATTGGAGAGAGAGAGAGCTCCAAATAAACAATAAAATGAGACGGTATGAATACGGCAAAAACAATAGAAAAGGTACTGTTTCCTTTTGATTTTGGGAGAAGAAGTGATGTTTCGATGGTGGGACGCGTCATTGCCGCACCAGATTCATGTCTCGTTGTGAATTGATAAGTTATTTTTGTGGACATCCGGATAGACAGAGTCACAGAAATTGCTGAAAAAGGAGAAAAATAACTGTCAATATTACAAATAGGTCTACCGTTTGTCTCCGATGATGACAGGGTAGATTGCTGTGGGAATTTTCAGTGAAAACCTCTAATAGTGGTGCCCCCCAACAAAGCCTATTCTACTCGGTTATTCTTTTTCCCCCAAAAGGGATATCAAAAAATGGCCAACAGAAAAAATATAGCTGAATATTTATAAAATATTTCTTTAGTTGGAAAAAATTTGATAGCTCTCAAGGAAGTTGAGATATTGTTCACCAAACTCTTGCTACTGGTAGCACCTCTATTAGAAGTTTACGGTAATAAAGTTAATTTTGTCAAGGTTTATACAATCTGAGAAGGCAAAATTCTGAAATTTCTATTGTTATTAATAAATGCTTTTTTTCAAATTTTATTGAATCTTCAATCTGAGAACCAACTTGTTTAAAAATGTTGCTCTTTTCTCGCTTCTACGAGTTTCCCCTTGTTTACCGGCGGGCTCAAAAGAGACGCTGCTACAGTAATCAATCATATTCTCTAAGTGACAGGTGGGACAAATACAATAATTACTAGCCAACTGTCTTGGGTTTTCAATCATTCTGGTTAATGCAGAATTTTGGTCATTTTGATATATTGGCGGTCAGTCTGTCACAACTGTGCTCTACCGAAATCTGCTGGAAAATATAATTCAGGTGGAGCACACTTGTGAAAACTGGGACGTGAGATTGGAGTAAGCTCCAGGGAACGTCATACTCAGAAAATAAGGGAACAGAAGATTATTTGATGAGAATGTGAGAATCCAATTGAAAATTGGGTTCCGGAACGTTTTGAAACCAGGAAATCTCGAAAATAAAAGTGAAACAATCATGTGAAAAATGAAGCATTTTCTGTCCAATATTACTAACTCGGCACAGTTTTTACAACTGCGCTCCACCGAAACGCCTTTGAAAAATGTCTCTTTTTCTCTGAGTCTCTCAATTTCGCACGCAATTTTCTTCGGTTTCGGTAGAGCGCGGTTGTAAAAAGCGTGCCGTGCTAATAGAGAATTTGAAAAAGTGTCATGGCTTACTATTAGAAACGTCTAGTTTCGAAATATCTCGTGTCGACATATCTGGTCTCCAAATATTCCGGTTTTGAAACGTCCCGGAGCCAGAATTTCAAGAAGTACAAAGTAATTCTGACTCTCTGTCCGCCTATAATCGTCTTCCAAACAACAAGTTCTGAATTCTGAAAAAAAAAGCATTCTGGAAATGGTTCCATGACGTGTCGAAATGATCAAATTCGAAAAATCCCGTACGAAAAAAATAATTTTAAAAAAAGAAAAGAAAAAACGTGACTTTTTATTCCTTCACTTCTTTCGTTGCAAAAAAAAGTATTTCTATCTTTTATCGCCACGTGCATATTTTACGAATTCTCTGGTGTATCACTAAAATGGCGTCTTCTGATAAAGATGTTGGTTTTTGATTCAAATATTGATCTATCTGAAACTCTGTTATTTTCAGGAAAATCAAAAATTATACGATATTCTTTTAAAATATGGATTAACACGGTTTGATCCCTCGTTTGAACAGAACCAAATCGTCTCGATAAAACGATTTGAAGTTTGCTGTAAAGTAGATTTGCCACCGAGAAGAGATTATAACAAAGAATCTATGAATGTTGATACTTCTGATCTCATGGACGTGCTGAAGATCATCACTAGGTCTGGATACTCGTTCTTTACTCGGTCGAAACCCTTTGATTTCTTCAAGGAAGACTACTCGTTCAAGTGAGTCAGAAGATTTCAGGTTCTTTTTTTCGGTTTCCACTTCATGTTTTCAGGTTCTCCCAAACTTCGGTGACATATGATGATTCCATCAGAGTCACTGTACAGTTTGCTACTACGAAGTCGGGAAACGTGACTATGAAGGTGGGTTTTTTTTTCAAGAATATCCAGAAAGCTCGTTTCATTTTATAGGGATTCATGAAATCCATGACTAAAACTCTGAATGGAATTCTGATCAGAGATGTACTTGAAGCAGAGTGTATCTTCTCGACTCGTCCATTCACAAGAATTAATCTAACAGATGTAAGATTTTTTCTGAAATTTTTTTAAAAACCTACTTCTTTTCAGAATTCCTCTCGTGATCTGATTGAGAGCAGCTTGACTGCTGCTACTTCGTCTGCTTCTGTTCAAGTAATTGGTCAAGTTTCAGAAGGAATCCATGATAATATTGAGATCATTTCGAATCCAAAACGAGTAGAAAAGACAAGAGGCACTGTGATCATGAATACTGAGACACCGAGTGAAGATTCTGATATAATTATTATCCCAATTTCGACTCCGACTGCTAATTCCAAGTCTGTAACTTCTGAATCTTGTGTAACCACCGTCGTTCGTAACAATAACAATATTCCAGCAGAAAATCAGACTCGCAAGGTGAGAAGGGTGTCATATTTTGAATAGCCATAACTTCCACTTATTCAATTTGTTATTTTAGGAAGTAAATCGGATCAGTCAAGGCAAAAAACAGAACATGACCACTGGACGATCCCGTGGTACTGGAAATGAGTCTTCGACGACTACTGTTTGTGATGAGGGCACCGTAGCAGATGGAAGAGCGGAAAGAGGAGACAGCCAGATATCGAATGAAACAAGGGTTTGGAGATTTAGATGAAATCTTAAATTGAACTTCTCTTTTTCAGGAAAAAACTGTCGTTTCCAGAAAAAGAATGCGAGTGATGAATTGCGGGGATGGATTTACAGAACCCTTTGGAACGAATGAATTCTCTGTTGTGAATGTGATCGACAAACACGCGTGTAGTGAGCCGAGTCGGGTTTTTGCTAGAATTTTGCGAAGTTCTGGGTAGGAAAAACAAGAAATCTAATAAAAATCAGTCAAAACTTGTAGGGTAAAAGGACGTTTCGAGCTTCACGATGTCAGAAAACTTCCCTTCAAACAGGTCAAAATTATGTATGGTTTCAAGGTATTTGAAGAGGATGACATCAAAATGTTGAATGAGAAGATTGGTGAAGGTTTCGATTGGAGGAACTCTTTTTCGGAAGAAGTTATGGTAAGGACTTCAATGAAGTTTTTGAATTTTCAAGCCATATTTCAGGGTGGTGCTCATTGGTTCTTTTGGAGAAAAATATCAGTCGAGGAAGTGGTGAATGCATTCGCGATGAATCTTTTGTGGGATTATTAGAACTCAAAAAATGGGATAATACTCTTTTAATTGTAGACACGGAATCGATAACTCTATTCGCATGCCATATTCGATTTGTGACGTCGTTGAAGAGGATATACGGAAACTGTTGAGACAAAAACCAGATGCTGGAAAAATCTTGGTGAAGAAACTCAAAGAAGTAGGTTTTTCATCTCCATAATTCATACTAATATACCTTTTTCTTCAGAAGATGTTTCATTCGACAGCAAAACATTTTGAGAAGATGTTGTGATTATAGTTTTCAGAATCCATATCGATTGAACATCCATTTGATTCCTTTCCTAGTGATTTTCTAATAAATATAATTAGTTATATTTTCAAAAACTATCTACAGAAGTCACAATATGAAACAGAAGATTTTCTGAATTTGCAGTTTCTAGTAGAAAATCGCATACTTTGAGAGTGTGCTCCGACGTAACGAATCGTCTTAAACTTCTAGCTGTTAATAAAATTTGTAGATCAAAAGGAGATAATCGTTTTTGTAGTCAGCAACTTTTTTGTGTTCCTCTTTTTTTCAACCTTGCTGTAAAGAGGATTAGGCGGCTAAAAATCCTGAAAATATTGATTTTTCAAAAAGAAAAAAGAATGCAATTTAAACGTGACATGTTCGACGGAGACACTGTTTAAATCAAACGAAAAAAAGAAATATTGACGTGGCTTTGAACTTTATTTGTTAGTCGACGTGGCAAAATAAACCAGGGCATCTTGATAAGGATGGCTATAAAAGAAGGATGATTCAGTGAATATCGTCAGTCTTCAACTTTTCTCCCTCTTCTCACTCTTCTTGTTTTGATGCCCGGCTTCAAGATGAGGATTCCATATGATTCGACAAGGACGGATGTACTCGTTGATGGTGACATTGCTAGAGGTTGGTTTGCTCTCGTGAATTCTTCATGAGATGTTGTTCCCCGCCACATGGCTCCTGGAGGAAACGTAGTATTTCAAGATAGAACCCGTAGAATCCGTTGGACTCTTTCCCATTGTCATAAGATGGAAACATATCGAATTGATCGGTTGAATCGACGTGAAGGACTTTGCCGCATTTATCTGAATCTCAGGTGATAGTGAGGTTTTGATACCGTACCTCGATTCCGTTGATCTAGTCGAGATGATTGTCCCAATCTCCTCTCTAATCAGTTGGACTCTTTCCCATTGTCATAAGATGGAAACATATCGAATTGATCGGTTGAATCGACGTGAAGGACTTTGCCGCATTTATCTGAATCTCAGGTGATTGTGAGGTTTTGATACCGTACCTCGATTCCGTTGATCTAGTCGAGATGATTGTCCCAATCTCCTCTCTAATCAGTTGGACTCTTTCCCATTGTTATACGATAGAAACATCGAATTGATTGGTTGAATCGACGTGCAGGACTTTGCCGCATTTATCTGAATCTCAGGTGATTGTGAGGTTTTGATACCGTACCTCGATTCCGTTGATCTAGTCGAGATGATTGTCCCAATCTCCTCTCTAATCAGTTGGACTCTTTCTCATTGTTATACGATGGAAACATATCGAATTGATCGGTTGAATCGACGTGCAGGACTTTGCCGCATTTATCTGAATCTCAGGTGATTGTGAGGTTTTGATACCGTACCTCGATTCCGTTGATCTAGTCGAGATGATTGTCCCAATCTCCTCTCTAATCAGTTGGACTCTTTCTCATTGTTATACGATGGAAACATCGAATTGATCGGTTGAATCGACGTGCAGGACTTTGCCGCATTTATCTGAATCTCAGGTGATAGTGAGGTTTTGATACCGTACCTCGATTCCGTTGATCTAGTCGAGATGATTGTCCCAATCTCTTCTCTAATCAGTTGGACTCTCTCTCATTGTTATACGATGGAAACATCGAATTGATCGGTTGAATCGACGTGCAGGACTTTGCCGCATTTATCTGAATCTCAGGTGATAGTGAGGTTTTGATACCGTACCTCGATTCCGTTGATCTAGTCGAGATGATTGTCCCAATCTCTTCTCTAATCAGTTGGACTCTCTCTCATTGTTATACGATGGAAACATCGAATTGATCGGTTGAATCGACGTGCAGGACTTTGCCGCATTTATCTGAATCTCAGGTGATTGTGAGGTTTTGATACCGTACCTCGATTCCGTTGATCTAGTCGAGATGATTGTCCCAATCTCCTCTCTAATCAGTTGGACTCTTTCTCATTGTTATACGATGGAAACATCGAATTGATTGGTTGAATCGACGTGCAGGACTTTGCCGCATTTATCTGAATCTCAGGTGATAGTGAGGTTTTGATACCGTACCTCGATTCCGTTGATCTAGTCGAGATGATTGTCCCAATCTCCTCTCTAATCAGTTGGACTCTTTCTCATTGTTATACGATGGAAACATATCGAATTGATTGGTTGAATCGACGTGCAGGACTTTGCCGCATTTATCTGAATCTCAGGTGATTGTGAGGTTTTGATACCGTACCTCGATTCCGTTGATCTAGTCGAGATGATTGTCCCAATCTCCTCTCTAATCAGTTGGACTCTTTCTCATTGTTATACGATGGAAACATATCGAATTGATCGGTTGAATCGACGTGCAGGACTTTGCCGCATTTATCTGAATCTCAGGTGATTGTGAGGTTTTGATACCGTACCTCGATTCCGTTGATCTAGTCGAGATGATTGTCCCAATCTCCTCTCTAATCAGTTGGACTCTTTCTCATTGTTATACGATGGAAACATATCGAATTGATTGGTTGAATCGACGTGCAGGACTTTGCCGCATTTATCTGAATCTCAGGTGATTGTGAGGTTTTGATACCGTACCTCGATTCCGTTGATCTAGTCGAGATGATTGTCCCAATCTCCTCTCTAATCAGTTGGACTCTTTCTCATTGTTATACGATGGAAACATATCGAATTGATCGGTTGAATCGACGTGCAGGACTTTGCCGCATTTATCTGAATCTCAGGTGATAGTGAGGTTTTGATACCGTACCTCGATTCCGTTGATCTAGTCGAGATGATTGTCCCAATCTCCTCTCTAATCAGTTGGACTCTTTCTCATTGTTATACGATGGAAACATCGAATTGATCGGTTGAATCGACGTGCAGGACTTTGCCGCATTTATCTGAATCTCAGGTGATTGTGAGGTTTTGATACCGTACCTCGATTCCGTTGATCTAGTCGAGATGATTGTCTCGATCTTCTTTCTAATCAGTTGGACTCTTTCTCATTGTTATACGATGGAAACATATCGAATTGATCGGTTGAATCGACGTGCAGGACTTTGCCGCATTTATCTGAATCTCAGGTGATAGTGAGGTTTTGATACCGTACCTCGATTCCGTTGATCTAGTCGAGATGATTGTCCCAATCTCCTCTCTAATCAGTTGGACTCTTTCTCATTGTTATACGATGGAAACATATAGAATTGATCGGTTGAATCGACGTGCAGGACTTTGCCGCATTTATCTGAATCTCAGGTGATTGTGAGGTTTTGATACCGTACCTCGATTCCGTTGATCTAGTCGAGATGATTGTCCCAATCTCCTCTCTAATCAGTTGGACTCTTTCCCATTGTTATACGATAGAAACATCGAATTGATTGGTTGAATCGACGTGCAGGACTTTGCCGCATTTATCTGAATCTCAGGTGATTGTGAGGTTTTGATACCGTACCTCGATTCCGTTGATCTAGTCGAGATGATTGTCCCAATCTCCTCTCTAATCAGTTGGACTCTTTCTCATTGTTATACGATGGAAACATATCGAATTGATCGGTTGAATCGACGTGCAGGACTTTGCCGCATTTATCTGAATCTCAGGTGATTGTGAGGTTTTGATACCGTACCTCGATTCCGTTGATCTAGTCGAGATGATTGTCTCGATCTTCTTTCTAATCAGTTGGACTCTTTCTCATTGTTATACGATGGAAACATATCGAATTGATCGGTTGAATCGACGTGCAGGACTTTGCCGCATTTATCTGAATCTCAGGTGATAGTGAGGTTTTGATACCGTACCTCGATTCCGTTGATCTAGTCGAGATGATTGTCCCAATCTCCTCTCTAATCAGTTGGACTCTTTCTCATTGTTATACGATGGAAACATATAGAATTGATCGGTTGAATCGACGTGCAGGACTTTGCCGCATTTATCTGAATCTCAGGTGATTGTGAGGTTTTGATACCGTACCTCGATTCCGTTGATCTAGTCGAGATGATTGTCCCAATCTCCTCTCTAATCAGTTGGACTCTTTCTCATTGTTATACGATGGAAACATCGAATTGATTGGTTGAATCGACGTGCAGGACTTTGCCGCATTTATCTGAATCTCAGGTGATAGTGAGGTTTTGATACCGTACCTCGATTCCGTTGATCTAGTCGAGATGATTGTCCCAATCTCCTCTCTAATCAGTTGGACTCTTTCTCATTGTTATACGATGGAAACATATAGAATTGATCGGTTGAATCGACGTGCAGGACTTTGCCGCATTTATCTGAATCTCAGGTGATAGTGAGGTTTTGATACCGTACCTCGATTCCGTTGATCTAGTCGAGATGATTGTCTCGATCTTCTTTCTAATCAGTTGGACTCTTTCTCATTGTTATACGATGGAAACATATCGAATTGATCGGTTGAATCGACGTGCAGGACTTTGCCGCATTTATCTGAATCTCAGGTGATTGTGAGGTTTTGATACCGTACCTCGATTCCGTTGATCTAGTCGAGATGATTGTCTCGATCTTCTTTCTAATCAGTTGGACTCTTTCTCATTGTTATACGATGGAAACATATCGAATTGATCGGTTGAATCGACGTGCAGGACTTTGCCGCATTTATCTGAATCTCAGGTGATAGTGAGGTTTTGATACCGTACCTCGATTCCGTTGATCTAGTCGAGATGATTGTCCCAATCTCCTCTCTAATCAGTTGGACTCTTTCTCATTGTTATACGATGGAAACATATCGAATTGATCGGTTGAATCGACGTGCAGGACTTTGCCGCATTTATCTGAATCTCAGGTGATAGTGAGGTTTTGATACCGTACCTCGATTCCGTTGATCTAGTCGAGATGATTGTCCCAATCTCTTCTCTAATCAGTTGGACTCTCTCTCATTGTTATACGATGGAAACATCGAATTGATCGGTTGAATCGACGTGCAGGACTTTGCCGCATTTATCTGAATCTCAGGTGATTGTGAGGTTTTGATACCGTACCTCGATTCCGTTGATCTAGTCGAGATGATTGTCCCAATCTCCTCTCTAATCAGTTGGACTCTTTCTCATTGTTATACGATGGAAACATCGAATTGATTGGTTGAATCGACGTGCAGGACTTTGCCGCATTTATCTGAATCTCAGGTGATAGTGAGGTTTTGATACCGTACCTCGATTCCGTTGATCTAGTCGAGATGATTGTCCCAATCTCCTCTCTAATCAGTTGGACTCTTTCTCATTGTTATACGATGGAAACATCGAATTGATTGGTTGAATCGACGTGCAGGACTTTGCCGCATTTATCTGAATCTCAGGTGATTGTGAGGTTTTGATACCGTACCTCGATTCCGTTGATCTAGTCGAGATGATTGTCCCAATCTCCTCTCTAATCAGTTGGACTCTTTCCCATTGTTATACGATAGAAACATCGAATTGATTGGTTGAATCGACGTGCAGGACTTTGCCGCATTTATCTGAATCTCAGGTGATTGTGAGGTTTTGATACCGTACCTCGATTCCGTTGATCTAGTCGAGATGATTGTCCCAATCTCCTCTCTAATCAGTTGGACTCTTTCTCATTGTTATACGATGGAAACATATCGAATTGATCGGTTGAATCGACGTGCAGGACTTTGCCGCATTTATCTGAATCTCAGGTGATAGTGAGGTTTTGATACCGTACCTCGATTCCGTTGATCTAGTCGAGATGATTGTCCCAATCTCCTCTCTAATCAGTTGGACTCTTTCTCATTGTTATACGATGGAAACATCGAATTGATCGGTTGAATCGACGTGCAGGACTTTGCCGCATTTATCTGAATCTCAGGTGATAGTGAGGTTTTGATACCGTACCTCGATTCCGTTGATCTAGTCGAGATGATTGTCCCAATCTCCTCTCTAATCAGTTGGACTCTCTCTCATTGTTATACGATGGAAACATCGAATTGATCGGTTGAATCGACGTGCAGGACTTTGCCGCATTTATCTGAATCTCAGGTGATTGTGAGGTTTTGATACCGTACCTCGATTCCGTTGATCTAGTCGAGATGATTGTCCCAATCTCCTCTCTAATCAGTTGGACTCTTTCTCATTGTTATACGATGGAAACATCGAATTGATTGGTTGAATCGACGTGCAGGACTTTGCCGCATTTATCTGAATCTCAGGTGATTGTGAGGTTTTGATACCGTACCTCGATTCCGTTGATCTAGTCGAGATGATTGTCCCAATCTCCTCTCTAATCAGTTGGACTCTTTCTCATTGTTATACGATGGAAACATCGAATTGATTGGTTGAATCGACGTGCAGGACTTTGCCGCATTTATCTGAATCTCAGGTGATTGTGAGGTTTTGATACCGTACCTCGATTCCGTTGATCTAGTCGAGATGATTGTCCCAATCTCCTCTCTAATCAGTTGGACTCTTTCTCATTGTTATACGATGGAAACATCGAATTGATCGGTTGAATCGACGTGCAGGACTTTGCCGCATTTATCTGAATCTCAGGTGATAGTGAGGTTTTGATACCGTACCTCGATTCCGTTGATCTAGTCGAGATGGTTGTCTCGATCTTCTCTCTAATCTGGTCGAGAGTTTTTTGCCGCTTTCTCATTGCTCTAAACCCTCTTGAACTAAAATTTTGGAATAAGTTATACTAAAATTTTGGAATAAGTTATGTTGTTGTAGTTTTTTCATATATTTTAAGATACTGTTATCGTCCAAATAAATCTATAAATATTGTCGTTCAGCTTTTCACAACCTTTGATTTATTTTTTTTTGTAGTTTTAGTTGATAATTTTATTAATTTATTAATGTGTTTGCCTCTTTAGTTTATTTCAAGATTTTATAATTCGACAGTTGATTATGTGTGATTAAATTTTGAAACCATCTGACTTAAACAGAATGAAAAGCATCCTCAACATTAATGTGCCCGAGTTGCTGTTTGTCTTTTTTCTAAATGTTCTCTCTAAAATACATTTTTTCAGCTCATAAACTTTTTCTTTTAACCCATATCTCCTAAATTCATTCTTCTTTCTTCCTGAAATCTGGGTTTGAATTTCTCAAAAGTTCTCCATAAGTGACTTTGCAGTTTGTAAAATATAAATGTTGTACCAATGTTAGATTCACAGAAGAATCAAGAAAAAACAAAAAACAATCTGAAACAAAAGCAAAAAATAAAGATCTGGAATGTGCTTATATTACAGGTGTGATTCTAAGGAAGGCGTGAAATTATGGTTTGGAGCTAATTAGATTTCATATTTTCTCATTCTTCTTCGAATTATTTCAACTTTGAAAGAGTTTTACATGCATCGATGTAATGATAAAGGTCTTATGTTTCTGAAATAAAAAATACAAACCGAAATCCTCAATTTTGTATTTGAACATAATCGTTGAAAGTGTCTTCCTAGGAAGGCACAATTTAAGAAAGCGAGGTGACAATCAGATGAGTTTTACCGTTTCATAATGTTTCCCAACGATCATATCTTTGAGGGGAGGAGACGTACAAAAATGTGATAAGATTGAAAAATGAAAATCTTGAACTGGACTTTAGACACAGAAACTAAGAAAGTTCTAGACGTTCATCTGAAATCGGGAGAATACTTCAAAGATGACAATTCCCTGCTGAAAAAGAATAAATTCGGAATAAATATTAATTGAACAAATCTGATTATATTGTATCTATTTTTCTTTCTTTCAGAAAATAAATCTAATCGAATTTTCAGATAATCGTTTTTTCATTCTAACCCATATCACTTTTTTTCATTTTTTTTTCCCCGAAATCTGCCAAGTTCTTCTGGCAACATCTCTTCTTTCTCTCCAAGTGGTTTTCATTAATCACTGATTTTTTCTCCCTTTCAATCGTAAAAATATTATTTTGCTCCTGGAAGAGTTATCATCAACAAAACCTGACAATACTGACAATTTCTACTCACAATACTGTCGAAAAAAATAAAGTTTCGACAAGGATTTTCAAAAAAAAATCTTCTTTCTTCTTCAACTTGCTCCGCTAAGAAATAAAAATATAAAAAATGCAACGATAGATTCTTCAGATATTAAGGGAATTCTGAAGATCGCCGTAAGATCGTGTTATTCCTATTTTACGCTGTCGACTCAATATGAGTTTTCGGATGAAGAGCTCGATATCCGGTAAGTCGGAGAATTCTAAATATTCCTCCTTTCAATATTCTTTTGAATTGCTTTTCAGACTTTCCAACGAAACGGCATCTTTGGATAACCAACTATTGGTTTCAGCTCGTTATATTTGTATGAGAAATAGTTGCCGGTGGCAAGGTACCCTCATAACCCTGTAGTTCTCCGAGTCCTCACAATAAATACGCAACGGCACTCCGCCAAAGCCTCACGCGCCTACCGTAACCTCAGCGCGTCAGTTCATGTGGATATGTGTACTCCACGTGGCAACAAGTAGTTTTCTGAAGCCGGTTGGCTTTTAGAGTTAGTTCTAGTTTTAGTGTTGGTTGTTTTAACTTTTGTTTTGTAAGTTTACGCTCCCTTATTCTAATTTCTTGCAATAAAGTATATTTATTGTAAGAAACTGTGTTAATTGTCGTCTTATTTTATCCGGAACCTATCGCCCCGTATTTATACGCGGGCAACTAAATGGGAAAATTTTAGTCAAGGTGAGTATTTCAGAATCTTCGAAATCCACATTTCCATCTTTTTATAGGTTTTCCTGAAATCGATGGAAACGGCTGGGAGTCGCACGGTTATTAAAGGTTTGGCGGAGGGTGAAGGTGTCTTTACGACTCCGATTTGGAAACAACAAAATAGAGAAGAGGTGTGAATTTTTTTCTGAAAACCAATTTCAAAGTCAACTTTTTTAGAGCAATGGTGACTCTATTCGAACATCTGCAAAAAAATCAGAATCCGACGATGTCACAGTTTTGAGCGGTGTTAAATCGTGGCTATATTCGAGATGTCGTATCAAATTCTGCAAAAACCGGAAAAGATAGAGAGATGGAAATGAATCCAGAAGATGGCAATCTCGACATTACTATTCTGTCAAGCTGGGCAACTTCTAAGCCTTCCGAAGGTGACACTGCTGCTCATGCTATTTCAACAGAAACTCCCAGTCTCAAGGTGATAAATACATCAATACGATTCCTAGAGCGAACTCTAAAAATATCAACAGTACCGGTCAAAACGCTGTGAACTTTGCCCGTTTTCAGTTGAAAATGATCAAATTCAAGAGAGTATCATGGTTATATTCATTGTCCCATCAAGTAAATTTTCATGCATCATACAGACCAAAAGTAAAGCTTCATTTTTGTAGTTGACAACTTTTTTGTACGGGAACTCCCTAGAGAATTACGTATCGACAAAGTAATTTTTCCCTCAAATCGACCAATTCCAGTGTAAAATAGTGCGATTTTTTAGCTGTCATTTTAAAATGACCATAACTCTCTAGGGAATGTCCGTACAAAAAAGTTGTCAACTACAAAAGCGGAGCTCTACTATTGATCTGTATGATCCATAGAAACATACTAGGTGCGGCAATCAGAAATACCATGCCACACTCTCAAAGTTGGACAATATGAACTGAAAACGGCCAAAGTTTACAACCTTTTGACGGGTACTGTATACCTTGAAATTGAAAAGATTGAAATTTCGGTTAGCTTACCAAACACTTACCTTTATTATTCGGGTAGAAAAATATCATCTTTAAAATTTTCAAGATGATTTATAATATAATCTAGAAGTTTTCGAGTAATGACTGTTGGATTCCTCACTGTTTTTATATTCCAACTAATCAAACATAATATAATTCAGTTTATTGAAATACTGATCTTTACAGAAATCAGTTCCGAAAATTGTTGTGGGTTCTGGTGATGCTCCCAAGGATTCTGCAGATGGTTGTGGTGAAATGGGACTCTATCGGGATATTGAATTCCTCCTCCTGAATGTGCCGAGTAGGAATCACAACACCCCGGATCCTGTTCTTTCAAAGGCTTTGCGGGAATCTGGGTAAGTTTTTTGAATTTCAATACAAATCAAACGGAAACATTATAGTCTGACAAGAGGATTCGAATTCGCTGCCCACAATAAACTTCCCTTCCGGGGTGGTAAATCCATGTTTAGATTCAGATTGTTTGATGAACGGGATGCGAAGAAGTTGGTGGAATTAATTGGTGGAGCTGAAAGCTGGCATAAATGTGTTCACTGAACCCAATATGGTAACGGGCTCGATGAAGTTTAATATGTATATATTCAAACATTATTTCAGTCTGGTCTGTCACGATTGTTCTGGAGAAAAACGTCAGTAAGCAAAATCGGATATGCATTTATTTGGAATTTCATGTGAGTTCAATGGAGTTGAAAAATCAAAACAAAGACTGAAATAACAATCAAGTTTAGGTATGGTTTCGACAAATCGATCAGTCGTCCCCAATATATGAAAGACATAAATAAGGAAGGGATTCGTAATCTTCTCAAACAGAGAAAAGACCTAGGCCCACAATTGCTCTGGAAAGTTAAAGAAGTACGTGTTTTCTTTCCCATTTCATATACTTCTTTTTTGTTTCAGACTATGCACCTTTCGATGAAAGTCCAGATTGAAAATATGCTTTCAGGAAACTGTCAGTCAGATCAGAAAGAGACTGATACTTCACATGGTTAAGATCTATTTTAGTTGAATTTCACATTCCGAAAAAACTAAAGCTTCTTGCCTGAAATCGTCACAATGTCTCGAAGTTAATAATTTTCTATTGAAATGTGAATCTGTTCTCAAATATCCATTCTTCTAGATCTTGTTTCTTACTGAAATGATGCAAATATCAGTTGTAAAATATTTTTCTGTATATCCAATTTCCTCCTTCATTCACTCTTTTTCTTTTGTTCTTTTCCCTAACACCAGCCAAAACTTATATTGTTCTCCTTTCCGATTGGCTTCGTTCACAATCTTTCAATCATTGTTCTTTAATTCAAAACCGAAAATAAATTTTGAGTCAGTCTTAACTATTTCTATGAAATTCTAGAGTTTTATTCTTCCTGAAATAGACAGAAAAAACCAAAATTTTTCAATTCTGTATTTGAACATTACCATGAAAAATGTCTTTATAGGAATATATGATTTGGGAAATCGAGATGACGATTTGATTTGTTTACCGTCTTACAGTACCATGCAGTAAGACATACAATTTGACCTTTTCCAGTAGAAAATGACCAGCTCTGAGAGGGTATTACGGTATGACTGGTTTTTCCACAAAGTAAATAATGTATGAACCATACAGAACAAAGGTAGAGCTTCATTTTTGTAGTTGACAACTTTTTTGTACGGGAACTCCCTAGAGAGTTACATATCGACAGAGTACTTCCTCCCTCAAATCGACCAATTTCAATCTAAAATAGAGTGGTTTTTGAGCTGTCGTCTTGAAATGACCATAACTCTCTAGGGAGTGTCTGTATAAAAAAGTTGTCAACTAGAAACATGAAGTTCTTACTTTGTTCTGTATGGTATATACATAATTTACTTTGTGGGACAATCAGTGATACCGTAATACCCTCTCAGAGTTGGACAATTTCAACTGAATACCGCCAACGTTCGTATGTTTTTGCACGGCACTTTATAATGTTTCCCAGCGATCATATCTTTGAGGAGAAGAGACGTACAAAAAACGAATTCTAGACGTTCATCTGAAATCGGGAGAACCTTTCAATATTGATAATTTTTAGTCTGAAAATAAGCGGATTCGGAATAAAAATTATTGGATTATCGTAGCCTTTTGCTTCCAGAAAATCAACCAAACTTCAGAATATAGATTTTTTCTACTCTACCCCATATCACTTAAAACATTTTTCCATTTTTTCTTCCCGAAATCTGCCAAACTCTTCTGGCAACATCTCTTCTTTCTCTCCGAGTGGTTTTCATTAATCACTGACTTTTTCTTCTTCTCCCTCTTATCCCCTCTCAATTCTCTTCCGCACATCTTACTCTCTCTGATATTCCTGCGATTCCTTCCGCCCCCATTCCGACATCAGCTGTTTGTTGTTCTGCTTCTCTCCCCTTCATCCCGCCCATTTTTCTTCTCTTCAGACTTTTCAGTTCACTCTTTTTCCTTCTTCTTTCCATCGAGACAACAACAACATGGGCGCTTTCGATCGCGTGAGTTTTCATCTTTACTGTTGTTGTTTTGATGCGTTGAAATACTAGGAAGTGTTGAAATTCTATTCTGTTTCAAGGTAAAAGCTCAAGTGGCATCAGATTCAAAATGGACATCCAGTCCGTACAAGGGATTCATAGCCGGGAGTCCATCGAGCACATACGTCGATATTGTCTCAACAGCGTGAGTGAAACATTTTGCAATAGAGCGCGATCCAAATCCTAATTTTTTTTTAAAATTTCTATTTTCAGTTTCGAGGACGCAACGAACACAATGAACTTTGCTCGTCACTCGAAATACGATGAAATGTATACTCCTTATCTTGGATCATTCCGCGAACGACACAATTACACTTCGATTGCACCCAGCTTGTGTATCAACAGACCGTCCGTTTCTTTCTTTTTTTCAGTTTTTCAATTTTTTAATTTCCAGAAACCGAGCCATCGAATACGACATGTCACCACACAAAGCATACAATCCACGACAGTCTGAGTGGCTTCTTGAGAAGGACAAGAAGTACAGAGTTCGTGGAGCTCGCAATATAATCCATTCGAAGAGCGCTTCGGATCTCAGTATGCCTCCATTAACTCGTCGTACTTTCACAGTGCCAACTGACACCATGCGGTAATTTTTTCGATTTTTTTCTAACTTTTGTAAAAATGTTCAAATTAAAAACTCATTTTTTCCATTTTTTCATTCCAGTCACCAAAACCAATTCCTCTACTGGAATGGCCGTGCACTTGGACTCGACTACGTCGCTCCATTCCTTCGCCGCGAAGACTATTCTCGTCACGAAGATCGTCGTTATCAGAGAATCTACTGGTCTCCACAATTCATCGACTTGCTTCCATCGTGCCGTCACTCGGCTCATCTTATGCTTTCCGCCTATTAAATCACTTCCAGATGTGCTTTCGCCCATTTTTCTGTGTTTTTTTCTGTGCCGCTTTCTACTTTTTTCTATTCTTCCGTGTTCTGAACAGGGGTGTAACATTTTTTATATTGAAAACAATAAAAACAACGATTCGAAATAAATGTAATGCATTTTTCTACTTTTTAACATAAAAATTTACATTTTAAAACAAAAAATGTTGTTGTTAAATTTATTTTCAGAGAGCACTAAAAATAAAAAAAATTGAATCGTGTCGAGACCTACCGTAATCTTTGCCGCATGCGCCTTCGTGACCTAATGGCGGGAGCGGAAAATTCGGCATCGAATTAGAATTTTTGAGCGCGATTCGGGCTTTGATGCTCGTTTCCGTTCATTTTTCTTCATAACCCCCACTCACAACGAGAGTCATGCGTACTGCTTGGCTTCTCACCCTACTTACTTACTTACTAATCAAGGTAATTTCGTTTATTTTTGGTTTCAAAACTCAATTTTTCCATTTTTCAGAGCACAACACAAGCTCCCGTCACCAATACAACATGCGACCCGGCAAAAGAATTCGACTGTGGGATCGGAAGTCTCAGATGCATACCAGCCGAATGGCAGTGCGACAACATAGCGGATTGCGACAATGGAAAAGACGAGTTGGGATGCACGTATGCCCATCACTGCGGCAACTCCTTCTTGTTGTGCAAGAACACACGATGTGTGGCCGGCGAATTCAAGTGTGACGGAGAGGACGATTGTGGTGATGAAAGTGATGAGCAACACTGTGAATACAATACGAGAAGATCGCGATCAGGTCGTCCCGCTCCTCCTCCTCTGCCAAACACGTTTGTCGGTCATAACGGACCTGAATGTTTCCCACCAAGATTGCGATGCAGATCAGGACAGTGTATTCAGGCAGATCTCATTTGTGATGGACATGCCGATTGTTCCGGAGGCGACGATGAAGTCAACTGCACGAGAGGACCCATTGTAGATTTGAAGAAGACACCTTCTCTCAATGAAATGCACCCTGACCCAACTCTTTTTGCTCATGATGATTATGATGTAAGTTTCAGTTTCGGCTCCGGGGCATTTCGCCACCAATTTTTTGAAAATTTCCAATGCTATAACCTTAATAAGCATAATCAACGCGTGCTAGTGATATTTTTTTTCTCAAAAAGCTTTGGAAATTTTCCGAAAATTGGTGGCGAAACGTCCGGTGGCGCAATGTCCCGGAGCCTTAATTTCAAATGGTTATATAAACTTTCTTGTTTTTCAGAAAGAGGAATGCCGTCACGGATACGCTCTCTGCTTTAGTGGCGACGTTTGCATCCCGAACAACTTCTTCTGTGATGGAGACATCGACTGTGAGGATGGTTCTGATGAGCTCAATTGTGATATCAACGTACCAAGCGAAGAGCAATTCCTTTCGGGACAAGCTGACCATATGCATGCCTGCTCTGCAGCTGGAAAGTTTGCATGTGAAACGAAAGGAACCGAAATAACTGTCTGTATTCCAATGAACGCGACATGCAACGGTATCAAGGAGTGTCCATTGGGAGATGACGAGTCTCGTCAATGTTCGGAATGTGCCAGAAAACGATGTGATCACACGTGCATGAACACACCTCATGGTGCCAGATGTATCTGTCAAGAAGGATACAAACTCGCTGATGACGGCGTCAGTTGTGAAGATGAAGACGAATGTGCCACGCATGGACACATTTGTCAACATTTCTGCGAAGATCGTCTCGGATCGTTTGTCTGTAAATGTGCCAACGGATATCAATTACAAGAGGATGGACATTCATGCAAATACGAAGCCACTTCTACTTCCGAAGGATATCTTTTCATCAGTTTAGGAGGAGAGATACGTCAAATGCCATTGGCCGATTTCAGCGACGGTTCGAACTATGCTCCTGTTCAAAAGTATGCCGGACACGGAAACATAAATTCAGTCGACTTTATGCATCGCAACAATAAACTGTTCATGGCAATTTCTGACCCACAAGGCGAGCCCACTGGAGAATTGGCAATGTCAGAGAACGGCTTGTTGAGAGTTCTCCGTGAAAACGTCATCGGAGTTGGAAATATTGCTGTCGACTGGATTGGTGGCAATATATTCTTCACACAGAAATGTAAGTAATTCTATATTTCAAACCTTTAATTTCAAAACATATCTTTCAGCTCCCTCACCAAGTGTCGGAATCTCGGTGTGCAGCATGAATGGATTGTTCTGTCGTCGAATCATTGAGGGAAAAGTTCACGGACAAACCTATCGTGGTCTCGTCGTTCATCCGATGCGCGGTCTCATCATTTGGATTGATTCCTACCAGAAGTCTCATCGTATCATGATGGCGAACATGGATGGTTCTCAAGTAAGCTCATTTTCTTTTATTTTTGAGTAAATTCTATCGTTTTCAGGTTCGAATTCTTCTTGACAACAAATTGGAGTCACCAACGGCTCTGGCTATCGACTACGTTCGTCAGGATATCTACTATGGAGACGTTGACCGCCGTCTGATCGAAAGAGTCAACATCGACACAAAGGACAGACGAGTGGTGATCTCAAGCGGTGTCCATCACCCATTCGACATGTCTTACTTCAACGGATACCTTTATTGGTCTGATTGGTAAGTTTATCGCTCAAATATTCAATAAATTTATTTTGATTCTTTCAGGGGAAGTGAAACATTGAAAGTACAAGAGATCACTCATCACCACTCGAGTCCTCACATCATCCACACATTCAACCGTTTCCCATATGGTCTTGCTGTCAATCACTCTCTCTATCAGACTGGTCCATCAACCAATCCATGTCTAGAGCTCGAATGTCCATGGTTGTGCATTTTGGTGCCAAAGAATGATCAAATCACTGCTGCCAAATGTGTCTGTCCAGATGGTTATACTCATTCAATCTTGGATAACACGTGCATCCCACCAACAACTATTGACGAGGAGAAGAAGCTTGAAAAGCTTTCTCATGTCGGAGCAGCGTTGATGGCCGAGAATTGTAAAGCCGGTGTGGCGTGTCTGAATGGAGGATCGTGTCGCGAACTTCAGAATGAGCATGGAAGAACTCATCGCATCGTTTGTGACTGTGAGCAACCATACGATGGTCAATTCTGTGAACGTCTCAATCCGGAAATGCTAGCTGCAATGGAAGAAGAAGACACGTCTGCCGGACTCATTGCTCTTCTACTCATCTCTCTCCTCATTCTCGTCGTTGTTGGATGTGTCGCCTTCTTCTGGTTCGCTCAACGAGAATTGACAAACGAAGTGATTTCCACTGCTCGTGTTCATGTTGACAACATGGCTCGGAAGGCTGAGGACGCTGCAGCTCCACTCGTCGACAAGTTGAGAAAGGTCACCGATATGCAAAGAAGTACATCACCAAGAGAAGGATGTCATTCGGCAACAAACGTCAACTTCGTCACTGATGAGACAACTGCCGAGAAGAGAGTTCGAATGCAAACTTCACCGGTAAGATTATCTCTCTTCTTCGAAATATTAACATTTCTCTCATTTCAGTCATCCTATGGCAATCCACTCTACGACGAGATTCCGGATGTGCCGTCTGGCTTCACGATATCCACGTCTGCACCATTCGCCGGCATCATCCGCTTCGAGGATGACAACAGCTTGTTGTGATTTCCACAACTAAACTAAATCAAATGTCTGTAAAGTATATTTATTTTCGTTTATTTATTGCATGAACGTTGATAATGCTTATTGTTCTTGTTGTCTTTCTCTTTTTCAGATGCACAATTTAGACAAATAGCACAAAGCAAAGACAATTTGAAAAGGCATCTAAAGTGTTTATTTTTGACAGTCAAAAATCGGGAAAAGCAAACAGCAGGGAACCGGGAGGAAATAGGAAAAGAGTTAGAAAATAACTAGATTTCAGAGGAAATAACAAAGAAACAGAATGCGTAAATGCTGCCAACAGTGACGATAGATGTGTTGTGTGCTGGGAATTGCTCGGTACTTCTCGTCGTCTTCCGTGCTCTCACCAGTTCCATGATTGGTGTCTCATGTGGTGGCTCGCTCAAGATTCGTCGTGCCCAACGTGCAGATGCATCATTCCGTCGCCTCAAGATCAACTGAGAGAAGCAGATGCAAATAGCACGACCAGAGTGGTATTCAATGGCGGAACATTCGGATTCGTTCACTTTCCGCAGTTTCATCTCGATCTCGGACCGTTCCTCAGCAGTTTGTTGGGAAGAGCTGCTGAACCATCGGAAGAGCAGCTGCAAACAATGTTGGAACAAGTCAGAGAAATGTTTCCGCAAATGTCAACAGAAGCAATTCTGACAGATCTTCGACAAACGGGAATGACACAAACGACTATTGAGAACATTCTGGAAGGACGTATTGGAGTGAATCCGTCGTTACTACCCGGAGCATTGGATGATGAGCTTTCTGATGAGGTGAGTAATAAATAAGCATGGGAAAATGAGATCTATTCTTTTATTATTTCAGAGCGAAAACGAGATCGAGTATGAAGAACCGATCGAAGTTATTCAAGAACCAGACAATGGACGACAGCGGACATGGACGAAGTTGAGTACGTCGTCTGGTGATGAAGAACTCTCTTACTATGAGATTCAAAGAGCAAAGATGATTGAAACATATCGGCGGAAGTACTTGGCTTCAGACAAAGCTGCCGATTTGCGAGCAATGGGAATCACAGAATAACTCATTTCTCCATATCTTTTTAGGATGTTCTTGTCGAAGAAAGCTACGGCTGTAATTCTTCTTCTTTGTGTGTAGATTTTGTTGTATATTTTGTATCAATTAGATGAGATTCCCATCTTTTCATTCATAGCATAGTCCTATTTTCCTTTCATGACCCTTTCTTCTCTGTTGTCACGTATGGGTATGACCATCATCCAAATTATCAATTTCCTCTGTATCTTTTGAGATTCTGAATTTCGCTTTGTTTCTTTTTTTCGTGTTTTCCTCTCAAATCTCGTCTTTTTCTAATCCTTTACCTGTTTCTTCCCGGTTCCCTTCTGTATATTTTCCCCGATTTTTGACTGTCAAAAATAAACACTTTAGATGCCTTTTCAAATTGTCTTTGCTTTGTGCTATTTGTCTAAATTGTGCATCTGAAAATGAGAAGAGCAAAAAGAACAATAAACATTATCAACGTTCATGCAATAAATAAACGAAAATAAATATACTTTACAGACATTTGATTTAGTTTAGTTGTGGAAATCACAACAAGCTGTTGTCATCCTCGAAGCGGATGATGCCGGCGAATGGTGCAGACGTGGATATCGTGAAGCCAGACGGCACATCCGGAATCTCGTCGTAGAGTGGATTGCCATAGGATGACTGAAATGAGAGAAATGTTAATATTTCGAAGAAGAGAGATAATCTTACCGGTGAAGTTTGCATTCGAACTCTCTTCTCGGCAGTTGTCTCATCAGTGACGAAGTTGACGTTTGTTGCCGAATGACATCCTTCTCTTGGTGATGTACTTCTTTGCATATCGGTGACCTTTCTCAACTTGTCGACGAGTGGAGCTGCAGCGTCCTCAGCCTTCCGAGCCATGTTGTCAACATGAACACGAGCAGTGGAAATCACTTCGTTTGTCAATTCTCGTTGAGCGAACCAGAAGAAGGCGACACATCCAACAACGACGAGAATGAGGAGAGAGATGAGTAGAAGAGCAATGAGTCCGGCAAACGTGTCTTCTTCTTCCATTGCAGCTAGCATTTCCGGATTGAGACGTTCACAGAATTGACCATCGTATGGTTGCTCACAGTCACAAAGGATGCGATGAGTTCTTCCATGCTCATTCTGAAGTTCGCGACACGATCCTCCATTCAGACACGCCACACCGGCTTTACAATTCTCGGCCATCAACGCTGCTCCGACATGAGAAAGCTTTTCAAGCTTCTTCTCCTCGTCAATAGTTGTTGGTGGGATGCACGTGTTATCCAAGATTGAATGAGTATAACCATCTGGACAGACACATTTGGCAGCAGTGATTTGATCATTCTTTGGCACCAAAATGCACAACCATGGACATTCGAGCTCTAGACATGGATTGGTTGATGGACCAGTCTGATAGAGAGAGTGATTGACAGCAAGACCATATGGGAAACGGTTGAATGTGTGGATGATGTGAGGACTCGAGTGGTGATGAGTGATCTCTTGTACTTTCAATGTCCCTGAAAGAATCAAAATAAATTTATTGAATATTTGAGCGATAAACTTACCAATCAGACCAATAAAGGTATCCGTTGAAGTAAAACATGTCGAATGGGTGATGGACACCGCTTGAGATCACCACTCGTCTGTCCTTTGTGTCGATGTTGACTCTTTCGATCAGACGGCGCTCAACGTCTCCATAGTAGATATCCTAACGAACGTAGTCGATAGCCAGAGCCGTTGGTGACTCCAATTTGTTGTCAAGAAGAATTCGAACCTGAAAACGATAGAATTTACTCAAAAATAAAAGAAAATGAGCTTACTTGAGAACCATCCATGTTCGCCATCATGATACGATGAGACTTCTGGTAGGAATCAATCCAAATGATGAGACCGCGCATCGGATGAACGACGAGACCACGATAGGTTTGTCCGTGAACTTTCCCCTCAATGATTCGACGACAGAACAATCCATTCATGCTGCACACCGAGATTCCGACACTTGGTGAAGGAGCTGAAAGATATGTTTTGAAATTAAAGGTTTGACATATAGAATTACTTACATTTCTGTGTGAAGAATAGATTGCCACCAATCCAGTCGACAGCAATATTTCCAACTCCGATGACGTTTTCACGGAGAACTCTCAACAAGCCGTTCTCTGACATTGCCAATTCTCCAGTGGGCTCGCCTTGTTCGTCAGAAATTGCCATGAACAGTTTATTGTTGCGATGCATAAAGTCGACTGATTTTATGTTTCCGTGTCCGGCATACTTTTGAACAGGAGCATAGTTCGAACCGTCGCTGAAATCGGCCAATGGCATTTGACGTATCTCTCCTCCTAAACTGATGAAAAGATATCCTTCGGAAGTAGAAGTGGCTTCGTATTTGCATGAATGTCCATCCTCTTGTAATTGATATCCGTTGGCACATTTACAGATAAACGGTCCGAGACGATCTTCACAGAAATGTTGACAAATGTGTCCATGCGTGGCACATTCGTCTTCATCTTCACAACTAACACCGTCATAAGAGAGTTTGTATCCTTCTTGACAGATACATCTGGCGCCATGAGGTGTGTTCATGCAGGTGTGATCACATCGTTTTCTGGCACATTCCGAACATTGACGAGACTCGTCATCTCCCAATGGACACTCCTTGATACCGTTGCATGTCGCGTTCATTGGAATACAGACAGTTATTTCGGTTCCTTTTGTTTCACATGCAAACTTTCCAGCTGCAGAGCAGGCATGCATATGGTCAGCTTGTCCCGAAAGGAATTGCTCTTCGCTTGGTACGTTGATATCACAATTGAGCTCATCAGAACCATCCTCACAGTCGATGTCTCCATCACAGAAGAAGTTGTTCGGGATGCAAACGTCGCCACTAAAGCAGAGAGCGTATCCGTGACGGCATTCCTCTTTCTGAAAAACAAGAAAGTTTATATAATCATTTGAAATTAAGGCTCCGGGACATTGCGCCACCGGACGTTTCGCCACCAATATTCGGAAAATTTCCAAAGTTTTATGAGGAAAAAAACATATCACTAGCACGCGTTGATTATGCTTATTAAGGTTATAGCATTGGAAATTTTCAAAAAAAAATTGGTGGCGATATGCCCCGGAGCCGAAACTGAAACTTACATCATGCAAAAAGAGTTGGGTCAGGGTGCATTTCATTGAGAGAAGGTGTCTTCTTCAAATCTACAATGGGTCCTCTCGTGCAGTTGACTTCATCGTCACCTCCGGAACAATCGGCCTGTCCATCACAAATGAGATCAGCCTGAATACACTGTCCTGATCTGCATCGCAATCTTGGCGGGAAACATTCTGGTCCGTTATGACCGACAAACGTGTTTGGCAGAGGAGGAGGAGCGGGACGACCTGATCGCAATCTTCGAGTATTGTATTCACAGTGTTGCTCATCACTGCCATCACCACAATCGTCCTCTCCGTCACACTTGAATTCGCCGGCCACACATCGTGTGTTCTTGCACAACAAGAAGGAGTTGCCGCAGTGATGGGCATACGTGCATCCCAACTCGTCTTTTCCATTGTCGCAATCCGCTATGTTGTCGCACTGCCATTCGGCTGGTATGCATCTGAGACTTCCGATCCCACAGTCGAATTCTTTTGCCGGGTCGCATGTTGTATTGGTGACGGGAGCTTGTGTGGTGCTCTGAAATATGGGAAAATTGAGTGCAGGAATGCATATGGTCAACTATTAGACCCGAAAGGAATTGCTATTAGACCCGAAAGGAATTGCTCTTCGCTTGGTACGTTGATATCACAATTGAGCTCACGATGAGCTCATCAAAACCCTGAAAGCGCCTTAATGAATGCTCAAACCATAAGCAGACGATATTCGTGTGTTGTTTCGGAGCTCAATAGTGACAGTGTTACATATGATTCGACTGATGGAAATGAGGGTTTTGCACTCTTTTTATTCCATTTTACTTAGACGACGGATATTTTAACCGAAAAAGAGTGAGATCGGAAAAACAACAGAGGTAGGAGATCGGAAAAACAATTAAATTCTGACGGCTTGAAGTTGGCGGATGATTTGAGTGGTGAAATTGTGAATACGACCGATTCTGCGAATAGTCTCTTGAAGGTTGCCGTTTTCTAGCTCCAAGGTAGCCATGCGAATTGTGTTGACAAAGCCATTGACGAGATTCGCAGTGTTGACAACACGGAAGTCCTCCGACTTCTCCAAGATTTCATCAAGCAATGGGATTCGGTTGCTCAGTCTTCCCAAGAGACGTCTTGATTCTTCGGTGACGACGTCTGAATAATAAATATATTAAAAGCCAATGTTTTTCAATTCTCACCTTGATCAGCCAATTCGTTTTCTCTGTGATATTTGATGAGGTCATAGTGGGCAGCCCCAATCTCCGACTTGAACAGTCTTGACAGAGCTTCCTGGACCGGAATGGCCATATCACTGAAATAAAACATTGTAATGCAGTTGAATAGACGACAAATCATTGGAATATCAACAAACGTCAAAAATTAACGATGTGCAAGCGAAAATGTAGAGCACATAAAGAGAATTGGAAAGACGAAAGAAAATTTAGGAGATTAGCTCTGGAATTCATAATTCACACCTGCGATCGCCAGTACTGTAGCAGTGAGGTTTGCACACGCGTGTCGAGACCTACATGACTCTTGCACGAGCGCGCCTTTAAAATCATATTTGTAAAATGGGATCTAAATTATTTCTGACTTGATTCGATTTATGTGAAAATAATAACTTCTCGAATAGTGCATTTTACGAAGTGAGAAGACATTTTTATTTGAAAATTGAAAAATTAATTCAAAAAGTATATATATCACGTATTTCTTGGTATACATAAAGCTTCAAAAAATTTGATCGATTGAAAGCAAGCAATTATCTCAACTTTTCTCCTTTTTTTTTAAATTTAATATACAGTTTGACGTTTCATTCCCTTTTCCTAGCTTCGATCACATTAATATGTCGAATTAAAAGTTTCAATTTCAGTTTGGTCTTCAACATGCGTGAGGTCATCTCTATCCACGTCGGACAAGCCGGAGTTCAAATTGGAAATGCTTGCTGGGAGCTTTACTGAACTATGCCATCCGACCAGAAAGCCGATGGAGAGTCCTTCACCACTTTCTTCTCGGATACTGGAAACGGAAGATATGTTCCACGCTCGATCTTCGTCGATCTCGAGCCAACTGTTGTTGGTAAGTTAATATCTTTCACATGTGGACGTGCACGATTCAAGAATGACGATTTGCAGACGAGATTCGCACGGGAACCTACAAGCAGCTTTTCCACCCAGAGCAGATGATCACCGGAAAGGAAGACGCCGCCAACAATTATGCTCGTGGTCACTACACCGTCGGAAAGGAATTGATCGACACCGTTCTCGACAGAATCCGCCGTCTTGCTGATAACTGCAGCGGACTCCAAGGATTCTTCGTTTTCCATTCATTCGGAGGAGGAACTGGATCCGGATTCACCTCTCTTCTCATGGAGCGTCTTTCTGTCGACTACGGAAAGAAATCCAAGTTGGAGTTCTCCATCTACCCAGCTCCACAAGTTTCGACCGCTGTTGTTGAGCCATACAACTCTATTCTTACCACCCATACCACCCTTGAGCACTCCGACTGTGCCTTCATGGTTGACAACGAAGCCATCTACGATATCTGCCGTAGAAACCTCAGCGTTGATCGTCCAAGCTACACCAACTTGAACCGTATCATCTCCCAAGTTGTGTCTTCGATCACTGCCTCTCTTCGTTTCGATGGAGCCCTCAATGTTGATCTCATCGAGTTCCAAACCAACTTGGTCCCATACCCAAGAATCCACTTCCCATTGGCCGCCTACACTCCACTCATTTCCGCTGATAAGGTAATTTTAAAAGCGATGTGAACTTGTATTTAACTTTCTTTTTTCAGGCTTATCATGAGGCTCTTTCCGTCAATGACATCACCAACAGCTGCTTCGAGCCAGCCAACCAAATGGTCAAGTGTGATCCACGCCACGGAAAGTACATGGCTGTCTGCCTCTTGTACAGAGGAGACGTCGTTCCAAAGGATCGACAGCAAACCTGACGAAAAGTGAGAAGCGTGACGAGCGAAAAAAGTCAGTTAATCATTGAATTGAAAAGCTTGGAAATAAAAATTATAGAGAATCACAAAAGAAGAAAAGAGAGGAAAAAGAGCGACAAATGACGTTGTTGAGAATGGGAGTCGAACGGAAGAGAAATCATCCGAACGGTGTCGATCCGGATATTTCATTCAACGAGAAAGGGCTAGGAAACGATGGACCAGAGTGCCGATGTCCCCCAGTAATCAAGAATCGCGGACTGAAACATGGATTCTATGCTGGGGAAAACAAAGTGTTGAATTGCACGAGAACGTTAGTTTTTTGCAATTTTTTGGCATTTTCAGTTCTCAATCTCTCTTACCATTCAGCTGTGGATCGAATCTTCATTACTACACTCTCCAAGTAAAGCCGGGGCCAAACGAAGGACAAATATATAAAACGGGAATGACAATTAATGGAGAAACCTATGAATTCGAGGGATTCTCGATGATTACACATGCTCCGTTACCCGAATGTATGACTAGACGACCTATTTGCAAGTATAGTTTGGAGTATGAGTTCCAGTTGGTTGAAGAAAGATTTCCGATTGAGGTTAGCATTGAAAAAGGAAAATGTAAAGGTGAAATTCTTTTTTCTAGTGTTTCGACCCGGAAGACTGTAATCATCTCTTCGATTACATCTTTCATGAGATTTTCGAGATGTTCGACTTCAACCTTCACCCAAAACACCTTCCACCTGGCATCGTCTCTTGTCCAATCATTCATATAATGCCTCGATTCGTAGCAATGAAAAACGGTGTTGCTCATTTGTGGTCTACTAAAACACTCCTCGCGTATTTCTTGATCAACGGAGATAAGGATTTATTCAATCCACAGGAAATAATAGATCACTGCGAAATACCGGATGATGCATTCAGTCGGGTTTCTAACAAAATGAAGCGATCAATTCTCCTGAATACACTCAAAAAACCTTCAGCACTGAGAGCGGATTGGTTTGAAAGAGATTCGGAACGACGAGAAGTGTATATTGTACATAATTCTATTCGATCTCAGAACTATAGTACTCCAATACTTGTGAAAATTGCTCAACTTGAGAAAAGGCTGAATAGAATGAAGAAAGACAAAAAGTTCGCGGGAAAGAATAAAGAGTATGATGTTGTGAAACGAGAGTTGGACCAACTGAAAGATGAACACCGAAATGCGCGGTATCTGAGCATACGGAAATCAGTCGCAGGGTACATTGACACTGGATTTAAACCAGATATTATTGCTCATATTGCTATGGTTATCATCGCTTCGCATCACATTCGATACAACTTTTCCTTGAGTGTTTTCGAAGAAATAATCGAGTATCAGTTCAATGATCGGAAAGTTATTGAGTTGGCTCTGATTCATTCGTCATTCAGAAGTCATTACGGAACACCTCCGGATCATATTAAAAATATCATTAGCAATTGTGGATATAGACGAAAATATGGGAGTGAGGAGAAACGGGAAAAGAAAAAAGGTAAGATTATAATGATGGTTGATGAGAAAAAAAAACTAATTTTCAGGAATTGTGAGCCTATTCAACATTATGGGCGGAGAAACAGAAGGAGGCGAGCCTATTCTTCACAACGAACGTCTGGAATATCTCGGTGACGCAGTGGTGGAACTCATTGTCTCTCATCATCTCTAATTTATGCTTCCTCACCATTTCGAAGGAGGTCTCGCTACGTATCGAACTGCTTTGGTTCAGAACAGAAATCTGGCGGACCTTGCCAAAAACTGTCGAATAGATGAGATGTTACAATATGCGCATGGAGCTGATCTCATTAATGAAGCTGAATGGAAACACGCGTTGGCGAATGCATTCGAAGCTGTTGTGGCTGCTGTATATCTGGATGGAGGACTTGGAGCATGTGATCGATTGTTCTCAAAAGCAATGTATGGAAGTGCTCCGAATCTCAAAAAAATGTGGGATCATATTAATGAGCACGAGTTGAAGAGAGAGGATCCACTTGGTGATCGAGAGCTATCGAATATAACTCCAGCACTTGCATCTTTTCATAAATTGGAGAACATTCTAAATATCAAATTCAACAATATTCGATTATTGGCAAAGGCATTCACTCGTCGCAATGTTCCACACAATGATTTGACGAAAGGGCACAACCAACGACTGGAATGGTTGGGTGACTCGGTGCTTCAACTCGTTGTCTCTGACTATCTCTTCCGTCGTTACCCATTGCATCACGAAGGACATATGTCATTGTTGAGAACAAGTTTAGTCAGTAATCAGACTCAATCAGTCGTTTGTGATGATCTCGGTTTCTTGGAATTCGTTGTGAAGCCACCACATAAAACACCTGAATTGAAGATGAAAGACAAGGCTGATTTGGTGGAAGCATTCATTGGAGCTCTCTATGTGGATAGAGGAATCGAGCATTGTCGATCTTCCATTCGGATTGTTTTCTGCCCGAGATTGAAGCATTTCATCAACAGTGAGCAATGGAATGATGCGAAATCACATCTTCAACAGTGGTGTCTTGCGATACGTGATGCGCAGAATCCGAATCCAGCTATGCCGGATTATAGAATTCTTTCTATAGAAGGACCCACCAATAATCGAATATTCAAAGTTGGAGTGTATTTTAGGTTTTATCTGGGATTTTTTGTTCCAAGAAAATTATTAATTTTCAGAGGAAAACGACTCGCTTCTGCTGCTGAATCGAACGTCCACAAAGCCGAACTGAAAGCGGCTGAAATTGCATTGGCTTCTCTCGAATCCACTTCAGTCTCAAGAATGAAAGAGAAGAATATAGGTGTACGTTTTCACTCTGAAAAACACTAATTTCTAACCAATTTCAAGTTTTTTTCAGAATAAAGATCATCATCGTCGACACCGACTCATCTCCGATGAATAATTGTTTCGTTTTATTGTTAATTTGTCTTGTTTTATTTTGTTTATTTTCCAATTTTCATGTGATTAATCATGTTGATACAAAAAAAAGAATTACAGCCGCACGCCAAGTGCCTCCTCAATATCCTTCTTCATATCCTTTGGATCAGTCGTCGGGCCTAATCTCTTGATGATTTTTCCGTCTCTTCCAACCAAAAACTTGGTGAAATTCCATTTGATCGCATCGAACATGAATCCTCCTTTCTCATTTTTCAAGAATTTGAAAAGTGGCGACGCCTTGTCTCCATTCACATCAATCTTTTGGAAAAGTGTGGGTTCGAATTTGAATTTATCGGCGACAAATGCCTGGATGTCCACTTCACAAGATGGCTCCTGACCAGCAAACTGGTTACACGGGAATGCCAACACTTCAAGTCCGTCCTTTTTGTAGCTGAAACAACTAATGAGATGGATTTGAGGAATCGAGAATACTCACACATCAAGAAGCTCTTTCAGTTGTGTATAATTCTTATTCGTCAGGCCACATTGCGATGCCACGTTGACAATGATGAGCACTTTTCCTCTGAAAAGACAACATGGAGAAAATACTTCAATTTTTCCGAAAACTCACTTGTATTCAGATAACGTTACGTCGTCTCCATTGGCGTTTTTGACAGTGAATTCGTAGACAGAAGACATTCTGAATATTGATGATGATTTGAGGGGAAAGTGTAGTTCTTATATAAATGAAAAAGTGGCAAAATACAAATCAGAATGATGACAATTTCGAGCAGAAGGAGGAGGACAAAGATGACAACCCGACGGGCTACAATGTACTCTGTGTGACCGAAAAGTTGAGTTATTTAGTTGGTGTTCTTTCTTTTTGAAGTTCAGTTTTATATTTGATTATTATTTATTAACACAATTCGCTTACACCGGAGAAGAAATGGTTGAAGAAGAAGTAGATTCAGAAGTACTTGGTCTAGAAATTTCTTGATTATCTGAATTTCTTGAAATTCGTTTCGATCTCCCGCACATTTTAGAAAACTGTTATTCGGATTTTTGATTTGTTAACAAAAGCGTTTAGTGAGGGTCACGCAAAAACAATTTTGTTTTTAATGTCGTACTTGCAGTTTCAGTTGAAAATAGTCCACATTTGGATGTGTGCCACAGGCTAACTAATTGTCTCACAGTGCCAAGTTTTTAGGCATTGTAGATGAGAATTGACGAAAAAATCTCTTTATGTTCCCCAGATTTTCAAAACTCGGAACAGAAAAAATGTTTTTCGGATTTTGAAAATCCGAGGAAGAAGAAGAGAATCTGAATCGAAAATTGTGGATTCTGATTCAGCTTGGTCATTCAAAACAGAATACAGTGGAAAATCTCTTTTTCCTTCTTTTTCGGATTTTAGAAATTTGGGGAAGAAAAAGGATTTTCGGATTTGAAAAATTCGGGGATGCAAAAAGGAAACTGAACTGGGGAATTGTGAATTCTTGTTTAGCTCAGTTAGATGAGTTGGTATTGACTCGGAAATTTCTTTTTTCTTCTCCGGAATTTGGGTAAGAATTTGGTAAGGGCTAAATTTTTATGGAATATGTAGATCAAAAATAGAGCTTCATTTTTGTAATTGATAACTTTTCTGTACGAGATTTCTCTGAAAAGTTTTAGTCCATCAAATTGCACAGCTCCGGAAAAGGGGCAACTATTGCAATAAATTACTTTTCCAATTGATAACTTCTCAGGATGTGCTCGTCCAGAAAAGTTGACAACTACAAAAGTGAAGCTCTACTTTTGATCTACACATTTAATATAAAATTAATATTGAGAAATATTCAGTGAGGCTGTGGTACACTGACAAAAATGACCTTTTAAACTGCAAGTTTGACATTCTTTACCGTATCTTTTAACGCTTCTGATGGAATCAGATAGATATTTTTAATATTGAATTTTATTTAGCATTGTAAAAAAAACCTAGATCTCTATTTTTGTAGTTGACAACTTTTTTGTACCACTTTTCTTGACATACCAAAAATTAGTTCGAAAGTTGCAGGTTTTTTAATTCGATATCAGTGACGCCTACAGTAACTCAATTTCTGCAACAAAAAAACAAAGCTGTAATTATTTATTTATGCCTTATCCCTGACAATTCAATGAATCAAAAAACAAGTGCAGATCATTAAAAGAACCGAGATATGAATGTCTTGTCTCAATATTGTTACATGTACCTCGGTTGGGTATATGTCTTCCAGTCTGTGTGTACCGTGACCTAGACCTCTGGTGGGGTCTAGGTGGCGGTCTTTTCATATACATTACATAACAGAACACAATTAGAATAAAGGTATTTATTAAGGTGCACATAAGTGAGGATTAATATAAAAGAGTAAATATAAAAGGAAAGATATATGAATAAAAGGATGGGACCGAGGAGGTGGTCTCTCGGTCACCATCAATGATCGGTGCATGGTTATCGAAGATTGAATGAGTATAACCATCTGGACAGACGCATTTGGCAGCAGTGATTTGATCATTCTTTGGCACCAAAATGCACAACCATGGACATTCGAGCTCTAGACATGGATTGGTTGATGGACCAGTCTGATAGAGAGAGTGATTGACAGCAAGACCATATGGGAAACGGTTGAATGTGTGGATGATGTGAGGACTTCCCCTGAAAGAATCAAAATAAATTTATTGAATATTTGAATGATAAGCCATCATGATACGATGAGACTTCTGGTAGGAATCAATCCAAATGATGAGACCGCGCATCGGATGAACGACGAGATCACGATAGGTTTGTCCGTGAACTTTCCCCTCAATGATTCGACGACAGAACAATCCATTCATGCTGCACACCGAGGTGAGGGAGCTGAAAGATAATTTTGAAATGAAAGGCTTGAATTATAGAATTACTTACACTTCTGTGTGAAGAATATATTGCCAAATATCTATCACATGTGGACGTGCTCGATTCAAGAATGACGATTTGCAGACGAGATTCGCACGGGAACCTACAAGCAGCTTTTCCACCCAGAGCAGATGATCACCGGAAAGGAAGACGCCGCCAACAATTATGCTCGTGGTCACTACACCGTCGGAAAGGAATTGATCGACACCGTTCTCGACAGAATCCGCCGTCTTGCTGATAACTGCAGCGGACTCCAAGGATTCTTCGTTTTCCATTCATTCGGAGGAGGTACTGGATCCGGATACACCTCTCTTCTCATGGAGCGTCTTTCTGTCGACTACGGAAAGAAATCCAAGTTGGAGTTCTCCATCTACCCAGCTCCACAAGTTTCGACCGCTGTTGTTGAGCCATACAACTCTGTTCTTACCACCCATACCACCCTTGAGCACTCCGACTGTGCCTTCATGGTTGACAACGAAGCCATCTACGACATCTGCCGTAGAAACCTCAGCGTTGATCGTCCAAGCTACACCAACTTGAACCGTATCATCTCCCAAGTTGTGTCTTCGATCACTGCCTCTCTTCGTTTCGATGGAGCCCTCAATGTTGATCTCATCGAGTTCCAAACCAACTTGGTCCCATACCCAAGAATCCACTTCCCATTGGCCGCCTACACTCCACTCATTTCCAATATCGATAAGTTCCATCCTTGAGAATATTTCAGTTTGGACACGGGAGGGAAAACTAGAAAGTTTTATAGTTTTCATTTTGAAATAATGAAGAATATAATAGAGAAAAAGAGATGAGCTGAACGAGTAGAGTCTTGTGTGTCCTCATCACTGCCACGTCGTCACCCTTCCATTCCGAAAATAATCTATCCTGTCATCGCAGTAGATAGACGGTGGACCTTATTATGAGAGCAATAGGAAGCAGAGTGAATTGAGATATTCTAGATTAGATTATGGTTCTTCGATTTCTTACCGGTGTCTGAGAGATGTGACAGACGATAGGAACGGTGGAGAACTCGAAGATAACTTCATCTCGCTAGCGGGTGGAGTTCTTGACAAGCGGACAACATTCTTCAGAAACGAGAGAAGAGGTGGAGATTCTGATGAAGTGGATGTTGACGATGAAGATGATCAAAACGAACTTTTGAACTGTAGAATCTTCCATTTTCTAATTAGAACACTTTTTCGACTATCACATCTTTCAGACACCAGTAAGATATCGAAGAACCGTAATCTTATCTAGAATCTCTCAATTCACGCTGCTTCCAATTTGTCTTTTAATATGGTCCATCGTCTGTCTACTGCATTGACAGGATAGATAGTCATGGGAACGGAAAGGTGACGACGAGACAGAGATGAGCAAACACAAGACTCACTACACCTCCTCGTTCAGCTCATTGATTTTTTTGAATCTCTCTTTTTTCTTCCTCTCTTTCTCTATTATATTCTTCATTATTTCAGAATGAAAACTATGAAACTTTCTAGTTTTCCCTTGCGTGTCCAAACTGAAATATTATCAAGTATGGAACTAATCGATATTCTTTTTCTGTCATTTTGCTCGAAAAAGATTAAAGAAATGATAGACTCATCTATGAAATCAAGACTTGATAAGATCATTTCAATATCATACTTCTCTTCGTGTCCAGATAATGTTAGTATTTCATCTTCTAACAGTAATAACAAGAAGCTTATGAAGTTAGTGCCAAGAGGAGAAGGTAGAAACCGGCCTGTCATTCGAATGAATGTGTTTGGAATCGACGTTGATTGTTGGTAAGTTTTTAGTTAAGCAAGTCATTTATAAACCAGAAATTTTCCAGCATGGCAACTAGAAATCACCCATTCTTCATACTATGCAATCAGCAGGACGGAGAGCAAATGTTACAGACCATCCACAATTACTTCAGAGGGTTTTTCGGATGCTCTATTGAGTATCATTTAGAAAATGGTTCCTTGAACTATATTCCAAGACTAGAGAACATCAAGAATAGTAACCTTTATTTCTGGAATGAAGCAACAGCTGCACAAGTATTGAATGGGTACTTAACTGCCTCACCCTCACAGGAATATATCCGAGTCTCTTCAATCGTTGGTTTTGAATATGAAAGGAATCTGAAATTGGCTCAGACCAGTGTTCTTGATATATGGATCCCCGACAGTAGAGCTGGAGAGATTTTAAATCATTTCAAGGGAAGGCAACTGTTCATAAATGGTGCAATAATCACAGATGAAGATGTCATTCAGTTTTTGAACAGTTGGAAATCAAGTCTAACACATCAAAATTTGGAGTACTTGAGTATTGATGTCGGGAGTGATATTGATCTAAATCCAGAAAACATAATGAGACATATTGACATCAAACAGTTTGATGCAAATAAGAAGATGCCAGTTTATAGCTATGACAGAAGGTAGAATGAGAATAGTTAGTCTAGATAGAAAACAAAATTACTCCTGTTTTCAGAAGAGGATGGGATAAATGCAACTGGAAAATCGAAACGTTCGGCAGTCCAAATTTTATAGTTCGACAGGCTGATCAACACGTGGCATCACTGAAAATCACAACTCAAGGAATCCAATTTTCTTCATGGAAAATGACAGAAGAAGAGGTTATGAGAGAAAGAATTCAAAAGACTTTCCAGAAAACTCCAATCCAAAAGGCAAAGCCTATCGGGAATTTCATCAAAATTTCACAATTTTCATGGCTGATTCAGAGAGAGATCTTGTCGAGTATGGAATTGGTGGATCTGTTGATGATGGCTTCTTGTTCTCAGAAATTGCATCGATATATGAAATCATTGATGAGAAGTCGTTTTGACAAGATATTCACAATCACTTATGAGCAGAGACTGTCGTCGTGCATCAATATCTCATCATCTAGTAGTGGAGACGAACCATTTATGAGTATCAATGGGAGAAATGATTTCAAAGGTCGTCCCCTTATCCCATTGAATCTTGTCAGGATGGATTTACAAGTAAGGTGAGCATAAAAGAGAATAAATCAGTTTATATGAAATGAAAGGAATGTTATCAATCGACGTAACCCCGTTTCTATTATCACAGCCGGTATTTTGGTGACAAAGAATCCCATTTCCATTTGTTTTCATTTAGAAGAGAACCAGATATGCCTAACGAAAAAATGTTCTACAGTGAGCTGTTCGACGTTCATTCCTAGTATACAACTTCCCTAATGAGCTCATTTCATTTCTTTCAGTATGCCAACCAGAAATCACCCACTTATGATACTATCCGATTGGGAACATCAAGGAACACTGCTTACATCTATCCACAATTACTTCCTTGACTTCTTTGGTTCATCGATCAAATATCAGTTAAATGTTAACAACCTGATACGACCATTTTCAAAACTGAAGAATATCGCTTGTACAGATTTATCGAGTGACATAGGAGTAGCTGAGTTCCTTATGATCTCTCCTAATCAGGATTTTATCGGACTAACTGAGTTAGGAAGCCCTTTGCTTGGAAGAAATTTGGAATTTGCTAGGACCAAAGTGTTAGATATTGGAACAATGACTTGCTCAGCAGATGACATTTTATCCAATTTCGAAGGTAGACAGTTGTTTATTGATAATGGAATCTTAAGCGATGCAGCTATCATCCAATTTCTTAACAAGTGGAGATCGAATGAAGGATATCAGAATTTAGAGTATTTCAGTATTACTGTCTGTCCTTTTAGACACCCTCTCAACCCAAATCGTATAATGAATAGTATTCCAATCAATCGATTGGACTCATCTGATAAACTGCCAGTTTGCCAAGTTGCTAAAAGGTAAGTCCATAGTTGAGTTGATGTCTCATATGTAACCTCAATATTTTTCAGAGATCACTATATGAAGCGTACATGGGGAATTCACAAGTTCAGCAGTCCAAATTATATTGTTCGAGAGAGTGATCAACACGTGGCATCCGTAATGATTACGGAGAGCAATATCACCTTTGCCGCGTGGAATATGACTGAAAATGAGTTTTTGGAGAAACACCCCGTCAAGAGATTCTATTGAAAACATCTGTCAATTCCTGTTCTTTGTCTTTAATTGCATGTTTAATTGCATGACAACATTCTGAAATTTATATTGTTATGAACACCTTAATAACTCTGTTTCAAACACTGCTGTTCAATAAATCTTATTCTGTCAAGCTTTATTTATTCTTCGGCTCAGAGAGGCGCAGTGGCGCGCCAGTGGCGTTTGTTCGTGTGTATGACGCTTCGGAATTCCGCTTTTAGCGCGCGTAAACGCCACTGGCGCACCACTGCGCCTTTCCGAGGGTCTACACCTTTTTTGTCAATATAGCGCGGCTGCATTGCTCAGGTAACTCAATATTAATCTAATGAGACGCCACACTAATCTAATTACAATCTTATTAGATTAGCGGATTGTGCTTGCACGAACTTCGTTCGCGCCATAAATCCAAGAATAAGTCAGTACAAAACACTAAAAATTTCTGCGAATATTTGTTTTACAGTTTTTTTCTAAGTTTTATTTCCCTATTTATGGTTTCCAAAAAAATATTTTGTCAGCACCAAAACTGACAGCGCCCAAAAATTTTCTAACTTCAAAATCAACAAAAATGCATAGAGAAGTAGTCGTTTCTCATTTCAACAACTTGGCCTGAGCTCAAAAATGAACCGGTAAACATGAAATTTTGTAAGTAAAATGTTCAAACCTAGCATATCATTTTCTTAGTTGGTCACTTTTTTCTAGGACCCCTCTCTGTCTTACTGTAGCTCATAGAGACTCAGTCATGTTCAGTATAGTACAACAGCCCAGGGAATACCCGCATCAAAAAACGACCAACCGCAAAATTAAAGTACAAGGATTGGTCTGTTCATACACAAAACTTCAAAACTTTTTCTCAATTTCTGAGCCTGTACCATCGACTCAAACTTGTTCTTCGTATTCCTCTTGACGTCTCTCCTCGCTCAGACACTTGTACGATTAACAGAATACATTTTTTATGTTTAAGGGGCTAGTCCACCTTATTTTCTAATATTCCTCAGTGGTTTGGAACAAAATATTTATACTTTGGTGAAATCATAGATCCAAAATCATCTCCAATGAATCAACGTAAAAATTGTGTGTTTCCGTCTGAAAATTTGAAAAAATGTCTGTGAGAAACTATTAAAAATATCTTCCTTCAATCATTTTTCAAATTTTTTCGTCACAAAATTCTTCAAACGGATGTTATGGAGGAAAATTGCCACTCGAACCGTAAACCCGATTTTCCATTAGTACAACACTCCGAAATTTCGCTTTCTGCTAAACATAGCGCGAAACCGCCATTGGCGCAACACTGCGTCTCTCTGAGATAAATAAATTATTTATGTATTTATTTTAAAACACACCGAATTCCACTCAATTCTTATCGAATTTCTCTGAATTTGCTTCTAAATTTGTTTAAAAAAATACTAGAATTTTTATTTTTACAGCAATTTTTTACAAAATCGTCCCCAAAACTTAATTTTCTTGAAACAACCTCGATTTTTCGGCGCTAAGTTATTATGAATTCAATTTTTTCTATGCATGAGAAGACCGGGGGCACTCAAATTTTCGAAATTTTGGGCAATTTTTTGGCTGAAGGTGTGTGGCTGAAGGCGTGGGAGAGGCAACTTCTTGTCACCGAACCTTTTTCTTAGGCTTAGGTTTCTTAGAAACTCGGGAAAAAATTTGACAAAAACGATTAATTTGTCAATTTTTGTCGTTTTTGTCAACTTTTTTCCGAATTTTTAAGAAACCTAAGCCATTGGTGAAAAATGGTCCCACACAAGAATCACACAAATTATGTAAACTTTCATCCTCTTACAGCTCACTGATTCGAAAAAAAAATCCTCAAAATTTTTTTTGAGTGCCCCCCCCCCCCCAACTAACTTAGCGCCGATTTTTCATGTGTCAAAAACTCCTCAAAAATCTCTAATTTGCCTTTGAAAAATCGCTATTTTTGACTTTCTTTGACCTAAAACCTTCATGTATTCATTTTTATCCTAATTTTAATATTTATCTGCAAAAACTCTTCAAAACCGCCCAATATTCCAGGTGTGACGGAGAGGACGATTGTGGTGATGACAGTGATGAGCAACACTGTGAATACAATACTCGAAGATCGCGATCAGGTCGTCCCGCTTCTCCTCCTCTGCCAAACACATTTGTCGGTCATATTTCAGGCAGATCTCATTTGTGATGGACATGCCGATTTGTCTTTATCCTATGCAATCAGCAAGGCGGAGAGCAAATGTTACAGTCCATTCACAACTATTTCAGAGGGTTTTTCGGATGCTCTATTGAGTATCATTTAGAAAATACCTTTATTGGTTTGATTGGTAAGCTTATCATTCTAATATTCAACAAATTCAATGTGATTCTTCCAAGGGAAGTGAAACATTGAAAGTCCAAGAGATCACTCATCACCACTCGAGTCCTCACATCATCCACACATTCAACCGTTTCCCATATGGTCTTGCTGTCAATCACTCTCTCTATCAGACTGGTCCATCAACCAATCCATGTCTAGAGCTCGAATGTCCATGGTTGTGCATTTTGGTGCCAAAAAATAATCAAATCACTGCTGCCAAATGCGTCTGTCCAGATGGTTATACTCATTCAATCTTTGATAACACATGCATCCCACCAACAACTATTCATGAGGAGAAGAAGCTTGAAAAGCTTTCTCATGTCGGAGCAGCGTTGATGGCCGAGTATTGTGAAGCCGGCGTGGCGTGTCTGAATGGAGGATCGTGCCGCGAACTTCAGAATGAGCATGGAAGAACTCATCGCACTTATCGTCTCACTATGACCTCATCAAATTTCACAGAGAAAACGAATTGGCTGATCAGGGTGAGAATTGAAAAACATTGGCTTTTAATATATTTATTATTCAGCAGTCGTCACCGAAGAATCAAGACGTCTATTGGGAAGAATGAGCAACCGAATCCCATTGATTGATGAAATCTTGGAGAAGTCGGAGGACTTCCGAGTTGTCAACACAGCGAATCTCGTCAATGGCTTTGTCAACACAATTCGCATGGCTACCTTGGAGCAAGAAAACGGCAACCTTCAAGAGACTATTCTGAGAATCGGCCGTATTCATAATCCCGGAGCCTTAATTTCAAATGGTTATATAAACTTTCTTGTTTTTCAGAAAGAGGAATGCCGTCACGGATACGCTCTCTGCTTTAGTGGCGACGTTTGCATCCCGAACAACTTCTTCTGTGATGGAGACATCGACTGTGAGGATGGTTCTGATGAGCTCAATTGTGATATCAACGTACCGAAGAGCAATTCCTTTCGGGACAAGCTGACCATATGCATGCCTGCTCTGCAGCTGGAAAGTTTGCATGTGAAACAAAAGGAACCGAAATAACTGTCTGTATTCCAATGAACGCGACATGCAACGGTATCAAGGAGTGTCCATTGGGAGATGACGAGTCTCGTCAATGTTCGGAATGTGCCAGAAAACGATGTGATCACACCTGCATGAACACACCTCATGGCGCCAGATGTATCTGTCAAGAAGGATACAAACTCTCTTATGACGGTGTTAGTTGTGAAGATGAAGACGAATGTGCCACGCATGGACACATTTGTCAACATTTCTGTGAAGATCGTCTCGGACCGTTTATCTGTAAATGTGCCAACGGATATCAATTACAAGAGGATGGACATTCATGCAAATACGAAGCCACTTCTACTTCCGAAGGATATCTTTTCATCAGTTTAGGAGGAGAGATACGTCAAATGCCATTGGCCGATTTCAGCGACGGTTCGAACTATGCTCCTGTTCAAAAGTATGCCGGACACGGAAACATAAAATCAGTCGACTTTATGCATCGCAACAATAAACTGTTCATGGCAATTTCTGACGAACAAGGCGAGCCCACTGGAGAATTGGCAATGTCAGAGAACGGCTTGTTGAGAGTTCTCCGTGAAAACGTCATCGGAGTTGGAAATATTGCTGTCGACTGGATTGGTGGCAATCTATTCTTCACACAGAAATGTAAGTAATTCTATATGTCAAACCTTTAATTTCAAAAAATATTTCAGCTCCCTCGCCAAGTGTCGGAATCTCGGTGTGCAGCATGAATGGATTGTTCTGTCGTCGAATCATTGAGGGGAAAGTTCACGGACAAACCTATCGTGGTCTCGTCGTTCATCCGATGCGCGGTCTCATCATTTGGATTGATTCCTACCAGAAGTCTCATCGTATCATGATGGCGAACATGGATGGCTCTCAAGTAAGCTCATTTTCTTTTATTTTTGAGTAAATTCTATCGTTTTCAGGTTCGAATTCTTCTTGACAACAAATTGGAGTGACCAACGGCTCTGGCTATCGACTACGTTCGTTAGGATATCTACTATGGAGACGTTGAGCGCCGTCTGATCGAAAGAGTCAACATCGACACAAAGGACAGACGAGTGGTGATCTCAAGCGGTGTCCATCACCCATTCGACATGTCTTACTTCAACGGATACCTTTATTGGTTTGATTGGTAAGCTTATCATTCAAATATTCAATAAATTTATTTTGATTCTTTCAGGGGAAGTCCTCACATCATCCACACATTCAACCGTTTCCCATATGGTCTTGCTGTCAATCACTCTCTCTATCAGACTGGTCCATCAACCAATCCATGTCTAGAGCTCGAATGTCCATGGTTGTGCATTTTGGTGCCAAAAAATAATCAAATCACTGCTGCCAAATGCGTCTGTCCAGATGGTTATACTCATTCAATCTTCGATAACACATGCATCCCACCAACAACTATTCATGAGGAGAAGAAGCTTGAAAAGCTTTCTCATGTCGGAGCAGCGTTGATGGCCGAGTATTGTGAAGCCGGCGTGGCGTGTCTGAATGGAGGATCGTGTCGCGAACTTCAGAATGAGCATGGAAGAACTCATCGCATCGTTTGTGACTGTGAGCAACCATACGATGGTCAATTCTGTGAACGTCTCAATCCGGAAATGCTAGCTGCAATGGAAGAAGAAGACACGTTTGCCGGACTCATTGCTCTTCTACTCATCTCTCTCCTCATTCTCGTCGTTGTTGGATGTGTCGCCTTCTTCTGGTTCGCTCAACGAGAATTGACAAACGAAGTGATTTCCACTGCTCGTGTTCATGTTGACAACATGGCTCGGAAGGCTGAGGACGCTGCAGCTCCACTCGTCGACAAGTTGAGAAAGGTCACCGATATGCAAAGAAGTACATCACCAAGAGAAGGATGTCATTCGGCAACAAACGTCAACTTCGTCACTGATGAGACAACTGCCGAGAAGAGAGTTCGAATGCAAACTTCACCGGTAAGATTATCTCTCTTCTTCGAAATATTAACATTTCTCTCATTTCAGTCATCCTATGGCAATCCACTCTACGACGAGATTCCGGATGTGCCGTCTGGCTTCACAATATCCACGTCTGCACCATTCGCTGGCATCATCCGCTTCGAGGATGACAACAGCTTGTTGTGATTACCACAACTAAACTAAATCAAATGTCTGTAAAGTATATTTATTTTCGTTTATTTATTGCATGAACGTTGAACGTAATGCTTATTGTTCGTTCTGCTCTTCTCATTTTCAGATGCACAATTTAGGCAATCAAAACAAAGCAAAGACAATTTGAAAAGGCATCTAAAGTGTTTATTTTTGACAGTCAAAAATCGGGGAAAATATACAGAAGGGAACCGGGAAGAAACAGGTAAAGGATTAGAAAAAGACGAGATTTCAGAGGAAAACACGAAAAAAAGAAACAAAGCGAGATTCAGAATCTCAAAAGATACAGAGGAAATTGATAATTTGGATGATGGGCATACCCATAGGTGACAACAGAGAAGAAAGGGTCATGAAAGGAAAAGGATTAGAAAAATGACGAGATTTCAGAGGTACACTTTCCGCAGTTTCATCTCGATCTTGGACCGTTCCTCAGCAGTTTGTTGGGAAGATCACAGGGGTGCGAGGCGTAAGGTCCGCAACGAAAAGTTTTGAAATTACCGGCCGAGTCGCGATGCGTGTGCGTCGCGTTTTTCATCAAAATATACAACAAACACATGCTAAACTTTAACTTGGCACTCAACCAAGTCCTTTTTTGGCACCGTGCCAACCGCTGAGCGACGGAGCGAAGTAGCGACCTTGCGTTTTGCACCCCTGTGGGAAGAGCTGCTGAACCATCGGAAGAGCAGGTGCAAATAGAGGATGTCGACGATGAAGATGATCAAAACGAACTTTTGAACTGTAGAATCTTCCATTTTCTAATTAGAACACTTTTTCGACTATCACATCTTTCAGACACCAGTAAGATATCGAAGAACCGTAATCTTATCTAGAATCTCTCAATTCACGCTGCTTCCAATTTGTCTTTTAATATGGTCCATCGTCTGTCTACTGCATTGACAGGATAGATAGTCATGGGAACGGAAAGGTGACGACGAGACAGAGATGAGCAAACACAAGACTCACTACACCTCCTCGTTCAGCTCATTGATTTTTTTGAATCTCTCTTTTTTCTTCCTCTCTTTCTCTATTATATTCTTCATTATTTCAGAATGAAAACTATGAAACTTTCTAGTTTTCCCTTGCGTGTCCAAACTGAAATATTATCAAGTATGGAACTAATCGATATTCTTTTTCTGTCATTTTGCTCGAAAAAGATTAAAGAAATGATAGACTCATCTATGAAATCAAGACTTGATAAGATCATTTCAATATCATACTTCTCTTCGTGTCCAGATAATGTTAGTATTTCATCTTCTAACAGTAATAACAAGAAGCTTATGAAGTTAGTGCCAAGAGGAGAAGGTAGAAACCGGCCTGTCATTCGAATGAATGTGTTTGGAATCGACGTTGATTGTTGGTAAGTTTTTAGTTAAGCAAGTCATTTATAAACCAGAAATTTTCCAGCATGGCAACTAGAAATCACCCATTCTTCATACTATGCAATCAGCAAGAGGGAGAGCAAATGTTACAGACCATCCACAATTACTTCAGAGGGTTTTTCGGATGCTCTATTGAGTATCATTTAGAAAATGGTTCCTTGAACTATATTCCAAGACTAGAGAACATCAAGAATAGTAACCTTTATTTCTGGAATGAAGCAACAGCTGCACAAGTATTGAATGGGTACTTAACTGCCTCACCCTCACAGGAATATATCCGAGTCTCTTCAATCGTTGGTTTTGAATATGAAAGGAATCTGAAATTGGCTCAGACCAGTGTTCTTGATATATGGATCCCCGACAGTAGAGCTGGAGAGATTTTGAATCATTTCAAGGGAAGGCAACTGTTCATAAATGGTGCAATAATCACAGATGAAGATGTCATTCAGTTTTTGAACAGTTGGAAATCAAGTCTAACACATCAAAATTTGGAGTACTTGAGTATTGATGTCGGGAGTGATATTGATCTAAATCCAGAAAACATAATGAGACATATTGACATCAAACAGTTTGATGCAAATAAGAAGATGCCAGTTTATAGCTATGACAGAAGGTAGAATGAGAATAGTTAGTCTAGATAGAAAACAAAATTACTCCTGTTTTCAGAAGAGGATGGGATAAATGCAACTGGAAAATCGAAACGTTCGGCAGTCCAAATTTTATAGTTCGACAGGCTGATCAACACGTGGCATCACTGAAAATCACAACTCAAGGAGTCCAATTTTCTTCATGGAAAATGACAGAAGAAGAGGTTATGAGAGAAAGAATTCAAAAGACTTTCCAGAAAACTCCAATCCAAAAGGCAAAGCCTATCGGGAATTTCATCAAAATTTCACAATTTTCATGGCTGATTCAGAGAGAGATCTTGTCGAGTATGGAATTGGTGGATCTGTTGATGATGGCTTCTTGTTCTCAGAAATTGCATCGATATATGAAATCATTGATGAGAAGTCGTTTTGACAAGATATTCACAATCACTTATGAGCAGAGACTGTCGTCGTGCATCAATATCTCATCATCTAGTAGTGGAGACGAACCATTTATGAGTATCAATGGGAGAAATGATTTCAAAGGTCGTCCCCTTATCCCATTGAATCTTGTCAGGATGGATTTACAAGTAAGGTGAGCATAAAAGAGAATAAATCAGTTTATATGAAATGAAAGGAATGTTATCAATCGACGTAACCCCGTTTCTATTATCACAGCCGGTATTTTGGTGACAAAGAATCCCATTTCCATTTGTTTTCATTTATGACTTATTTATGTTCTACCGTGAGCTGTTCGACGTTCATTCCTAGTATACAACTTCCCTAATGAGCTCATTTCATTTCTTTCAGTATGCCAACCAGAAATCACCCACTTATGATACTATCCGATTGGGAACATCAAGGAACAATGCTTACATCTATCCACAATTATTTCCTTGACTTCTTTGGTTCATCGATCAAATATCAGTTAAATGTTAACAACCTGATACGACCATTTTCAAAACTGAAGAATATCAGTAGTACAGATTTATCGAGTGACATAGGAGTAGCTGAGTTCCTTATGATCTCTCCTAATCAGGATTTTATCAGACTTTCTGAGTTAGGAAGCCCTTTGCTTGGAAGAAATTTGGAATTTGCTAGGACCAAAGTGTTAGATATTGGAACAATGACTTGCTCAGCAGATGACATTTTATCCAATTTCGAAGGTAGACAGTTGTTTATTGATAATGGCATCTTAAGCGATGCAGCTATCATCCAATTTCTTAACAAGTGGAGATCGAATGAAGGATATCAGAATTTAGAGTATTTCAGTATTACTGTCTGTCCTTTTAGACACCCTCTCAACCCAAATCGTATAATGAATAGTATTCCAATCAATCGATTGGACTCATCTGATAAACTGCCGGTTTACCAAGTTGCTAAAAGGTAAGTCCATAGTTGAGTTGATGTCTCATATGTAACCTCAATATTTTTCAGAGATCACTATATGAAGCGTACATGGGGAATTCACAAGTTCAGCAGTCCAAATTATATTGTTCGAGAGAGTGAACAACACGTGGCATCCGTAATGATTACGGAGAGCAATATCACCTTTGCCGCGTGGAATATGACTGAAAAGGAGTTTTTGGAGAAACTCCCCATCAAGAGATTCTATTGAAAACAACACATTTTTAATTGCATGTTTAAGAAGACTACATTTTGAATATTATATTGTTATGAACACCTTAATAACTCTGCTTCAAACACTACTGTTTAATAAATTGTATTCTGTCCAGCTTTATTGATTCTTCAGTCTATACCTTTCCTTTCAAAAGAGCACGGCTGCATTGGTAGCCATGGCCTAATACTGATAAAATAGAAAACCTTTGGATTTTTTTAATTGAAAAAATATTTTTCCAGATCGGTGAGCTCGATGGATTCTGCACCATTCGCTGGCATCATCCGCTTCGAGGATGACAACAGCTTGTTGTGATTACCACAACTAAACTAAATCAAATGTCTGTAAAGTATATTTATTTTCGTTTATTTATTGCATGAACGTTGATAATGCTTATTGTTCATTTTGCTCTTCTCATTTTCAGATGCACAATTTAGACAGTCAAAACAAAGCAAAGACAATTTGAAAAGGCATCTAAAGAGTTTATTTTTGACAGTCAAAAATCGGGGAAAATATACAGAAGGGAACCGGGAAGAAACAGGTAAAGGATTAGAAAAAAGACGAGATTTCAGAGGAAAACACGAAAAAAAAGAAACAAAGCGAGATTCAGAATCTCAAAAGATACAGAGAAAATTGATAGTTTGGATGATGGTCATACCCATAGGTGACAACAGAGAAGAAGGGGTCATGAAAGGAAAAGGAAAGGACTATGCTATGAATGAAAAGATGGGAATCTCAGAGAATCTCATCTAATTGATACAAAATATACAACAAAATCTACACACAAAGAAGAAGAATTACAGCCGTAGCTTTCTTCGACAAGAACATCCTAAAAAGATATGGAGAAATGAGTTATTCTGTGATTCCCATTGCTCGCAAATCGGCAGCTTTGTCTGAAGCCAAGTACTTCCGCCGATATGTTTCAATCATCTTTGCTCTTTGAATCTCATAGTAAGAGAGTTCTTCATCACCAGACGACGTACTCAACTTCGTCCATGTCCGCTGTCGTCCATTGTCTGGTTCTTGAATCACTTCGATCGGTTCTTCATACTCGATCTCATTTTCGCTCTGAAAAATTGTAAGAATAGGTCATTTTCACCTTCCTTTTTTATTACTCACCTCATCAGAAAGCTCATCATCCAATGCTCCGGGAAGTAACGACGGATTCACTCCAATACGTCCTTCCAGAATGTTCTCAATAGTCGTTTGTGTCATTCCCGTTTGTCGAAGATCTGTCAGAATTGCTTCTGTTGACATCTGTGGAAACATTTCTCTGACTTGTTCCAACATTGTCTGCAGCTGCTCTTCTGATGGTTCAGCAGCTCTTCCTAACAAACTGCTGAGGAACGGCCCGAGATCGAGATGAAACTGCGGAAAGTGAACGAATCCGAATGTTCCGCCATTGAATACCACTCTGGTCGTGCTATTTGCATCTGCTTCTCTCAGTTGATCTTGAGGCGACGGTATGATGCATCTGCACGTTGGGCACGACGAATCTTGAGCGAGCCACCACATGAGACACCAATCATGGAACTGGTGAGAGCACGGAAGACGACGAGAAGTACCGAGCAATTCCCAGCACACAACACATCTATCGTCACTGTTGGCAGCTTTCACACATGGATACGAATTTTCAATGTGCTCGAAAATCTTCTTGTGCGTTCTATGCCGACCCAATTGTTCTCTCATGCAATTGTATGTCAGCTTCATATGATATAAAAAGAAAAGGCTCGTCAGATTAAGTCCAGGAGAAACAACGAAAAGTTGAGCGTAGCTGAACATCTGAATGAGCTCACAGACGAAGTTCGTGATGAGTTCGAGCCAATAATTGAAGTGGCGAACAGAATCTGGGTTGAAAGAGAATAAACGAGACGACGAGGTGCATCGAAACAAGATGTATGTCGAGCGGAATAGAGCGAGAAGGCACTGAAATTAAATTAATTTGGATTAACAATTAATTGAGTTCTCTTACATCAAAATACAGAAGTACTGCTGGTTGCCATTCCAAATGTTGCTGGAACCGCGAGACCATGACCGACATAGCAATCGAGACGATGAAGAGGAAGACAGAAAGGATTGAAACCTTTTGGCTTCCACGATCACAAGACGGCGAAGTCTGGAAATAAAATAATTTAATTCCAGATGAAATCCAAGAAAAACCTACATATTTCAGTCGTTGGCAAGTAACAAACTGTAAATGCGAGAGGAAACCACAGACTCCTCCCCAAATCATCCATGGCATCACACGGTGTCCTTTCTGTGGTCCCGTTACGACTGACAAGTATACGACTCTAAAATTATAAGGTTAGTTGGTAAAATATGGATTTAAATGACTTACGTAAGTAGAATATACGATAAAAACGCTTGGCGAGCAACAGTTTCCTCGTGGCGCGCGAGTTCCTTGAAGGTTAATTTGATTATTAGCTTCGTACACATTGCTAGTATTGCGAAATACGAGTTGATAGCAACCTGAAATTAAAATTATCCGTTTTAAATGAAACTTCGAAAAAAAAATGAACTCACCCATATAAGTGTTGTATCCGATAAAATGTAGTGAGCGATTTGGAACAACGTGTTCCCTGACAGCGCCTCAATGTTCAAACCATAAGCAGACGATAGTCGTGTGTTGTTTCGGAGCTCCTCTTCCAGCAGCTTCTGAAGTTCTGGCTGCGAGTGGAACGTGGTGAATACGGTGGCTGAAGCGATTACAGCAACACATAGTGACAGTGCTAGATATGATTCGACTGATGGAAATGAGGATTTTGATATCATGTTGACGATCCCTAAGGGCGCCTGATGATGTCGACGAGCGTCCGGGTTCCCCGTGTTCATCGCTCTGAAATCAAAGATATATAGAAGAGTTTTCTCTCGAAAAGCTATAAAAATTATGAATATGATAAGAAGAGAAAGTAAAAAGTCGTAAAAAAGAATTCAAACGAAACATTCGATCTACAGGAAAAGATAACGATGGGAAAGAAAAAGCACTGAAAACGTATATTTTCTGCGAACTTCCGTTTTTTGAAAGGCATTTTCTTTCAACCTTGATCTTTATTGTTCGAGAACAAAGAGGGTTTACGAGCTAGAGGAAATGCTCAAGAAAGAGTATTTAATTCCCTCTTTCTCACAATCTTTTTTCCACTTTCCAATTTATTCGCTCGCGAGATAAGATGGATGGCTCGGATGTACTTCCGATGAGATTAATTCATGCAAATCTTGACATATATCGGGAAATATATATCAGAGAAGGGTATACGATAACGTCGTGTCAGAACAAATAAAGTTGTTTTAGAACTAAGAAAAGAAAGATTTGAAAACGAAGTGCAACAAAAAAGATCAATTTCCTTTTCAAGTTTTCTTTCACGAAAGAACGGAAATTTGAATTGCAATGCATTGGTTTGTTCAAATCTTCCAAAACGAGAGAATAACTCGGCTTCATAACAACCGATTATCTGAGATTTCCGTTTCGGAAAAGTAGTTGTACGCGTAGAAAGAAGTAACCGAAAGGAAAAGACGAAGAACAAAAAAGTTCGAAGTTTTCTCTGCGTCTATCTCAATGACTGGAGGGGAATAGTCACAAAATGAAAACAAATTGTCAAATTGACGTCACGTGGGTCGTCAAAAGATGTTAATCAAGCTTTGATGCTTCATCAGTCACCGCCCTAATCAGAAAAACATATAATTACAGCTGAAATCATGCAGATCAACCTACAATTAAAAGAAGCGAGAAGTGAAGTTGTTCGGAAGCCGAGTGTGGCATTCCAAGAGAGACAAAAAACATGAGCCTCAGGAGCTCTCTAACCTCTCTGGCGCCCTCCGTACTCTTTTACACACGGAGAATATTGATTTTGCCGAGAAAGAGACGAAAAGATGCGCGCACACACATGCGAGAAGGCCGTCAATGAGAAGAGAAACGACATACGGCAAGAGAGTTGCTACTGGTTTCGAACTTGTCCCCACCATTTTTTTTTCTCTGATTTTTGAGACGACAAAGAGAAATGAGAAGGTCGGAGGGAACAAATTTGAAATTTCTGATTCGACACCATGCTGCATTTTTTTCTCTTTTTGTAAAGGTCATTTGGTCTTTTGAAAGTTGTTGCCCAGCTGTCCAGTTGCATCAACTGTACTGATGAATTCAACAATTTATTTCATTAACCGATTCGTCTTGTTTTGCTTCAACCTTTTCCAAATTCTCTGAATCCTGAATGAAAGTAAACATTTGGTAAAAATCAACTACTGAACATTGCCCTCGAAGGACTAATAACAACAAAAAGTGGCACGAGTGTACACAATGACGACACGCCACCATGTTATCAGAGAATTCTGACTCGAAAAAAATATATTGGAGACACAGCCAGATTGGGGAAAGCGATAGTGGAACACGAGACCAATAAAGAAAAAACATCGTTTCTAGATTGGCGCCAAAAATAGGTATTTAATAGAAATTCAAACGTTCTGTTGAAAACAGTACGGAAACTTGTTCTAAGCAGTAAGCAGTCACCGAGAACGACAACTTTGGAGACCAACATCAATTGAGAGAGATAGTTTAATGACTGTTCGGAAGGTTTCTAAAAACTGTGATTAGACACAAAAAAAAACATTTGCATGAACATGATGCGTTAACTGATCCGATCACTGAATTACGTGATATGCGTAATCCGTGAAGAGCGAACAATCTCGATTCGAAAACAGTACGACGTATGAGATGTGCCAGGCAAGGACGGCACGTGATATAAAGAACCAATAACAGAATGAGAGGACGACGCGCCTCGACTCAAATTGTTATCAGTTGAATTCGGTGGAGGTTGGCGATAGACACAGCCGGTTGATGTTTCTAACAGAACAGTTTTCTAGATTGTAGCCACTTTTTACCTTGGTTGATAAAAGGCGAATTGAGTTTGAAAGCGAAAGAGGAATACTTCACACATGAACTTCGTGAAATTTATAATAATTTACAGAAATAGTGAATTACTTTGAAATAAAACATGAATTCAACCAACTGTAAAAAACATAATGGTTTGCCTTCAAACCAACGTTTTATTTTCACTGATGCGTTCTAAAAATAAGTCGGAGAACAATAATCTACATTGAAAATTGTTTAGATGGATTCTGGGTCGGCGTCGACTCCCTTGAACCAGTGTCCGCACTCGCATCTCTTTGGCTCTCCCTTAGCGATAGTCATGAAGTTGACGTGTCCGGAATCTTGCTCGCCTGAAAATAAAGACAATGGTTATTGAAGGATTTCAGTGGATAATTTAAAACTTACACATGCATCCGATGATTCTGAAGTCGTAGTGAGATGGAACCAAATTTGGCTTCTGCTTGGTGGAAGCCTCAGCACGGTAGTAGACTTTTGGCTCGTAACGCTGAAGAATAAAACAATTTTAATAATGATACTCGAATATTTTTGATGAACTCGATGTTAAACTATTTTGTCTACCCTCAGATCAGCTTCGACGATGTTTCGTTCAATAACAGTTAGTTTCTAATAAGTATCAACTTCTTAGAACACGCTGGTTCACAATTAGCTAATTAACATCACAGGGAACGTGTTTCATTCAATTCGGTTCAAATTCATCTACTTTCAATAAAATATTGAAGATTTAGATAACAAAAACAACTCACGTCATCTCCAGCAAGACGAGCAAGAAGCATCTTCTTTTCACGTCCAGTGGCGTGCTCAAGTGGATCTGGGTAGTATCCGTAGTCTTCTGGGGAGGCTTCGGTGGCCATCGTACGACGAGCCACGGCAGCTGGGGCGACGAGTCTCTTCGAGAGAGCGGCAACGGCCGTCTTAGCAAGCTGAGCCATCTGAAAATAGAAATAATAAGAAAACTTCGAAGAAAATGAAGTAGCGAGCGTAATTGAAAAATGTATCGATTGGAAAATAACAAAGTCAAAAATCAGAGGTTTTCGATTAGAAAACACTTCATCATACTTCCAAATATTAATAGTTTTCATAAAAAGCTTATTTCAATTATTTTGGACCCTTGAAAACGAAAACAATGAACAATACGTGCAAAAGTACTTGGCACGATTTACGGAGCCTCAGTGACGGGCATACACTCGACAAACACTGCACGCTCTACATCGCGACGCACAAAACGCTCCACAATGCGATACACCGTAGTCGCACGGAAGATTTGAATTTACTGGCTGCTAGTCGGCGCGCCCGCCGAATTTCACTTTTCCGCGCGAAACAAGCGACAATAGGATAGAAAAAGGCTATTCGTCGCCAGTCTTTGTAATTCTTCTCAGCTCGGTCACATCGATTTTTCCGTTTTATGACTCTATTTGGAGTTTATTTGCTGTGCGCTACCTTAACGTCTCAAAATTCCTCTTTCGCTTCAAAAATGACACGTTTCCCTTTCCCTCACAGTGTCTGTTTTCTCATTCTGGTTATGAGTAAAACCGAAATATGTCTGTTTTCTAAAGTTCTCCCAGTTTCTCTCGTTGTTTCATACTTCTTTTCGTGCATCAAAGTCTTTTCCTTCTCTGGATCAATAGCCTATTCTATTCCAATGCTCTTCTTTAGTACCCATGAAGCTCATTCTATTCATGGGATTAGCGTGTATTGAATACCGAATTCTCCTATTTCGCAATACATACCAGATGACTACTACATACTCCAATCCACCGTAGGAAAGCGAGACCTCTGTCCTTGGGGGCTGGGCGGCCGAACAAGCATCGCTTATGTCTCTCACTGACCCGCCAGGCACTGCCCCTCTCCGGTCACTTTCATCAATGTGACAGATGTGTCGAGCAAGACGAAGCAGATTGTTGTCTTCTTTAGTCTTCCATGCCACATTTGCGTTGTTTTACCCGCGTTGCCGAATATCTAATTGCGCTGAGCCCCTCTCTTCCTACCAGTTCAGCCCAATTTCTCATCCCGCGCTCTGCTTCTATTTCCCATTTGACTCGATGAATAGCGGCCAATAGGGCTCTGCTGCCGCCGTGCGCCCCCAGAACCATAGGCGTAATTGGTCTTTGCCCGCGACGGCTTCTGTTTTTCACTATTTCGCAACTCTCTGGAGGGTTTCGTCCTTGCATTTAATATGTGTGCAAGAGGATAGGTTTCATTTGAGAGTCATAAATTTTATAGCTCCAAACACTCCACTTACGCTAACTGAGTTCCTTGTTTTCTGGGTTACAAGTTTTAACCAAATTGATTGGATGTTACTCTTTGTTCAATCCATGAAACTAACTGACCGTAAACCATCCCGCCCACAAGATTATAACTGGATGACCTCGTATTCAATCCTCTTGTATTGCGCCGCCGTTCTTATGTTTTCTTCTATCTCTCTCCAATTTACTCGTAACTAATTGTACTTGTTTTATGATTTTTGCAAACGCTCGATTCTTTTTCTTACTTACAGTTCGCGTTTACACTTGTCTAACTATTTAATTTCAGTCTCGTCTTCAACATGCGTGAGGTCATCTCTATCCACGTCGGACAAGCCGGAGTCCAAATCGGAAATGCTTGCTGGGAGCTTTACTGCCTCGAGCACGGAATCCAGCCCGATGGAACCATGCCATCCGACCAGCAAGCCGATGGAGAGTCCTTCACCACTTTCTTCTCGGATACTGGAAACGGAAGATATGTTCCACGCTCGATCTTCGTCGATCTCGAGCCAACTGTTGTTGGTAAGTTAATATCTATCACATGTGGACGTGCACGATTCAAGAATGACGATTTGCAGACGAGATTCGCACGGGAACCTACAAGCAGCTTTTCCACCCAGAGCAGATGATCACCGGAAAGGAAGACGCCGCCAACAATTATGCTCGTGGTCACTACACCGTCGGAAAGGAATTGATCGACACCGTTCTCGACAGAATCCGCCGTCTTGCTGATAACTGCAGCGGACTCCAAGGATTCTTCGTTTTCCATTCATTCGGAGGAGGAACTGGATCCGGATTCACCTCTCTTCTCATGGAGCGTCTTTCTGTCGACTACGGAAAGAAATCCAAGTTGGAGTTCTCCATCTACCCAGCTCCACAAGTTTCGACCGCTGTTGTTGAGCCATACAACTCTATTCTTACCACCCATACCACCCTTGAGCACTCCGACTGTGCCTTCATGGTTGACAACGAAGCCATCTACGATATCTGCCGTAGAAACCTCAGCGTTGATCGTCCAAGCTACACCAACTTGAACCGTATCATCTCCCAAGTTGTCTCTTCGATCACTGCCTCTCTTCGTTTCGATGGAGCTCTCAATGTTGATCTCAACGAGTTCCAAACCAACTTGGTCCCATACCCAAGAATCCACTTCCCATTGGCCGCCTACACTCCACTCATTTCCGCTGATAAGGTAATTTTAAAAGTGATGTGAACTTGTATTTAACTTTCTCTTTTCAGGCTTATCATGAGGCTCTTTCCGTCAATGACATCACCAACAGCTGCTTCGAGCCAGCCAACCAAATGGTAAAGTGTGATCCACGCCACGGAAAGTACATGGCTGTCTGCCTCTTGTACAGAGGAGACGTCGTTCCAAAGGACGTTAACACCGCCATCGCCGCCATCAAGACCAAGAGAACCATCCAATTCGTTGACTGGTGCCCAACCGGATTCAAGGTTGGAATCAACTACCAGCCACCAACTGTGGTTCCAGGAGGAGATCTCGCCAAGGTCCCACGTGCCGTGTGCATGCTCTCCAACACCACCGCCATCGCTGAGGCCTGGTCCCGTTTGGACTACAAATTCGATCTCATGTACGCAAAGCGTGCCTTCGTCCACTGGTACGTCGGAGAAGGAATGGAAGAGGGAGAGTTCACCGAGGCTCGTGAAGACTTGGCTGCCCTCGAGAAGGACTACGAAGAGGTCGGAGCCGACTCCAACGAGGGAGGAAACGAGGAGGAGGGAGAAGAGTATTAAGCTCAACAACACCTTCAACAGCATAATATGTCGAATCGTTCACTCGCTTCATCTCTGCTTACTTCGCTTCTCTGTTTTATCAATGATCCTAAATAAAATGAATTCCAATGCACTCGTATGTAATCTCATCGCTTGCTACTTTCCACGATAAATTATTTCGACTTTTATTTACTTTGTTAGTTTGAATTTCAAACTTTGAAACTTTCAACTAAGCAAAAACATTGATTGTCTACAGATGTCAGACGGTTCGGGTGAACACTTTGCACATTTACCCAAAACTAAGAGATCTCGTAGAAAGAAACATCAAAAGAACTATCAAGACATGCATAAAGACCAAATGATTCAACAGTTAGGAAGACGATTCCACAACAAACCGTCGACTTCTTCGTGTTCTCCCACAAATGTCGGAGAGATTCCTCTTCCACCAGAAGCTCCTAACACATTTGGAGCTCCTCCTCCGCTAACAGAAGAAGATTATCAAGTGAATTATATGGAGGATCCAGAAGTCGTTTCGTCTCATTCCGCTGAGTTGATACGTTCGTATAGAGAAGTTGTGAAAGCAGACGAAGCTGAATTGTATATGCTGGTAATCGAGTTATACATTCTCTTTCAGCTAAACAATTTCTGTGTTTCAGAATCGGTCTCGAACGACGACTGTGAGTGTTCTCTCAGAATTTCGTACACGAGTACTGAATAATGTAAAATCAAAACGTAATCTCCAAACAATTGTTCCTAATATCGACTACCCACTTCACTCAATGACTTCAAGAAAAGCTAGAATGAGAGGAGATGGAAGTGATATGTCATCATCAGACGAAACGGGCTCAGAATCAGATTCAGAATCCGAAGAAACCGAATCTGGCTCTGATTCAAAACCAGGACCATCGACAGCAAACCTGACGAAAAGTGAGAAGCGTGACGAGCGAAAAAAGTCAGTTAATCAGTGAATTGAAAAGCTTGAAAATAAAAAATTATAGAGAATCACAAAAGAAGAAAAGCGAGGAAAAAGAGCGACAAATGACGTTGTTGAGAATGGGAGTCGAACGGAAGAGAAATCATCCGAACGGTGTCGATCCGGATATTTCATTCAACGAGAAAGGGCTAGGAAACGATGGACCAGAGTGTCGATGTCCCCCAGTAATCAAGAATCGTGGACTGAAACATGGATACTATGCTGGTGAAAACAAAGTGTTGAATTGCACGAGAACGTTAGTTTTTTTTGGTTTTTTGGCATTTTCAGTTCTCAATCTCTCTTATCATTCAGCTGTGGATCGAATCTTCATTACTACACTCTCCAAGTGAAGCCGGGGCCAAACGAAGGACAAATATATAAAACGGGAATGACAATTAATGGAGAAACCTATGAATTCGAGGGGTTCTCGATGATTACACATGCTCCGTTACCCGAATGTATGACTAGGCGACCGATTTGTAAGTATAGTTTGGAGTATGAGTTCCAGTTGGTTGAGGAAAGATTTCCAATTGAGGTGAGCATTGAAAAAGGAAAATGTAAAGGTGAAATTCTTTTTTCTAGTGTTTCGACCCAGAAGACTGTAATCATCTATTCGATTACATCTTTCATGAGATTTTCGAGATGTTTGACTTCAACCTTCACCCAAAACACCTTCCACCTGGCATCGTCTCTTGTCCAATGATTCATATAATGCCTCGATTCGTTGCAATTAAAAACGGGGTTGCTCATTTGTGGTCTACTAAAACACTCCTCGCGTATTTCTTGATCAACGGAGATAAGGAGTTATTCAATTCACAAGAAATCATAGATCACTGCGAAATACCGGATGATGCATTCAGTCGGGTTTCTAACAAAATGAAGCAATCAATTCTCCTGAATGCACTCAAAAAACCTTCAGCTCTGAGAGCGGATTGGTTTGAAAGAGATTCGGAACGACGAGAAGTGTATATTGTACATAATTCAATTCGATCTCAGAACTATAGTACTCCAATACTTGTGAAAATTGCTCAACTTGAGAAAAGGCTGAATAGAATGAAGAAAGACAGAAAGTTCGCGGGAAAGAATAAAGAGTATGACGTTGTGAAACGAGAGTTGGACCAACTCAAAGATGAACATCGGAATGCGCGGTATCTGAGTATACGGAAATCAGTCGCAGGGTACATTGACACTGGATTCAAACCAGATATTATTGCTCATATTGCTATGGTTATCATCGCTTCGCATCACATTCGATACAACTTCTCATTAAGTGTTTTCGAAGAAATAATTGAATATCAGTTCAATGATCGGAAAGTTATCGAGTTGGCACTGATTCATTCGTCATTCAGAAGTCATTATGGAACACCTCCGGATCATATTAAAAATATCATTAGCAATTGTGGATATAGACGAAAATATGGGAGTGAGGAGAAACGGGAAAAGAAGAAAGGTAAGATTATAATGATGGTTGATGAGAAAAAAAACTAATTTTCAGGAATTGTGAGCCTATTCAACATCATGGGCGGAGAAACAGAAGGAGGCGAGCCTATTCTTCACAACGAACGCCTGGAATATCTCGGTGACGCAGTGGTGGAACTCATTGTCTCTCATCATCTCTACTTCATGCTTCCTCACCATTTCGAAGGAGGCCTCGCCACGTATCGAACTGCTTTGGTTCAGAACAGAAATCTGGCGGATCTTGCCAAAAACTGTCGAATAGATGAGATGTTACAATATGCGCACGGAGCTGATCTCATTAATGAAGCTGAATGGAAACACGCGTTGGCTAATGCATTCGAAGCAGTAGTGGCTGCTGTATATCTGGATGGAGGACTTGGAGCATGTGATCGATTGTTCTCAAAAGCAATGTATGGAAGTGCTCCGAATCTCAAAAAAGTGTGGGATCATATTAATGAGCACGAGTTGAAGAGAGAGGATCCACTTGGTGATCGAGAGCTGTCGAATATAACTCCAGCACTTGCATCTTTTCATAAATTGGAGAACATTCTCAATATCAAATTCAACAACATTCGATTATTGGCAAAGGCATTCACTCGTCGCAATGTTCCACACAATGATTTGACGAAAGGACACAACCAACGACTGGAATGGTTAGGTGACTCGGTGCTTCAACTCGTTGTCTCCGACTATCTATTCCGTCGTTACCCATTACATCACGAAGGACATATGTCATTGTTGAGAACAAGTTTAGTCAGTAATCAGACTCAATCAGTCGTTTGTGATGATCTTGGTTTCTTGGAATTCGTTGTGAAACCGCCACATAAAACACCTGAATTGAAGATGAAAGACAAGGCTGATTTGGTGGAAGCATTTATTGGAGCTCTCTATGTGGATAGAGGAATCGAGCATTGTCGATCCTTTATTCGTATCGTTTTCTGTCCGAGATTGAAGCATTTCATCAACAGTGAGCAATGGAATGATGCGAAATCACATCTTCAACAGTGGTGTCTTGCGATACGTGATGCGCAGAACCCGAATCCAGCTATGCCGGATTATAGAATTCTTTCTATAGAAGGACCAACCAATAATCGAATATTCAAAGTTGGAGTGTATTTTAGGTATTATCTGGGATCTTTTGTTCCATGAAAATAATTAATTTTCAGAGGAAAACGACTCGCTTCTGCTGCCGAATCGAACGTCCACAAAGCCGAACTGAAAGCGGCTGAAATTGCATTAGCTTCTCTCGAATCTACTTCAGTCTCAAGAATGAAAGAGAAGAATATGGGTGTACGTTTTCACTCTGAAACACACAGTAATTTCTAACCAATTTCAAGTTTTTTTCAGGATAAAGATCATCATCGTCGACACCGAATCATCTCCGATGATTAATTGTTTTGTTTTATTGTTAATTTGTCTTGTTTTATTTTGTTTATTTTCCAATTTTCATGTGATTAATCATGTTGATACAAAAAAGAAATGAATTATAGCCGCACACCAAGTGCCTCCTCAATATCCTTCTTCATATCCTTTGGATCAGTCGTCGGGCCGAATCTCTTGATGATTTTTCCGTCTCTTCCAACCAAAAACTTTGTGAAATTCCATTTGATCGCATCGAACATGAATCCTCCTTTCTCATTTTTCAAGAATTTGAAAAGTGGCGACGCCTTGTCTCCATTCACATCAATCTTTTGGAAAAGTGTGGGTTCGAATTTGAATTTATCGGCGACAAATGCCTGGATGTCCACCTCACAAGATGGCTCTTGACCAGCAAACTGGTTGCACGGGAATGCCAACACTTCAAGTCCGTCTTTTTTGTAGCTGAAACAACTAATGAGATTGATTTGACTAGAGAAGGTCTCCAGTCGATCGTGGAGTGATGGGACGTGACATAAATCATTGGAAAGCTGAAATCGCGCTGGTTCCAAATATATATTCAGTTTTTGCCCTGGAGACCTGGTCTTCGAGAAAAACAAGGTCAAAGTTTGAAAAAATGGCGGGAAATTGATTCCTTTTTGACACGCGAAAAATGTTTGCAATTTTTGCATGTTAAAAAGGTAATTATTCTCTATTTTTCCTAACTTTGACCTCGTTTTTCTGGAATACCAGGCCTCGAGGACAAAAACTGAATACATATTTGGAATCAGCGTTTTCTCAGCTTTCCCTAGTGAAGAATCTCGAATACTCACACATCAAGAAGCTCTTTCAGTTGTGTATAATTCTTATTCGTCAGGCCACATTGCGATGCCACGTTGACAATGATGAGCACTTTTCCTCTGAAAAAGAAAAATGAAGAAAAGACTTGAATGAAAGCTGACTTGTATTCAGACAACGTTACGTCATCTCCATTGGCATTTTTGACAGTGAATTCGTAGACAGAAGACATTCTGAATATGATGATTTGAGAAAAGTTTTGGTTTTTATATAAATGAAAAAGTGGCAAAATACAAATCAGAATGATGACAATTTCGAGCAGAAGGAGGAGGACAAAGATGACAACCCGACGGGCTACAATGTAGTCATTGTGACCGAAAAGTTGAGTTTTTCAGTAGGTTTTTTTCTTTTTGAAACTCAGTTTTATTAGCTTACACCGGAGAAGAAACGGTTGAAGAAGAAGTAGATTCAGAAGTACTTGGTCTAGAAATTTCTTGATTATCTGAATTTCTTGAAATTCTTTTCGATCTCCCGCACATTTTAGAAAACTGTTATTCTGATGTTTAAATTGTCAACAAAACCGTTAGGGTCACGCATAAAATCATACTGCTCATAGTTGAAAATAGTCCACTTTTTTCAAAATTCCGGAAAGAAAAAAGGTTTTTCGGATTTTGAAAATCCGGGGAAGAAGAAGAGAGTCTAAATCGAAAATTGTGGATTCCGATTCAGCTGGGTCATTCAAAACAGAATACAGTGGAAAATCTCTTTTTCCTTCTTTTTCGGATTTTAAAAATTTGGGGAAGAAAAAGGATTTTCGGATTTGAAAAACTCGAGGAAGAAAAAAGGAATCTGAACTGGGAAATTGTGAATTCTTGTTTAGCTCAGTCAGATGAGTTGGTATTGACTCGGAAATTTCTTTTTTCTTCTCCGGATTTTAGGAATTTGGGTAAGAAAAAGATTTCTCAGATTTTCAAAATCTGGGAAAGAAGAAGATATTCTGAATCAAAACTTGTGGAGATCACGCAAATCGTTTATAGCTACAGTATTACTCATAGTGAATGTCGCCCTTGCAGTGGAAAATGGTCAACTCTTCTCTGAAAAGTTACAGCTCATCAAAGTGTGCAACTCGGAAATCTCCCCAAATCACTTTGCGGATTAATAACTTCTCAGGATGGGCTTGTACGAAAAAGTTGTCAACTACAAAAATGAAGCTTTATTTTTGATCTACAAAATCCGTTAAAACGTGGAATTGTGAAATCATAAGAAGAGACCATGGCACACTCATAAAGTTGACCGTTTTCAACTGCATCCTTTAGCTTCCCGTGAACTCAGTAAGAAATTATCAGTGGTAAATTTTATTTAGTACCGTAGAACAAACCTAGATCTTTATTTCTGTAGTTGACAACTTTTCTGCACGACTTCTCTAAACATGTCAAAAATCTGTTTAAAAGTTGCAGGGTTTTTATTTGTATAGATATCAGTGATGCCTACAGTAACCCAATTTCTGCAACAAAAAAAAACAAAGCTGTAAATATTTATTTATGCCTTATCCCTGACAGTTCAATGAATCAAAAACGAATGCAGATCATTAAAAGAACCGAGATATGAATGTCTTGTCTCAATATATATAAAACTTTGAATGAAATATGATAACTAGAATGCGAGGACCCGTTTCAACAACAAAATGGCACTCAAAATATGAGAATCATCTAAAGAAAATGAAGAAAGAAGTGAACCATCCGGGTCTCCAGACCATTACAAGACAAACTATAAGAAACTGGAAGAAAACGGGTTCGGTGGTACACGCATGGGCTCGGAGATCCGGTTCGTAGATGAGAACATTGTCAATCATATGCATGTATCCATTGATTCCAGCTATTTCCCCTCCTTCTATCACTCGAGCACGACGGTTTCCACGTGGCCAGTAGAGCTCGAAAACTGGAAGAAAAGTGTGAATTGTGTTTGTAAGAGAGATTTTGGATGTAATCTTTTGAACATTTGACTGATGGGATTATGCAA